>NW_020664440.1:18749288-18780844 GCF_002925995.2 Terrapene triunguis
TCATCACTGCTGGGTATGAAGCTTGGTTGAGGTGGTGGAGTCAGAGAGTGGAAGAGGATGGATTGTCCGGCTGCTCCTCTTGCTGTTCTTGCAAGCACGGGCACTGACTTTGCCGGGGGCAGGGGGCTCAACCCTCAGCCCATCCACTCCACCCCTTCCCCCAAGCCCCCACCCTTGACCCGCCTCTTCTCCCCCCCACCTCTTCCCCCTTTACTTCGCACGCTGCATCCTCGCTCCTCCCCCCTCTCTCCCCTCCCTTCTGGACGCTACAAGCCAGCTGATTGCCGCGGGCAGGAGGCAGGGGAGGGAGGAGGGAGGTGCGCCAAGTCCTCGCTCCTCCCCCCTCCCTCCTGCCGGGGCAATCAGCTGGCTTGCAGCGTTTAGGAGGCAGGGGGGAGGAGCGAGGACTTGGTGCGCAGGCTCCCCCTCCCTCCCCGCCCCACCTCCTGCCCGGGGCAATCAGTTGGTTTGCGGTGTTCAGGAGGCAGAGGAGGGAGGGGGAACCTGCGCGCCGAATCCTCGCTCCTCCCCACTCTATCCTGCCTCCTAAATGCCGCAAGCCAGTTGATTGCCGCTGGCAGGAGGCGGGGGGAGGAGGGGAAAGGCACTGATCTGCGGGGTCTGTCGGCGGGTGGGAGGCGCTGTGGGGGAGAGGGGGCATAGGGAGGCTGCCAGCTGTGGAGAAAGCAGACAGACAAACAACGTAAGAGTGGAGCATCGCACAACTTTAAATGAGCATGTTCCCTAATTGATCAGCAATGTAACAACGAAACAACATTAACCGGGACGACTTTAAGTGAGGAGTTACTGAACTTTGGTTTTCCATTTTGACTAAACTCCTCTCATGTTTTATATAGAAATAGAAAACTGTTTAAAAGGTACACGCTAAATCCTGAGGACACACTGTGCAGCTTAGCTGTCCCTGTAAACAGGGGCCGTGTTTTTATTTTATACTCAAATATACCCTGAACCTCTCACAGATTTGGTGCAATATTTGATCTGAGAGCACGCATGGCAATATCCAGCTTAGAGAAATGAACCCCACATTATTGTTTTAAATGACATTTAGTGCTTGTGAAAGGTATTGGATCAGGTGCCCTGGGGAGTGAAGTCTTCTCTCCAGGGAAAAGGTACAACATGGGCAGTGGCTTGTCAAGCTTGCCCTGCACCTTAGTTCAACCAATGTGCTTCAATCATTACTTGAGGAACTACTTCCAGGGTTGAGAGAGAGGAGTTCAGTTTCCATCTTCATTCATCCCTTGGCATCTCTGTTGAGACTGTCAACAAGTGCCAATTGTGGGGGAGCTTGTGTGATGTACAGACAGAGGCAACAGGACTGAGTCCACTGTCTCATTCCTAGTAAGCCACCATAGTAAGCTATTATATAAGTGCAAGTTTCATACATTACTGATACAAGTTAAACTGAACCAGTGATCCAAGGTCTCTGTGGACCATCAAAAATCCACTAAGACATCCAGTTCCCTATCTTCTTGCAGGTTGTCATCTGTTGGACAAATTCAGATGGATGTCACAAACACTTCATCTCTTACCAGTAACACTCACACTAAATGACAATAGGAAAAAGATCCATGAACACTATGGATAATTACAGTGCTATGGCTGTAGCAAAGTACAAACGTAAGCCAGGTCTGAGCACCCAGGAAATAGACTGCTGATATGTTTCTGTTCATAACAAATATTCACCAAACAGTTAGGATGAGTAATTTTCCAACTTAAGAGGTGTTCTCCAACTCTTTGCTTCAACTGTTCAGTATTGGTTATTCATAGGTGTGTTTGATGGTCATTGGAGTCAGATGGTATTGTTTCTGCTCTGATTGGATGATTGAAACCTTCTAAAGAGGACAGCGGTGGACAGCAAATAAGAAATATCACCTGGCATGAATAATCATTCATGCTAAAATTCATGAAACTTTTTCAATTTGTGAGCATTTTCATTAAATCCCAGTGGTGGCATGAATACCTACAAATATGACCCCACTGTGCTTCTGTCTACCCTACCTGGATTCCATCACTTTTGTAACTAGATATCTAAAATCTACATGATTACTATGTAACCAGCTTGATAACATGTACAATCGCAATTAAAGAGCACAGGCTGAGGCCCCCAGAATTCTGATCCAGAGCTGTATCTGGCTTTCCAACACCCCCAAATTCAGTGATTTCAGATCTGGGAGGGGTTTGTTTGGTTCACTATAAAAATACAAGATTTAGCAAAATTCAGATTTAGTTACAGGTTTAGCCTTCAAGTGGTTATTCACATAAGCAGCCGGAAGTTTGGAGATTTACTTCAAGCTTATCTGAACTTCTGGAATTTGCAAAAATTGGTTGGGAGGCTCACAAGAATAGGCTTCTTATGTGATTACCAGTGCATCCAGTTAAACCAGAAATAGTAGAAGAAAGGAGGAAGAGGCAGATTTGCAGGGGTCATATAATTAATATAAGCAGCAAAGAGTCCTGTGGCACCTTATAGACTAACAGACGTACTGGAGCATGAGCTTTCGTGGGTGAATACCCACTTCGTCGGATGCATCACCGTATTCACCCACGAAAGCTCATGCTCCAATACGTCTGTTAGTCTATAAGGTGCCACAGGACTCTTTGCTGCTTTTACAGATCCAGACTAACACAGCTACCCCTCTGATAATTAATATAATCAATAATAAATTCTTTGTACTTGAATAGCATCTTCCATGGGATTATCAGAAAGCAGTTCATAAACTTTCATCAATTAATCGCCTGTGAAAAAGGTGGGGTAAATTTTAGCATTTTACAGACATGGAAGCTGAGGCATTGAGTGGTGAGAGTGACTTCCCCAAGATCCCATGGTTAGTCAGTGGCAGAGCTGAGGATAGAATACCAGGCTCCATATACCAAGTCCTCTACTCTAACCAATAGCCTGCACGGCATCCAACTTTGATATGCATTTGAAGATGCTGGCTTCCTCTGATGACATTTAACTAATTTTCAGGGCCCTTGTGGCCATTACTGTGATCTGTCCCTTCTTCCCCCTTGCTGGAAATGTTATCCTTGTGTTCTGTTGCTGTACCTATGTAAATATGGTGGCACATGGTGCACTGCATGCATGTTTCCCTACCATTTGAAGGGTGATGCAACATTTAAGCTTTTGTGACGTTCCCCTGGTGTTTTCTGGACTGGTGATCTGCTAGGTCACTCTAATTCTTGACTCTGGGAGCCAGCCTTACCCTGCTCTGCTGTCAGAACTCCCACTCCTGGGCTGTTCACGCACAGCCTCTGGCATGTCAGCTGCTCCCAGCTACTTGCAACCGAATGACACTAGCCAATATCTCCGGTCCCAGACACAACCCTAGGAACCTCCATCTTGCAGCGTCCAGTTATGCCCACTGGATGCTGCAAGCTTATATGAGTTCGTCAATTTAACAAAGAAATTGATATGCACCAGGCTTGTTATCCCAAGGGGAGTCTCTGATACACTTCAAACCAAACGCATTGCTTCAGGTAGAACAAACAAACAGATTTATTAACTACAAAGATAGATTTTAAGTGATATTAAGTGATAGGCAAAAAGTCAGAGCGGTTACCAAAATAAAATAAAACATAAGCACGCAGTTTAAACTCTCAACCCTATTAGACTGGGCAGCAACTAGATTAAGCAGTTTTCCCCAACCGCACTGGATATTGCGGTCCTTAATATACAGGTTTGTTCCTTAAACCTGGGCTAATCTCCTGTGTTGGAGTCTTGTCTTCTTCTCAGTGTCTTAGTTGCTTGCAGCGAAGGTGGGGGCAGGAGAAGGGCCCCGTATGTGTCCACTCTGTCTGTTTTATATCCTCAGTCCATGTGCTTGGGGAGCACAAGTCCAGGCATGCCAGAGGGGCATTGCTGAGTCTCTCCAAGCAAGGCTGAGCAGTTCCCCTCATGCAGGTGAGTCATTACATTGTAGCTCCCTTGCTGGACAATTTCTATTGATGGGTTGTTTGACACCCTACCCGGGCATTGGTTACTTTCCTTGCTGTTGCCCCGGGGGAGCTAATATCTGGCTGATTCCCCAATTTACAGCATGTTTTAGTGACCACCATACAACACAATTCTCATAACTTCATATGCATTAATGATACACACATATGGATAGAGAAATGACTTTCAGCAGATCATAACCTTTCCCCTGATACTTTATGCTTTATACGTAAGATCATGATTATATGAAAATGAGGAATATGGGGGTTACAGTACGCTCCCCCAAGATATAGAATGTCACACTGTCCCTTCTTCCCCCTTGCTGGAAATGTTATCCTTGTGTCCTGTTGCTGTACCTACGTAAATATTGTGGCACATGGTGTACTGCATGCACATTTTCCTACCATTTGAAGGGCCATGCAACTTTTAAGCATAGCCAGGTGAGCAAAGGATGACATTTCAGCCATAACTCTGCAGAGTTTTTGATTCTGTGACTGTGCAGACCATATGCATAGTTTTGTGTGTGTGTGTGTGGGATGCCTCTGAGCTGAATGCTTTCTACTCTAGACTGTGCCCTGATTCCTCACTCATGACTAATGGAATCAGCCCAAATCACTAGGAATTAAATGTTTCTTTAAAAAATCTCTGTTAAAACAGCAGAATTGTTCAAATCACCCAAAAAGCAAAAGGAGGAAATTTGAACTCAAATCCTCACACCCTTATAGCTTCAGGTTGAGATGTAGAACACCCCAAAACAAACAGGGTGGGAGGGTTGGTCATTCTACAACCTTTGTAACACTCACTACTAGCTATTTATGTACCCCTCTCCACAGTCCCATTTATCTGCATATCCACAAAAAACCCTCTGCTCCATAGTCACTGTCTGCAACTTCATATGACTCCTACACTCTGCTGGTAACATCATACCCACTGCGGTATTGAACAGTGCTGGAACTGCAATCTGCCGATGGGAGTGAGGAAGTGGGTTGGAGCTTTGAACAGAACATTACAGAAGTAACTTTGTTAACTAAGGAGGCAAAGAATTAATTATAAATATATTTTTAAAAAGGAAGCAAAGAATTAAGAGCCCAGTCCAGTGAGATGCTGAGAGCCCTTTAGCTCTGTGTTCAACAGAGGCTCTGCCTGTCTTAGTGGAGAGACGTAGGGGAACATGATAACTTTCAAGAATACTGTAACACTGTTTTTATCAAGCATGGATACAAAATAAGGCTGAGACTTAGCCTGGTGTACACTTAAAGGGTGTGCTGGCACAGCTGTGTCAGTTTGGAGTCTGAAAAATCTAATCCCTAATGCACATAGTCATGCTGGCAAAAGACCTAGTGTAGACATAGGCACCGACTCTGTGGGTGCTCCGGGGCTGGAGCACCCACAGGGAAAAATTAGTTGGTGCTCTGCACCCACTGGCAGCCAAGCTCCCCACCCCACCCAGCCTCACCTCCTCCTCCACCTCCTCCCCTGAGCGCACCACGTCCCAGCTCCTCCGCCTACCTCCCAGTGCTTGCCGCCGCCAAACAGCTGGAGCAAGCTCCGGGAGGGAAGGGGGGAGGAGCGGGAACGTGGCACACTCAGGGGAGGAGGCGGGGCCGGGGTGGGGATTTGGGGAAGGGGTTGGAATAGGGGCGGGGGGGGCGGAGTTGGGGCGGGGACTTTGGGGAAGGGTTGGAATGGGGGAAAGAGGGGGCGGGGCAGGGGTGGAGTCAGGGCAGGGCCGGGGGCAGAGGGGAGTCTGTAAAAATTGACGCCTGAGAGTGTAGACATGGTTATACAGGCAAAAAAGTCCTTGTCGCAGTACAGCCTCTTGCATTCAGGAAACTGGTTTAAGCTATACTGGCACAGAACTCTTGCCAGTATGAGCTGTGTCTCCACTAGGGCAGTTTGCTGGTATAGCTCTACCTTTTCTAGGCATAGACAAGGCCTTACATCAATATGCAGTCAGGTCAAAACCAGAACTTCTGAATTTCAGGGTGAGAGGGTCTTTTTTGAATACATGGATCTGAACTAGCCCTTTTAGGCTATGTCTACACTGCGCACCCTACAGCGGTGGGGATGTGCCGCTGCAGCCGCACCTTTGTAAGGTGCTCAGTGTAGCCGCTCTTTGTCGCCAGGAGAGAGCTCTCCCGACGACAAAATAAAACCATCCCCAATGAGGAGGGGTAGCTTTGTTGCCAAGAACACGTCTTCCGCTGACGAAGCACTGTCCACACTGGCGCTTTTGTCGTTAAAACTTTTGTCGTTTTTTTCACACCCCCGAGCGACAAAAGTTTTAAGAACGAAAGTGCAGTGTAGACCAGCTTGCTTTGGCTTGGAGTTAGAAGATGCCTGTTTTAGATATGGCTGGAACTTCATAAAAAGCAACCACTCTGATAAGATTTGGGGGGAGGGATAGCTCAGTGGTTTGAGCACTAGCCTTCTAAACCCAGGGTTGTGAGTTCAATCCTTGAGGGGGCCACTTAGGGATCTGGGGCAAAAATCAGTACTTGGTCCTGCTAGTGAAGGCAGGGGGCTGGACTCAATGACCTTTCAAGGTCCCTTCCAGTTCTTTGAGATAGGTATATCTCCAGCCTAATGTTGGAAATCTCTGAGGAATGCCCTATTTTGAGCAAGGTCTTAGGAGCCTGTGAGATTTCAGCTCCATAAATCTCAAATCAGTTCCATGATTTGGCCTCAGACCTAATTGATATCTGGATCCAAACCATCTCCTCAGTCTGTCTCTACTGCACAGCAGCTGTTTTGTGTTGCTGTTTTCTCTATGGTTGGAAGAAAAGCCCCACAGCAACTCAGTGGTAGATCCAAAACTAGAATCCACATTTACTTGCTCCCAGAGCTTGCTTTAGACACAAGGCCATCCTAACCCTCCAGTAAATAGACAACACATTGGAGAATTTATACATAACAACAGGTGCTTGCTTTCTCCTACATACCCGAGAGCTCTGTACAAAGGGTCCTTTATAAGAGATCCTTAACTTATTCTCATTTTAAAGGAATAAAAGACACCAGACTGAGATGTAAACACAGACAGAGAGATTTTAGGAGCAAATATTTTCCTAGCATTTCATTTAATTGTCCAATTCACTCAGTTATAACTTTGGAATGGCACATTTTTGAAAATTCCAAGATCATCAGAAATTCCATTTTACTGAAATAAACAACAAAGTGCCAAAAGGGTGATGAATTATCACCGGCTGTGGAGTAGGGTAGGATGACAGGAGGGAAGCGTGAGACAGCTAGAATGTCTCCAACATGCCACTTCTTCTCTATGCTGATACTTGTCTTCTGCTTCAGAAATGCAGCTTGTTTATTAATACCCTAGTGAAAAATGAGCTCAGGTAATTCCAACTATGAGCATGCACTCAATTCTGCTGGCACAAATGTTTTCCCTCCAGGTCCATAGCTCAATCAAACACAGGCTTACTCATATCTTGACCACACACATCACTACTACCCAGCAACATCAGCCTGTGGTTTGTTTGCTGTTGGATGTTCCATACTCCCACTCAACTGGCTGTGCAATTACAGCACCCTCAGGTACATACCTCTGGTTCTTGAGCAGCAAAGATTTGGACTATTGTCGCAACATACATGTTTACCGGGATTCAAGCTATGTCACACTTCTGTGGGGGGAAAAGGTGGTAGTTTGCCCAAACTCCAACCATAGAACAGACTCCCCCCACACTCCCAAACTCTACCTGCAGTCCCAGAATGGGATTTTTCTTCTAATATGGGAGTTCTCAGTAGTCTCCAGAGTTAGTATCCCACTGAGATGAAGGGGCAGGAGACTGGGTGTCCCAGAGTTATTGTTTCAAGAAGGCAACACTGCACCATTTCTCATTTGTAAGGCTACACTCACAATGGTAAGGGCTAGAAACTTAGGGCTTGTCTACATGCACTCTAGATAGGTGTGATTTCTAAAAGTGCACTAACGTCTTGTACATTAATTGGTCCACATAGACCCTGTTTGGCGTGCACTAAAGGTTCCCTATTGCCAGGGCCGTTCATCACTTCTGGGACTGACCCTTCACTTCCGGGACTGACCGCACTGGCCAATCACACCAGCCCCTGGGATCCCCCAAAGCGTCGGGCCCAGAGCAGTCGCCCTGATTCGCCGTACTGTTTCAAAGAGCACTATGTTAAAATGCACAAACATGGTCAACATCTAAATGACAGAAAATTCCAGAGACACTGATGGGGCAATCAGAGCAGAGCTGGCTCTGGTTCAGGACGATCTCTTAGTCCAGAGATTTAATCAAATAGCTTTCTTCTCTGGAACCACGCACATCTGATCCGTTACTCAACAAACCTCAGCTGGTATTCTGGGAACCCACAGTGCTGCGGGAAGCAGATCCAAGCATATAGCTACAAGTGACAGAAGGAGGAATGTTGTGCAGTTGCGGAACACAGTCTGAAAAAGTATTTTCATATCCAAAATGACACTGTGCACACTGTGTCCAACATACCAGCTACATTCAGCAGGATGGTACTTGTAGTGCTGCCAAGTTTACCAGTGGGAACATCCTGACATTTAACTAAATTTACAAGAACAGCTCAGCAAAAGGAGTTATAGAAAAGGTACAGCTCCCCCTATTTACCTGGCTGACATTATTTTACCATGAGGGTGTCTTAAATGAACTGGTCCTGCCATTGTACCCATAGCAAAACCAATGCGTTACAATGGAAAATTCAGTCACCTTTTGGTGCAACTATCACAGCAAAACAACTTTAATAGTAAATGGGCATGTGGGGAGAAACATGGAGGTTTTAAATGAGATGGGCCAAGACCAGAACTCTAGACAGGACTATCCCCAAACTTTGGTGGAAAAGGGACGGCAGTTGAAATCTGGATCTGGTATTGAATTTTTGCATCGTGGCCTCATCTCTACTTGAACCATTCACTTTCCTTTCAATTTTCACAAAAGTTCAGCATCTCAAACAGTTCTTTAAGATCTGCTGTCAGCGATTTGTTACTAACTGGCCACTTGTAACAAAGCACTTCGCTTAAAATCATTTGAACTATATGCTATTGTAGTTTGAATGCTCTTTAACTAGCAATAAGGGATTCTGTCTCAGGGATTTTGTGTTTTGTTTAGGATTTTAGGACACTGTATTAGAGATTATTAGTTACAGCAATAAAAAGGTATTTTGTTTTAGGAAAGAGTTATATATATCCGTGTCCTTTATTGTTTCCTTAACAACCCTGGAAACGTTTACCTCAGGAAGAACACACTAAGTGGGCAATCGTAAGGTTATTATAGCAGCATCCCAAAATCCATTTTTCAGGGTAACAGACCTACACTTCCTTTCCTCTTGCTCTTGCTCCTAATGTATTTAAAGAACCTCTTGTTATTGCCCTTTATGTCACTTGCTAGGTGTAACTCATTTTGTGCCTTAGCCTTTCTGATTTTGTTCCTACATGCTCGTGCTATTCTTTTGTATTCATCCATAGCAATTTGTCCATGTTTCCACTTTTTCTAGGATTCCTTTTTGATTTTTAAGTAATCAAAGAGCTCCTGATGGAGCCATATTGGCCTCTTACTATTCTTCCTATCTTGCCTTCACCTGGGGATAGTTTGCAGTTGTGCCTTTAATATTGTCTCCTTGAGAAACTGCCAACTCTCCTGAATTACTTTTTCCCTTAGATTTTCTTCCCATGGGACGTTATCTATCAGTTCTCTGAGTTTATTAAAGTCTGCTTTTTTGAAATCCTTTGTCCTTATTCTGCTGCTCCCACTCCTTCCTTTCCTTAGAAATCATGAAATCTTCATTTCATGATCACTGTAATCCAAACTGCCTTCCACCTTCAGATTTGCTACCAATTCCTCCCTGTTAATCAGAATCCAGTCTAAAATGGCTGTCCCCCTAGTTAATTCCTCCACTTTCTGGAACAAAAAGTTTTCCCCAATATATTCCAAGAACTTACTGGAAATTTTGTGTTTTCTCATATTACTTTTCCAACAGATGTCTGGGTAGGTAAAGTCCCACATTACTATCAGGTCTTATGTTTTGGATATTTCTGTTTTTTGTTCTAGAAATGCCTCATCCACCTAGTCCTCCTGATTTGGTCATCTATAGTGGAATCTTACCATGACAGCTCCCCTATTTGTTATCCCTCTTATCTTTACTCAGAAACTCTCCACTGGACTCCCTCCTACCTCCTTCTGAACCTCAGAGCAAGGCCATTATAGATCAAGACTATATATAACTTCTCCCTTTTCACCCCGTCTGTCCTTCCCAAACAAGCTATACCTCTCTATAGTAATATTCCAGTCCTGAGACTTATCCCACCAAATCTTTGTGATGCCAATTAAGCCATAATTTACCTTAGGTAACAATACTTTCAGTTCTTCCAATTTCCCATATGCCTTGCATTTGTGTATACACATCTAAGATGTTGAGCAGATTCCCCCACTGATTTCCCTCTTGTTGCTCCTATGACCCTATTGTAATTGTCCACGTCTATACACCCCACCAATCTAACCCTCTGTTAAGGTCTCCTTTTTTTAATACCTGTGGGCTTTTGTCACCTGCCCCCTTGGAACCTAGTTTAAAGCCCTCTTCCCTAGGCTGGTGAGTCAGTGTGCAAAAGTGCTTTCCCCCTTCTAGGTTAGGTGGACCCCATCTCTTCCCAGTAGACCTTCTTTCTGGAACAGCAATCCATTGTCAAGGAAGCTGAACCCTACCCGTCAACACCATCTGCACAGCCATGTATTCATCTCCAGGATGCACATGTCCCTTCCTGGGAACTTACACACAACTGGGAGGATGGATGAAAACACAACTTGTGCCCCTGACCCTAGCTGCCAGAGCTGTGTAGTCACTGATGATCTGCTCTGGGTCAGACCTAGCAGTATCATTAGTGCCCACATGGATGAGCAGAATATATACTCATAGACATCACAGCACAGAGTGGGGAAGTGTTGTTTTTCTTTTGCATGGGCCTGGTGAGGCTCCCCTTAGAATACTATGTACAGTTTTGAACACCTCAGTAACAGAAAGATCTTGACAAACTGAAGGGAATTCAGAGAACAAGAAAAACAATTAATGGGCTAAATTATGAAGAAAGATTAAAATAATTGAATACTGTGGTCAAATGAACTCTCATTAGCTCGCACTAATTGCTATGCATCACCACTGAAGTCAATGGGGTTCCGTGCATATGGGTGAGTGGAAATTAGCCTGTGTGTTACATATACAGTAGCTTGACTGAAAAACAACTAAGAGTCATGAGAACAGTCTTTAAATATTTGAAAAGTTGAAATGCCAGAAAGGGAGAAGCACTGTTTTGGTAGTCCTTGGAGATATAACTTAGAATAATGCAATAAAATGGAGAAGAAGAAAACTCAGCCTGAATATCAGAAGCCATTTCCTAACAACAAACTGCATTAGACTGTGAAATAGGCTCCCAAGGCACGTGGTGGAAGCTCCATCACTTGAGCCATTTAAAATGTCATGGGACAAAGCACTGAAAGGTCTAACAGCCCTGCATCAGAAGAAGAGATGGATGGACTAGCTCATCTCAGAGGCCATTACCAATTAATACGAGTCTATGAATATCTGGTTTTGTGAAAGTTTTGAGCCTATCAGAAATACAGTAGAAAATGAAACAGCTGTTTGCATTCTCTCATCTTCTTTTCATTCTCCTTTTCTCCAGCCTTCTGGCATGCCCTAATTCCATATGCACACAAACCATATGCTCACACATGGGCAGGACCAATATATCAAAATAGGATCTTTCCCATCAGCTACCTCAGTGCCGACTTGGCTGCAGTATACTAGGACATGCAAATTCAGCCCTAGTGAAACTCCACTGACTTCAATACAGATACACCAGGGCAAATTTGGCCCATTACAGTGTATGTTTTGCCTTAGAATTCTGTGTGTGGTGAGAAGAGTTTGCAAAATGGGAAGCCCAGGGCCCTGTACCTTAGAAGGCCTGACAGCACCAATGTGTGGTCAGACCATGCTACAAAAGTTGAATAAATGGTATATGGATCTTGGGCTGGCCCTCTGCACGGGATTGGCTTTTGCCCTTATTGAACAGCTCTTTGATGACAAAGGTCTTTGAGAGTTGCTAGGTCAATGTCAACTTAAATTTCAAACGTGGGATCACATGAGGATTTCCAGAGTCGTTCATATAAGTATAAATTCTCATCTCCCATTAAGTACAAATCGGTAGCTGCAGATTAAAATCCTGTGCAGGTCACCTTTAAAGAGTTAGGCCTTCATTTACAAGCGGTCCTTCTTTTTTAACTTATGAATATAAGGATTGCTGAGTCTGGTCTTCTCTGGTCTCTTCTTTGCTAGAGGACATGCTGAGTGTCTCTGAAGATGTTTATTGTGAGCTCTTCGATCTTAATTGAAGGTGCAGTGGTGTTGAAGCTTTAGCAAAGATGTCCTTTAACCAAAATGTCATTAGTCATTGAAGTTAACAAAACCAAAGACCCAGATCCTCCCCCAAGGCCATGTGCCAAGCATGCTGGAAGTGACTTTAAGTCACATTTAGACTTCCCCTGACCCAGAGACCAAATGCAGACAAGTCTTTGTCCTATCCACTCCCTCTACCCTATGAGCACAGAGGGGGAAGGGTAGGAGTCAGTGCATCTGCTCTAAGCCACCCAAGAATCCACTAGGGATTCTTCAAGGTACTGGTTAAGACAGCTTTAGGGCAGCTTTACTCTGCAGAAGTAGTGACATAAAGCAGATAAAGTAGGGCCCAGGATGTGGCTCCTAATTTACAGAATGCTTTGGGATGCCTCAGGTGTGAAAGGTAGTTTATAAATGCAAGATACATTTTTAATATTATCAACATTACTATCAGTTTGATCTGTGTTAGTTTGGAAAGCAGTGTGTAAGTGTCTCCAGACATTCAAAAAGAGTGAATAATTTATTTATTTTAAACACACACACAGAGTTTCATTCTGGAATTCATTTCTTTCTCAGGCTATCTTGGCAACAAGCATTGCCACTGGAGATGTCTGAAAAACTGGGCAACAAAAGGCAAAGCTACTCATTTTTATTTCATTTCATCACACATTCAAACCTGAGCTCTTGTGGCTGGAAAAAAATCACCATATTTGATTAATTTTTGTCTTAAAAACAAAAATTTCCTCAAATTTCTTTCCTCAAAGAAAATTAAGCTGTTCCTGAACAATCTGGGTCCCATTGGATGAGTAAGGTGGCTTTGAAATTAAACTTCTATTTTGGGGCATGTTTGGGATTTCAAAATAGCTGTTTAATTTGTGCAGAAAAGGAGCACTTGAGGAGATACAAAATCACCTAAAATGAAACAGCAAACAGTCATCATGCAAGAGTTGTGGAGCAAAAGATTCATCAGTTTGTTACCTCTATTGCCATGTTTCCAAAACCAAGATTTCAGTCCTACAAACTGCTTCATCTGGGTATACCTCTGCATTTGAATCTATGCAGCTTTGTTTGTGTTCAACAGCCTGTATGCTTGGAACAGCTTCCAGAATTGAGGCCAGATTTTTAAAGATTTAGCTAGCAATAGGAGTTAGGCTTGAGCTTTTGAAAATCCCACCAGGCACCTATCTGCATCTTTAGGCCTGTATATACCTTCAAAACCTGTCTCTAAGAGTGATTCTGATCTCATTTACTCTAGTGTAAGTGAGGAGGAACTTGCTTGAAGGCAACAGAGTTGAGAGTTTGGCTGGTTTAAGTGAGATCAAATTATTTTTCCAGATTCAGCTACATAAAGCCTGTGTGACTCCACAAGGTCAACATGGTTACACGGGATTGATTCCAGTTGTAACCGAGAAGAGAGTTTACCCTTTTGCCCCTGTTACAATGTGTCTTTCTTAGGTGGATGGAGTGGATCTGAACAGTTAATACTGTACTTAAACAGCAACTGCTAGAATCATCCCTCCCACCTCCTTGTATGGACTCCTTCCATCGATAGTCTGGCTATATTCACTTTGGCTGAGGTTCAGAGGCTATTCTCGGAAAATGCAAAAGCATCCACAAAACCAATATCAGATTTATTATTCACGTAGTTTGCCTTTATTTTTATTTATTGAAGACTTTAAATAAAACCAAATCATCAATCCAGACAGCTGCTCAGCTTCCCCAGTCTTTCATGGAAAATGGAAATAACCAGCTATGTCAGTAAAACACTAGCCAGGTGGCATCCTTCAGGCAAACTTAATATCAAGACTACAGTGTAATTATTATGAGATTTATTGTATTTCTCTTACACTGGCTTGTTGCTGTGGATTCTTGAAGAGCTACTCTCCAATTCTTTCTTGTTTGCATTTCTTTTCTCCCCTCCCACCCCCGTGTGTTGTGCAATATATTCTAGCTTGAATATAACATTTCTTGTACTGCTGTTTTCTCCCTCTCCTCTGTTACTTATGGAGGCCCCGCCAGTGGGCCTTCCCTTAAAGAGCTGGCCATCAAGGGTGAAAATCATCCTCGTGCAGAGGCCCAAAACAAGGTCTATGCATGTATTCTGAGAATTTAAATGGGCTGTAAGTGATGCCTAAGCTTTGTCCTAAGCCTCTGCGCAAGGTATAATTTCACAAGTTGAGCCCATTTTGCGATGAATAATCATTCCCAAGCCAATCCTGATGGCTGAGAACTTGTTCATAGTTCATACGCATTTGCTGAATAGTTTGGAAAAATAATTTTCAGCCAGTGCATTGATCATCGAGTGCTGAATTTGATTAGATGGCATTCATTTTACATACTGTACAACTAGTATAGTATTGTTTCACTTCTTTGGCTGAATCTTCTTGAACATGAGGATAATGAATGACTACTGAAGTTCCGTAATGAATTCTCAAATAGCTAGTTGTTTTGTGCTCACATTTGTGAAACATTTGGGATTTGTAAACAGGGGGACAGATACTTGGCTTGTATAAATCACAGTTTCATTGAAGTCTGCGGTGCTATATTGATTTATACCAGCTGGGGATGTCACTTTAAAAAAAAATTACTGATGGGAATGAGTATACAAGGTGTTTTACCGTGATTCCAGCTATTTGTATAGCAGAACTTTGAATCCCTCCATTGGCTTCCCCTCTGATAGGGTATCAAATTTAAGCTTCATAACCTGCCCCTCCCTATTTATCCTCCTGTGTCAAACTTCATGTCCCCTCTGCTCCATAAATGCTCCCAACCTACTCTACCTGTTTATCAAATTCTCTCGCACTGACCTCCATGCCTCCTTCCATATGGCCACCTATGCTTGGTACATCCTCCTTGCATTTATTTGCAAGGCCCGTACCCAATCCACATTTAAATCCCTCTTAGAGACCCACTTCTATTGTATGGTCTCTATAGTGAGTCTTGTTGATTTGTATCAAAATTGCCTGCCTATTGTTATTCCTCTTCCTCCGACCTCTGTGTACTTAGATTGTGAGGTTCTTGGAGCAGAGATTGTTCTTCTGAAGTGTTTGGAAAGCACCTAGTGAGTGCTGCTGCTACTAATTTTACAACCATAGCCCTGCCCGCAATATTTCTCCAACCAGAGTAAAGCATATTCATAAGTATTTGTAGGACTGGAGTCAAACAGAGTGTAATAAAAAGACTGGACACATTTATACCATTATGTTTTGCTGCATATTCAAAAACATTTAAAAAAATCTTGGTACTTTTTATCAGTCTATAAATCAAATTTTCATTGATGGCATCCAGTGAAACTTCTGGAAGCCAGTTATGTACTGTTGGAATCTTTTCTGATTTCCAGTGCCTTGTGATACACAAAATTGCTCAAGAAAAAAAGAATAGGCAGTGTAATGGTGGCTTGCTCCTTTACAGGCTAGATGGATTGCGGCCTGTTAGTAAGCAGGCACACCTGAGCAGGGAGAAGGTGATCTCCCTATAAGGCCAGCAGGAAGTTGCAGAGGAGGGAGATGCTCAGGGAGATCAGAGACTCCTGGGTCTTGGTTGGGACAGACTAGAAGCAGGAAAGGCCTGGGAGGAGCCCGGATAAGAGGGTGAATGCATGGACTAGAGAAGACTTTATTTTGAACTGTTTTTGGTGAAATGATAGAAGACTCCACAGGAGAAATAAAAGACTCCAGCCAGGTAGGGGTGAGAGTGGCCTGCCACAGCAGGGAAGAGCTACAGCGAATAGACTTGGGGCGGGGGAACAGAAGCCCCAGAACTGAGTTTTTTCTCCTGTTTTATGTCAGTACATTAGATCCTAGGAGAAGAGCAGGCCAGTCATTGACATGCAGACAGCTGTTTGTGAAAAGAATAATCTTCTAGCAGGAAACCCAGCAGAACTAGTGGAGAATTTTCATTCTCTTCCCAGACTTGAATGACCATTTGTTGTCTCTTCCCCCCCCCCCACTACTTTTGTGGTTTTACATAGTTCCACCGTATATTTATGTCAGTGTTACTTCAACTCCAACATGACATGTTTATTTGAAGTCTGATAAAGACCATGAATCAGAACTAATGTTGTACTTTAAACTATATTTATTTATTATGTTAGGGTAAAATTTACCTGCATCCAGACAGACAGTATTAGGTGTATGCAACAGGTTAGTGAGACCTGAGTCCTATTTGAAGGCTTACAGGATGCACAGGCCTTGTGCTTATCCTATGACCAGAGATTAGTTTAATCCTTAAAGCACAAGAATGCTCCTATTCTTCCAATAGATATTATAGAATAACAGGGCTGGAAGGGACAGTCATCTAGTCCAACCCCCTGCTTAAAGCAGGACCAATCCCCAGACAGATTTTTGCCCCGATCCCTAAATGGCCCCCTCAAGGATTGAACTCACAACCCTGGGTTTAACAGGCCAATGCTCAAACCACTGAGCTGTCCCTCCACCAGCTGTGTTTCCCATACATGTTTTCATGATGGATTTAAGCATATGTGTACATGCTTTCCTGAAACAAGGCCAATGTGAATTCCTTCATGTATACTGACTTTCCATTAGTGGTTTCTGATACCTCTGAAACCAAACCACGTAAACAGGACTAATGGAAAAGACAAACATAAAAGGGATATTTTATTCAATGAGTTGCGTTAAGCTAGTGGGTCTCACGCTGTAGTCTGTGAGTCATCAATGATCCCTGGTGCCTTTCTTGTGGTCTGTGGAATAAAATATTTTGAATCCAGATGTACAAGGAAGTGTGCCTAGGCCACAAGCCTAGTTTCACTGTTAAGAAGAAAAGAGGAAAATTAGGAACACAATTCCAAAGAATGGGAAGGGAATTAAGGAAACAAAACAAGACATGAAGAGACGGAAGCCAGCGCTGGAGAGATTGTTGATTTTGAAATAGTCCAATTTTTTATACAAGTTAAGGCAGCGTTACACAAGAATTGCTTTAGTACTTATTTTGATTTTAATATTTTACATTTAGTTTTGTATCTAAGGCCTGGTCTACACTGGGGGGGGGATCGATCTAAGATATGCAACTTCAGCTAAGAGAATAGCGTAGCTGAAGTCGACGTATCTTAGATCGAATTAAAATTACTTACTTCGCATCCTCGCAGCGCGCCACAGCTCCCCCGTCGACTTTGCTTCCACCTCTCACTGAGCTGGAGTTCAGCAGTCGATGGGAGAGCCATCGGGGATCGATTTATCACATCTACACTACACGCGATAAATCGATCCCCGATAGATCGATCGCTACCCGCCGATCCGGCGGGTAGTGTAGACATACCCTTAATAACAGCAGACGCACAATCCTGCAGCCCTACTCATGCAAACACTTCTTACTCAGAAAGTCCTATTGACTTCCATGGGACCATTTCTAGGAGTACACACCACTCACATGAATATGGGTTGCAGGATCAGGCTCTTGGTCTTGTCCCATAATCTCCTTCTCTGCTCAGCACAGTTTTAATATGGCTGATACTTCTTGTGGTGTTGCTGCTTGTGATGAAACGTGTCTACAACCAGCCAGCCAGTGGCAAACGTTGGAGACTGTCTCTCTTTCTCTATCCATATTCATCATTGGTACCAAAGTGCATCATGAAATCAGAGATGAGACCCAACCTCTGGGCACAACAAATCACACACAAGATAAACTATTAATCCTAAATGAGAAATGGTATTGACTGCTAGTGAATATCTATTATAAGTGAACAAACTGGCACAGAGTGCAAGTGGGTTATTATTTCTTAAGTGTATATTAGTTCATTTTAATATATTTCTTGGTATGATAAGATGCACTGGCATGCAACAATGTCACTTGACTTGCCCCACTGAACCCCAATTAACCTGGAGACACAGAATCAGATATATAGTTTGTGGATCTCCAGATAAAGCAAAAAAATTAACAAAAAACCCCAAAACAATACTTTGATGGAGTGTTTGCAGGTACACAAAATGCCTAATGAACCACTGCTTGCTCATGAATGGAGGTCAAATTCAAACCATGGCTGATTTCAAGTGCATCTGAGATGAACCTTTTACACAGTTCTAATGAGAAGGTTGGTGTCAAAAGAAGAACAAATTTTAGCAATAAAGACAGGAACGACATTATTGTCTCTCACGGTTCTCTAGAGTAGAAATTTCTTACATTACCCCCGGAGTCCAGATATTGCAAAACTGCTTCTATTCCCCCACTCCTTTTAAAAAAAAATAACTAAAGCATTCTATTGTAAAATCCAAGATCAGAGGCAAAGAACACAAAGTCAAGATGGCCAGCAAAAGAGCATTTCCCATCACTTAGCTTAATATTCTTATTATAATCATTGGGGAACTGCCAAGCAGGTCCTTAATTGTCACCCATGGTGCCTGGATACCATAGTGATGGGTGCACTAGAACTACACAGAGACATAGAATAGAATGGGCTCTAATCATGTAAATGTTAAAAGCAGCTATTTTGGGCTCTGCCATCGAGTGTAGTCTGCAAGAAAACATGGATTCTTGCTGCCAATTTGTACTGCAGTTTCTAAAACCAGGAAGAGTGAAGTAGGTTGCTGGTAATTCTCACTGGCACAAATTCCTCACATCCCAACTGCTTGTGACCAACAGAAGTCCCTAAGGAGGAACATAGAAGAAAGTACAAATATATTTCATGGGCATTAATGAGCCCTCTGGAGCTGGGATCTTGTTCTGCCTACTACAGAGATAGCAGCCAATGGCATCTCAGATGCTGGCTGAGAATCCAAGCTTCCTCTGTGTCTGGAGTTGTTCCAATCCAGGTAATTTATTGGGGTCTCTATCTACTTTTAAAAAAGACTGAAAACAAAATTATAGGGAATCTAACTAGAAAATGCAAATATCTAAAGTGGGATAAACATATACCCCAGAATATTCTCATTGGAGAATAATGTAGCTATGTCTTTCCATTAGCATTCATATTTACATGGTTAGGACCTGTTCTCTTCTCTCTTTATTCCAAGACAAAACTACAATAAAATGGGAGTTAAATTTGAGAGTACATACCCATAATTTAAGATTAAAACTTTACAGATATATTGTATTTATCCCAAAAATACACATTATAAACCAATAAATTGTTAGTTAACACAAAATTTAAGAGAAATCCAAGCATGTTAAGGTATGGAAGAGCAGTTAAGGCACCCAAACAGACATAACTCTGCCTTACAGAGACGCCCTGCAATAACAGTACAATTATGATTGATACATACTAGTGTTTGTGGTCTCAGCTTATATTAAACCGATTTTATAGACACATTAGGTATCAATTTTTACAAACATCAAGGAGCTAATTCTGTTCCCCACTCTGGTCTCTATATGCTGTTTCATGTCTGTCACTTGCATTTCAAGGGTGACACCAGCACATTTCCTCTGTCATCCACTCATTCTTGAAGACACTCTATACTCACATTTGGAGATTGCAATGGCCACATGCTCTGGGTCCTACCCAAAAAGAACTGGGGGGATAAAGGGAGAAGAGAGAACCTTGGGGAGAGATTTGGACAGAGAAGTGAAGGGCGGAGTGAGAGTGAGAGATACAAAAACAATTAAGTTATAAAAAGAAAGGTAAAGACAATGGAAGGTCATATTAGAGAGAGTTTTCTGGCAGGAAACGTAGAACAGGAAAAAATAAAGGAAATAAGTGGGGAAAAATAAGGGATGTGGTTTAAAAAAAAGTGCAAGAGAAATCCTGGCCCCATTGAAGTCAATAGGAGTTTTGTCAAAAAGTTGTAGAAAGTTTGTTTTACCCAAGATTTTTAATTAGTGAATTAAGTGATTTAACAGTGATTTTGCTATTTCAAGGACAAAATAAAAATCTGAGCTTATCTCCAGAATGCCTCTCCCTGCCCCCCGAGAGTTACCCATCTCACACACATCTTGTTTTGGAAAGCGTGACAGGTATTTTGATTAATTTTAGTTTGAATCTGTAACTTCCCAGTCCTTCCTCTACTTCCTATGCTGAGGATGAGGCTTGGAAACACCTGCTAGTGACACGAGTCACAACAGTGTCCCAGTGGAGGCCACTCTGGGCCACTGCGCTAAGTAAAGGCATTTATTACCAACTATCTATTACTACGTGTAGTATATATGAAGGCATGTGATGCTGAATAGATTTTATTAGCAAGAGATTGCGGTGATTACATTAGCTGGAGTGGTGGAATCACGAGTGAGATAAATATATCCCTCATGAAGGGGCAATACACATTTGTTAATATGCCCAACCTACCATTTAATTTGTTTGCACCATGGATTTGTCTTCTCCTGTTACACTTTTTATGCTTTTCTGAATCGCCTTCTGCTTACCCCCACACCCTCCAACACACACACACTGAAGGGTGTTGGTTACTATGGAAACAAAGATGTCATTGGTCTGGGCAGAACTTTGACATCCACAACTGCAGAAGGAGTGCAATTTATGCAACCATTTTGTAATTGATATCATGATTCGAGATGGGGATGGGGTGATTATGCCGTCCAGGCATGTGTTCCACTCAGACTGCAAACTGCTGGGCCACATTCCGCACTGATTCACACCCATGCAACTCCATTGGCTTCACTGGGTAGCACAGGGCATAAGTCATTGCAGAATTTTGCCCATCACATTCTGTTCTAGTATAGCTGAAAATTGCTTTGACAACTAAATAAGCTTCCTTGTTTATAACCAGCTTTTAACGGACTCGGCTGCATTATGACGCTTTGCAAAGAGATTACTTTGTCCAGGACTGAGCATATATGCTCTGAGCATGAACAATTCAGCATGATGAGCTGCATGATGCACAGGGCTGTGCAGTCTTCCTGCCTTTAATGTGTCTACTTTGATTTGTGCTGTATGTTTTCTAGTCTTCAATATCTTTTTAAATTTTTGTTGGCTCTTTCGGATTAGCCTCTCAAAACTTTCCTATATGGTCTTGGGAGAATTTTCAATCCATTCTGCATTCTGTATACAAAACCGTGAACCAAGAGAGTCCATTTAAAATAGTTCTCGAGTGTGCGCGTCTTGGAATTATCTATCTTATTCTTGCCCTAAACTATTAATTAGTATTTGAGTTATTATGGTCATATTAAGAGACTTCAATCAGGATCAGAGCTTGTTGTTTTATGTGAGTGATCATTGTTCTAATCAATACAAAATGATCAGCATTTAGTCCACGATCCTGCAAGCAGCCTCACGCAGATGGACCCCTGGGCACACCCCGTCTCTCTGCAGAGTCCTATGAGTCCATGTCAATAAAAGAGGCTGCTTATAGGATCAGGACCTTTTACTGGAATTTGAGTGAGTTATGTAAGCCATGTTGACTGTCTTCTTTACTGGGGCTTGTCTCAGCAGCTCTGGTGGTCTCTCCTCTCTAGATGAGCTGGCCGTGGCTGGTTGCATGCTTCTAGCCACAGCTTGTTTACAAATTAAATGAATTCAATTGCATGCTGTGTTCTACCTTCTGGCGTAGCATAGATTTAAGGCACTTTCCTCTGGCTTTGACAAACTTTGCTTCCCCCTTCCCTGGCTTTACAAACATGCGGGATTCATTCTGATATGTGTACTATAAGGTCCAACATAAAGACGACTAAGGGCATGATCCTGCGTCAGCTAAAGTCAATGGCAAAATTCCTGTTGACTTTGCTGAGCGCAGGAGTGGGCATTTCATTTGATTGCGCTGGGCTGAAAACCTAACTTAGAGATACCATTGGGGATTTTGCTTGAGTAATGACCCCAGAATTTGGCCTTCATGTGTCTTCTGTGCCATCAACTTTTACTCAGTCCATACGCTCACAACACTTTAATTTGCAATGAGTCCTGCATTTGTGTTGATCATTATTTTAATAGTTCTGGAGATATGAGCCTTCCTCTTACAGACAAATTTGACATTTGTCAGACAAACTTCTCTCTTATCCTGTAAGTCAAAACTGTGCCTCATTTCAGATAATTTGAAGAACATTTTATTTATTTATTTGTAAGAAAGAAAGAAAGAAAGACTTCTTAGCAGGTCAGTATCTGAAAACATAACAACCCTATTTGCTCCTACTCATATTCCTAATGTGCACGTTTCACAAAAACTGTCAGATTGTGTGCTAATTTGTTGAATACATTTTTAACAATCCACAATGTGTCTGTATCTTCTTTGTACTTGCCTAGTTCACTTAACTAGTGAATTCTTGATTCTTTAATCCTTACAGAAAACCATGGATTCTTGCCCACTACCAACACTGTGTGAATGGTTATACGAAGGTATATGCAATAGCCAGGCGGCTAATGGGGAAAGTTAGAGCAAAGTTTCTCAGACTGACACGTTGTTGTTTTGTTCTACAAAACTGGCTAAGGGGGAAGTTTTGGGATTTTGCAAGTTCAATTGGGGAAGTTTGTGAGATACTTAGAAACTCTGTACATTTCCATGGCAAATTCTCACTTCAACCCTTGTAAACTTGGCTGAATCATCAAATGTGCAACTGAATCATTGGGCAACCTGCACTGCTTCATGATCAGTAGGAAAACCACAGTGCAGCTGAGAACAATTCTGTCTAACTCAGCAAGATGCCGTTTGTTTTTATGCACCATTATTCGACACTGAAATTTAAAAAATAATTTTGCAACAAGCTAGTAAGAAAAAGATCGCTGAGGTTTACAAGGAGGAAGTAACTTGCTTGGGGGTTGGGTGTCCAGATAGAAAGAGATATCTGCACAGTAATGGAGAGGAAATGAGAAGTCAGTTGCATGAGTGAAGTTAAAGAAGTAAATAAAAAACAGTTTTGTGCATCATGAGGCTTTTTCTTCCCTTTCCAGTAAGGAGACAATAGGCTCATCCACTCTGTGAATAGAAACAGTACCATGTGTCCTGGGGGTCCAAACAAAGCTAACCAATGCAGCTGGAAGGAGGAGGAGGATTTAAGAGGAAGAGTTGTTTGATGGGTAAGGCTCTGGACTGGTCTTGAAGAGACTGGTATACAATGCCTGGCTCTGCCACTGACTTTTGTTCAACATCTTTGTTGACCTTTGTTCCACATCTTCATTAATGATCTGGAGGATGGCATGGACTGCACCCTCAGCAAGTTTGTGGATGACACTAAACTGGGGGGAGAGGTAGATACGCTGGAGGGTAGGGATAGGGTCCAGGGTGACCGATACAAATTGGAGGGTTGGGCTAAAAGAAATCGGATGAGGTTCAACAAGGACAAGTGCTTATGACGAAAGAATCCCATGCACTGCTACAGGCTGGGGCTAAGCAGCAGTTCTGCAGAAAAGGACCTGGGGATTACAGTAGATGAGAAGCTGGATATGAGTCAACAGTGGGCCCTTGTTGCCAAGAAGGTTAATGGCACATTGGGCTGCATTAGTAGGAGCATTGCCAGTAGATTGAGGGAAGTGATTATCCCCCTCTATTTGGCACTGGTGAGGCCACATCTGGAGTATTGTGTCCAGTTTTGGGCTCCCCACTACAGAAAGGATGTGGACAAATTGGAGAGAGTCCAGCGGAGGGCAACGAAAATGATCAGGGGGCTGGGGCACAAGACTTACGAGGAGAGTCTGAGGGAACTGGGCTTGTTTAGTCTGCGGAAGAGAAGAGTGAGGCGGGATTTGATAGCAGCCTTCAACTACCTGAAGGGGGGGTTCCAAAGAGGATGGAGCTCGGCTGTTCTCAGTGGTGGCAGATGACAGAACAAGGAACAATGGTCTCAAGTTGCAGTGGGGGAGGTCTAGGTTGGATATTAGGAAACACTATTTCACTAGGAGGGTGGTGAAGCACTGGAATGGGTTACCTAGGGAGGTGGTGGAATCTCCATCCTTAGAGAGTTTTAAGGCCCGGCTTAGTTGGGGCTGGTCCTGCTTAGAGCAGGGGGTTGGACTAGATGACCTCCTGAAGTCTCTTCCAACCCTAATCTTCTATGATTCTATGATTCTCTGTGAACTTGGACAAGTTGCTTAATCACTTCATTGTAAAATGTGGATAGTAATCTTTCCCTAACTCACAGGGGAGTTGTGAGGATAGATTCACTGAGGGTTGGGAGACCATATAAATAGATGATTAGCTTGAATATTGAATACCAACAATGAACTGCTCACAAATGATCTACAGACCAAGAATTATTGGGCAAATCCCTTTCTCTACATAATTCTGAATAAGGAATAAATTTGAGGAAGTTGCTAGTTGCCTCTTGGAACTTAATGAATAAGAAAAGAGGCAAAATTCATTGAGTAACATCTACATATTTGCTAGGGGTAAATTCTCACCTCAGATCTGCATGACAGCTTACGGGCTTGATCCTGTTACTCCCTGCTGTTACTCACCTGAGTAAAGACTTTCCGGTTGGGCCCATCGATTCTCAAATTATGCTCTATTGACCTGCATTGAACTCTTGATGGACAGGAGGAGAATATTACTCAAAAAAGACATCGTATATTTCTTAATTTAAATAAAAAGGTCCAAAAACTTAATGCTGATGCTATTAACAAACTTATATGCGTTTTGGCATCTTTATTTTTACAGCTTGCTCTGCTAGCAGAAAGCTTGTTCATGATGCTATAGATCTTTGATACTTCTTGAAAAAAAATGGGCATGTTAGAAGCGGAATTAGGGGCCCAGTTCTAGATTAATTTATACAGATTAAGTCAGTGGCGTTGCACCACGTGTGAGCAGAATCAGGCTTAATTCTGAATACTCAGAAACAGGGCATGCAAGGCTCCATCCAGTGTGCTACCCAGCAGAATCAAGCAACTACCAAAGAGGAAGAGAGTTCAGAGGTTATTTTTATGGGTTGTTTAGTGTGGATGGCAAATGCCTTAAAGGTCTGATCAACTTTCCCCGGATTCTAGAAGTGGCTGCAGTGAAATCTACCTATTTGTTTAATTTTGGAAATCTTAAGAATCTGTGTGTCATCCCAACTCTCCAGCTAGTCTGCAGAGACTCTGGCCTGGCTACTAAGTGACCTTTGATAAGATTAATGTTTTAGAAAAGCAAAGCACGTGGGCATGACTCTCTCCCCCATCATTGCCTTTCGTGGCATACTATGATATATTTTGCGCATGTATGAGTTGTCCTTGACTTGGAAATAGCAATGACAACACCATAGAGATTTTTGGTCTTCATTCTTCTTCATCTGGTCATTTTTTGGAGTTGTTGCTGGATTGCTACAGGTTATTCATCTACCAATTAAATTGCTTTTGGTAATTCAGGTAATTTGTACAACCTTCCCCTTTGTTGTCACTGCAGTAAAACCCCTGGTGCCAGATCCACAGCTGTTTGAGTCAATGTAGCTCCATTGACTCTGATGGAGTTACACCAATTTACAGCAGCTGAGAATCTAGATCATGATGTCAATAGGAACACAAGGGAGTAATTGGAAGCAGTGCCGGCTCCAGGGTTTTGGCCGCCCCAAGCAGCCAAAAAAAAAAAAAAAAAGCCGCAATCGCAATCTGCGGCGGCAATTCGGTGGAAGGTCCTTCGCTCCGAGCGGGAGTGAGGGACCATCCGCCGAATTGCCGCCGAATCGCTGGACCTGGTGCCCCTCTCCGGAGTGGCCACCCCAAGCACCTGCTTGACAAGCTGGTGCCTAGAGCCGGCCCTGATTGGGAGCAAAGATTGGATTAAATTTATCTTGTAGTGCACCTAGCACACCAGGTGAGCCTGTTTAGTCTGGCCAAACACTAGCTGTGAATTGTGTATAAATGGATGAAGCAGGAATATTGGTAGCATTCTGGTCTAGACCAAAAAACACGCAGTCTATGATCAGTGAAATCTACTTTAGTAGGAGAAACAGGAGACACCACAGAAGTCAGTGAATTGAGACAGCCAAATGACCATCCTTTTATCTTCTGGGAATTTGAACTCTCTAAAGATCGGGCATAAGATTATAGTGATTTTTTAGCAGGGTGGGTTTCAGTTATTTGGTTGTGTGGTTTGTTATTTTCTTCTTCGTTGTCATCTGTCTACAACCTAAGAAAAATTCCCAGGTTGGAGTCCATGTAAGTATCAGCTGTCTAAATCTGTAGATAAGTAGCATTAAGGCACATCAGTACTTGTATGGAATACTTTCAAGAAACACTAAACGCTGGTATTTTGGGGTCTGATCCTACCAACATCTTTTAACTTGAGCCATGCCATCGTCTGCAGTGGGCCTGCTCATTGTAGGAAGCACTAAGATTAGTATGACGTGTTTGCAAGATGTGGCCCTGTGTTTGTAAAGTGTTTGGGGATCCTTCAATATGAAAGGCTCTGTTCTGTGTAAATTTACAATGGTATTGTTACCATATGTACTTAATCTTACAAACATTGTGTGTTTGTGCTTCCAAAGTGCCCCATGATGGCCTAACTGTGCCCCCATTAAAGTCAGTGGGAGCAAAATAAGCCAATACTGTGTTTATGAAAATCCCATATGTCAAGCATGAATGGCTCCTAAGCACAGAACAGCTACATGTCTGTTAAATTCCTTTTGGGGTTGCAGATTAGGGGTCGATATATGTGAGGAGACAGGTCCATATCTCTGCCTCCTCCTCTCCTCTCCCTGTCCCCTTTGTGGCACCACATGCTCTCAGGGGAGAAAGGAGGTGTCAGGGGCTGCAAATCTACCTGCCCCTTGCACAGACAGAGCAAATGGGAAAGAAGCATCTTATTTCCCTCCCCCCTGCAGTGTGCAACCACACATAGACCAGGAAGAATCTAGTCTGGTCTATATGTCTATATGGTCTAGCCACAGGGAGGCAGTTTGAAACCATTTCTCTGACTTTAATGAGATGGGAGAAACCAAAGGTGTCTCATGGGTAAGGGCAAAATAGTAACAAACTCCACAATTCTCTAGTTTCAGACACACACAATGCAATTGTACACAGCAAATTGCCACAGCCCAAGTCATCTCTTCCAGCAGCAGCACACAAAGATGTTTTGCACCCTCCATGAGCAGGGCAGAAGTCCACATAATAAAGACATGATTGGTGGGAAATCCCCGTGGCCCCACGACAGGACAGCACTGGCTTTATTGATAGTAGGATCTTCCAGCTCAGCACATCTTGCAGTGCTGTAAACAGAAATTGCCTCTGGATATTTAGAACAAGGTGCAGTATTTAGTTATGGAACGGTGCTAATCTCTCCATAGTGAAGGTCAAAGTAAGCTTTCTATTATAAGCCCTGTTTACAACACACATACATCCCAGCCTCTAACTTCAGCAGAACAAAATCCATTGACATGCTCCATGCGTGGTGCAAGGCCAGAGCAGGAGTTTAAGGCAAACTTGACAAGGCAATTCTGAGCGACGAGAGTTCAGAGCTAGAGCGTGCCTTTAAACTCAGCCCTGAGCAAGGATGGTGTGGAGGCAGCATCACCCCAGGAGTAACCCCACCAGGCAGTGGGCCTCTGACACACCTGTCAGAGGGAGAGTTCTCTCCCTGCTTCCCTCTTGCAGGGGGCAATAATTTGCTTCTGGCCTATTCCAACAGCAATTACACCACCTCCCCCGCACCCTATGCTGACCTCAACCCCAAAATATTTTAAACACAAACATTGTGGCATTACAATGCCACTTAAGGCCATCACATTGCTCACTCTGTATGTTTCATCCTTTCCCCCTACCCTTTGTCTGGGTGACAGGGCTGAGCTTGCCATTGGTGCAGCCTAGAGGTCAGGTCACTGGGTCCCAGCTCTCTCCAGTGTCCCTTGGGGGACATCACCCAGACACTGTGATATGTCTCCCTTCCAGTAGGTAGCAATTCAACCCTTCAGCCAGGTCACCAGTCAAGTCCACCCTCATTATGGGGTAACCATGTCCAACAAAATGTATGTAGTCCAACATCCCAACAACAGAAAAGGTCTTCAGCCCACCTCCAGGCCTCTGGGGGTTACGAACCCTTGTCTCGGGGCTTGCAGTGTCGCTATTCCCCCTTATCTCCGGGACGAGGGGTTTGTTCCCCCTTCACAAGAGAGTGCTTGGTAGGCGAGCCCAGGCCTTGCCCCTTCACAGGGCTCCAGCCCAGGGCCCTACGAAAAAGCAGTGATAGCAAACACCCCAGAGTGCTTTGAGGCTGCCTCCCTGGGCCACTTCCTACCACTTTATTCCATGGCATGGTCAAAAGCCTCACAGATGATCCAACAGAAGTTAGAGTGAAGGGCTACCTAGTGCTAGGGAAAGTTAGTCCTTCCTCTAAGGCCTGGGGAGGCTGCTCCATGCAGCCCTCTCCCCTGCAGCAAGAACGCCTACTGCAGCCTTACTCAGACAGTCCCAAAACAAGCCTCTGTCTCCTACCTATTCCCTGTCTCTGGGTCTCTTTCTAGCTCTTCCTCCAGCTGGAGCAGGCTCCTCAGGTGGGCCCGGAACTGTTCCTTAACCCCTTCTGTCCCAGTGTAGGGTTAAGACACCCCATCGCAGTCTGTCTTGTCTCTCTAGAGTGTAAGCTCTAAGGGGCAAGGCCTCTCTCTTGGCCCATGTCTGCCCAGTTCCTAACACATTGGGGCCCCGATCTTGCCTGGGACAGCCACGCATCCCTGTAATACAAATAAATATTAATAGGCCTCGATTTAATGTTACAGAAGGCAATTTATTAGATGTCATTAAACTTGAAATTTGATTTCCAGGACCAGGAGGACTTTGGGGAGATGGTTGATGCAGCTCAGATGCTCTTTCCTTTATATGGTTTTTGTGTGTCTGGGTTATCTGTTGGCTTTGCTGACAAGTTTATCAGTAGCTGAGTGTAACACCCATTTCATTTTTACTGTATACATGGGGCCTGTTTCTCCAGTTGGTAAGATAAGATTTATGCCAGTGCCCCTGCCATGCCATTTCTTTCCCCCAACTTGCCCTCTATGCCCTGCCTGGGTGAGATTGTTGCACAGAATGCTGGCTCTGTTAGCACCAGAGCGCTCCTCCATACTTGAGGAGCTCACAAATTGACCAGAGCTGGCAGCTTTCTGGGCACTTCGTGGAAAGGGGCTGGAGCACAAATGTGAATCAGACTCAACGTCTTTGTATTGTTTAGATGAACTGAGATTGGTTTGTCAATATCAGCAGATAAATATTACCTTTGACTGGAATTCATTCCTGATGCGGAGGGTCTTTCAGTGGCCCTCGCAACACTTACGCCCAGCACTGGAACTCGGCAGTGCACATGTAAGCAGAGCTGCTACAAAGGGATACCTGCATATCCCCCTGCATGTTGCTGAAAGGGTCTCCATGCCAACCATGAGTAGACTGATGCAAAGGCAGCAACAGGCATGGGAAGGTGCCACAAGAACCACGTTTATGCACATACATTGGTTCCAGTACCCTGTGCAGATCTGGGCTTATCGCTTGTCCCCAGGAATAGGTGTAGGTTCACCCCTCACAGCTCACCCGCACTTCTCCCACGCAGAGCCTAATCACTCGGGCTGTCTGTAGGAGGAATATATTTCACCCTTTACGAGTGCATTTTAATCAGAAATGAATTCCAGAACAGAAGGCTCACTAACACCTTATGTTGGTTCAGAGATAACCAATCTACTGTGGAAGCCATAGAGAAATAAGTGAAGAATTATAGGAATCTTACTAAGAAGCCATAACAGAGTCTGGGCACACACTGGCAGCAGTGTTATACTCCTCCCTTAACCAAATACTTCCTGTAACTCCATGGGAGCAACAAGGCAGCCAAGACCCCCTCTGAAGTGAAACACACAGAATCGAAGTGACTAGCTACTCTGTTTTTAAGTGCACAAAAACACTAATTTTAAAAAATGCACAAAGTTCTAAATGCCAAATCCAGACGGGCACATATCCATCAAGAGACAGACGGGCTTGTGGCCAACTCATCGGGCTAGGATTCAGAAGATCTGGGCTCTACTTCTGATAGTTGCGCAGATTCCCTGTGCAAACTAGGTCAAATAACTTAACTTCTCTGAGCCTCAGTTTCCCCAAATATAACATGAGGGCCGTGGAACAAATGCCCCTGCTGTTACTCCCCTGAAGTCAGTTACACCCTGGCTAAATGTGGTCATCTGGGTATGTCTACACTGCAGAAACAAACCAAAACAACTGTGGCAGTGAGTCTTAGAGCCCAGGTCATTTGTCTCAGGCTCAGGGGGCTCAGGCTGCAGAGCTAAAGCAGGGTAGACATTTGGGCTTTGGCTGGAGCCCAGGCTCTGAGACCAACCCCCTCACAGCTGATCCAGGCCAGCTGGGGCTGTGCCATGGGTCTTTTATTGCAGTGCAGACATACTCTTAGAGTCAGAAAGATTTAGGCTAGTAGAGACCGCCAGATCATCTAGATCAATGGTCCCCAAATTGTTGAGGGTTGCGCCTCCCCTTACCCGTCTGTGCCCCCCACAGGTCCACCAGGAACCAGGGCTGGGAGTGGGGTGTGGCTCCCAGGGGTGGGAGAAGAGACAGGGATGGGGTAAGGAGCTGAGGTTGGGGGTGGGTCTGGGGCTGGAAGCGGGGCCAGGGACGGAACCGCAGCCAGGGGCAGAAGCAGGGCTGGGAGCTGGAGCCATGGCTGGGAGCGGGGCCAGAGCAGAGCTGGGGGTGGGCCGGGGTTGGGTGGCATTACTTCCCCGCCCACCTTGGGGGCTGGCCCGTGCCCACCACGGCCCCCTGAATGTTCCTTCATGCCCCCCTAAGGGGGGCACGCCCCACAGTTCTAGTCTGACCTTTTGTATTGCTTCTTTCCTGCTCCCATTAATATTTATAAAGTACTTTTAAGTCTCTGAATGAAAGGCAGTATATGTAAGTGCAAAGTGCTATTGCGTGGAATTCTGCAGTCTATGGGGAGGTTGGACAGCAATTAGATGAGGTAGACAAGATGTGCTTTGGTTTAGTTTAATTCACTATTTTTGCTACATTCAAAAAAAATCCATAAAATTGTTTTGAATATATATTCTGCCAACCTCAGGCTAGGAACATTTCTAGGAAAATTGTAGAGATGCTTTGTTCCTGAAGCTTGGAGAGTGCTGCTTGGCTGAGGATACTACAGTGCCAATATGTTTTCATCATGAATTTGAATGTGCCCTCTCCAAATGCAGAGGTATAAATAGCCTTCATAGTTACTACAGTTTATCTTGACCTTGTTGCCCATCAGTCTACATGCTTACTCTGTTGACATGCTGCAGCCTCATTGCTCAACCGCTGAATACTTAGAATCATAGAATTGTAGGACTGGAAGGGACCTAGAGAGGTCATCTTGTCCAGGCCCCTGCACTCATGGCAGGATTAAGTATTATCTAGACCAGGGGTCGGCAACGTTTGGCACGCGGCTCGCCAGGGTAAGCACCC
>NW_020664440.1:18790844-18828177 GCF_002925995.2 Terrapene triunguis
GGCTCTTCCCCTTCCGGGGCGGCGGGGAGCCACACCGACTCACTACACAACCCCCCCCTCAAGTCTGTCTCCCAGTCTTCGGGGCCAGACCCGTCCGTCCCCCCTAGGCGGGACAGGAAATCTGCATTGGCATGTTCCTTACTGGCCCTATGCTGGATGGTAAAAGCGTAGGGCTGTAAGGCCAGATACCACCGCAACAATCGGTCATTGTTGTTCTTCATCCTCATTAACCATCGGAGCGGGGCATGGTCCGTGACTAGCGTGAATGGTGCACCCAGGAGGTAATATCGTAGGGCGTCACAGGCCCATTTGATGGCGAGTGCCTCTTTCTCGACCACGGCGTAGTTCCTTTCACAGGGGAACAATTTTCAGCTCAGGTACAGAACCGGGTGGTCTGCTTCGTCAATCTCTTGGGATAGGACGGCCCCCAGCCCTACCTCTGAGGCATCTGTCTGCAGGATGAACCCTCGGTGGAAGTCTGGGCTGTATAGGACCGGCTCCTGGCACAGACACGTTTGAAGTGTCCGGAAGGCGTTTTCGCAATCCGGGGACCACCGCACCTGTTGGGGGCTGTTCTTTGTCAACAGCCCGGTTAAGGGAGCTGCTATGGACGCAAACTGGGGGATGAATCGTCGATAGTACCCGACGAGTCCCAGGAACTGTCGGACTTGACGTTTCGTGGTGGGGGTCGGGCAAGTTGCCAGGGCTTGTACTTTCCCAACGAGGGGCTTCACTCGTCCTCCCCCGATAGTGTACCCCAAGTATGTGGTCTCCTGCCATCCGATCCGACACTTCTTCGGGTTGGCTGTCAGCCCTGCCTGTCGTAGGGTTCTCAGGACCGCCGCCACCCGTTCCAGGTGATCTTCCCAGTGCCGGCTATAGATCACGACGTCATCCAGGTAGGCTGCCGCATAGTCTTGGTGGGGCCGGAGGAGGCGGTCCATTAGCCGCTGGAATGTCGCTGGGGCCCCATGGAGGCCAAAGGGCATCCGGGTGAACTGGTACAGTCCGGTAGGCGTAGCGAATGCAGTTTTTTCCTTAGATGGGTCGTCGAGCGGGATCTGCCAATACCCCTTACTGAGGTCAAGGGTGGTGATGAACTGGGCCTTGCCTAGCCGGCCCAGCAACTCATCCACCCGGGGCATTGGATAGGCATCGAAGCGTGAGATGGCATTCACCCGTCGGAAGTCTATACAAAAGCGTCGAGTACCATCAGGCTTTGGTACCAAGACCACCGGGCTACGCCACTCGCTCTGAGATGGCTCGATGACCCCCAAGGCCAGCATGGCCTGTACTTTTTCCTCCACTTCCTGGCGCATCCGGTACGGCAGTGGCCTGGTCGTTTCTCGGATTACCTTCCCTGGTTCAATCTGGACCGAGTGATAGACCAGGGTCGTGTGTCCGGGTAGGGCCGTGAAGGTTCCGGGGAACGCCTGTAGGAGACACTTGGCCTGCTTGCGCTGCTCCTCTGTAAGAGTGTCGCCGAGCAGGGGAGCAGCGGGTTCCTCGGTCCGGCATGCGTGGGGGTCGAGCTCCGGTTCTGGCGGGTAAGGATTAATCAGCAGGCCCTCCCGCTCCCGCCATGGCTTTAACAAGTTTACATGGTAGCGCTGCGTCTGCTTGCACCGGTTGGGCTGGCAGATCTCGTAGGTGACGGGCCCCACCTTCCGAGCTACCTCGTAGGGCCCCTGCTAACGGGCCAGTAGCTTGGACTCGCTCGAGGGCAGGAGGAGCAGGACCCGATCACCGGGTTCAAAGTCACGTACCTGCGCCTCCCAGTTATAAGTCTGTTCCTGCCTGGCCTGGCCAGGGCCCCAACCTGAGCAAAGTGCTCCCGAAGCTGCAGGACATATTGCAAGAGGCCCTGGCTTGGAGAGGGGGACTGCTCCCAGGTTTCTCGCATTAAGTCCAACAGGCCTCGTGGACGGCGCCCGTACAACAGTTCAAACGGGGAGAACTTGGTGGAAGATTGGGGTACCTCGCGGATGGCTAACAGCAGGGGAGGGAGCAACTGGTCCCACCGGCGCAGTTCCTCCGGGCGAAACTTCCGCAACATTTCTTTGAGGGTCCGGTTAAATCGTTCTACCAGCCCGTCTGTCTGCGGGTGGTAGACGGAGGTCTGTAATTGTTTGACCCCTAGAAGCTTGCAGACCTGCTGCAACAAGCGGGAGGTGAAATTCGTTCCCTGATCCGTGAGGATTTCACGGGGCAAACCCACCCGAGCGAAGACCTTCACCAATTCTCCGGCGATGGTCCGGGACGTGGTGCTCCATAACGGAATGGCCTTGGGGAAACGGGTGGCATAGTCCACGATGACCAGGACATACTGGAACCCCAACGCACTTCTTGGGAGGGGGCCCACCAGGTCCATGGCCACCCGTTCAAAGGGGGTTTCCATTACAGGCATGGGGACCAGAGATGCCCTGGGTACCCGTTGCGGAGCCGCTACCTGGCACTCCGGACAGGAGCTACAATAGTTCCTCACCTCCTGGTGAACACCGGGCCAGAAGAACCGCGTTAGAATCCTGGCAAGGGTCTTCTCCTGGCCCAGATGTCCAGCAGCCGGGATGTCATGTGCCAGCTTCATCACGGCACGCCGGTGACACAGCGGTACCAGCAGCTGCGTTTGGGGCTCCTTCGTGCGGGGGTCACAGTCCACCCGATAAAGACGGTCCCGGCGTAGTTCGAAGTGGGGCCACTGGGTCGCCCGTTGGGGGTCGATGATGGTCCCATCGACTGCCGCTAGTCGTTCATAGGCCTCACTGAGGGTTGGGTCTGCTCTCTGGTCACGACAGAAATCGGTCTGGAGGCGGGGCTCCACCTCGGGCTCAGACCGGGAGTTGTCAGCTTCTTCGGTTCCTGATTCGGGTTCGGGGGTCCCGGGCTCCTCCCCCGGTATGGCCCCCTGGGACTCTCCCTCCAAGGCCAGGGTTGACCGGAGGACTTCCTCAAAGGCGGGCCAATCCCGCCCCAGGATCACCGGGTACGCCAGTCGAGGGGCTAGGCCAACAACTATTCGGCGGGTGACGCCAGCCACGGTTAACCAGACCCAGGCACTAGGGTACGGCCGGACATCCCCATGGATACACTGCAAGTGAATTGTCCCCAAGTGGGTGTCCGCCTTAGGTCCCAACGCCTGGCGAACCAGTGTCTGGCCGCAGCCTGAGTCGATCAGGGCCTGGGTGGAGTGGTGACCGACAACGACCGGGATCGTTATCTTGGGAGCCTGTGGTAGTCGGGCTCTGGCGTCCCCTGCACAGACCTGACCGAAGCTACAGTCCATGTCGGTGCAGTCCCGTTGCAAGTGACCCGATTTCCCACAGCGGAAGCAGGGCCCGAGGTCAGGACAACCCCCATGGGAGCGGGCTCCCGTCAGACTCCTAGCGGGACTCCGGGGAATTCTCACGCCACTTGGCCCGGGGGTGACCGGTCCCGGTCGAGGGGGAGGTTCCGGGCGTCTGAGTCGAGGTCCCGGGCGGGTCTCTTGCCCGCAGCCCGGGTTCCGCGGCCTGGTCAGGGCGTCCCCTCACCGTTCGGTGTGCGGGCGTTCCGGTCCGGGGTTCTGAGGTCGGAGGGCGGGTCCCACTGGGGATTCGGCCGCGAGGAAGTCTTCCATTAGCGCGATGGCCGCAGCTAATGTCGCCGGCCGGTGGCAGAGCACCCAGGCCCGTCCTCGCGCTGGGAGGATGTGGACAAACTGCTCGAGGGTAACTTGCTCAGTCACCTCCTCTGCGGTCCTCAGTTCAGGCTGTAGCCATTGCCTACATGCCTCCTTTAGGGCTTGGGCCACCAGCCTGGGTCGGGTGCCCGCAGGGTACATTTGGCTCCGGAACCGCTGCCGAAACGTCTCTGGGCTGACGTCTAATGCGTCCAAGATTGCGGCCTTCACCCGGCTGTAATCCCTGGCATCTTCCGTAGCCAGCCCCCGGTAAGCAATCTGGGCAGTCCCGGTTAGGTAGGGGGCCAGAAGGGTGGCCCATTGGACCTGGGGCCACCCCGCGACCAGTGCCACCCGTTCGAATGTTACCAGGAACGCCTCAGGATCGTCATCAGGGCCCATTTTGGTTAGCCGCACCGGGACGGCAGTGCGGGGCGATCCAGCCCCGTCCCCTGGCTGCAGGTCTACGGGGTGCGACATTGTAGTCACCAGTTGCTGCAGCTGGTCTCCCAGCTGCTGAATGAGTTGCTGCTGCTGTTGGAGTTGAGCGGCATATTGCTGCTGCTGTTGCAGTTGGGCAGCGGCCTGCTGTTGCTGCTGCTGCACGTGGGCGGCTTGCTGCCGCTCTTGACTCTTGGCCAGCAGTTGAAACAGCCGCTCCATCTCCATGGTCTCTCTTGGGGAGACTTGTCCCCCTCAGACCCTTCTCACAGGGCCAAGGGATCGAACGTCCCCACTTCTGGTACCACGTGTACAGGAGTTGGCCGGGGCTCGACCCGCTCCGGGGCGGCAGGGAGCCACACCGACTCACTACCTGCTGGGGCTTGAGTGCTTTGTCTGGCTGTCGGGTCTCGCCCGGCAGCCCTCGCAGTTCTGAAAGATACAAGAAGCCCGACCCCGGCTCAGGGCGGGCACCAGCGTTAGGTCAGGGCTCAGACCCTTAGTCAGGGTTGAGCAACAGTAAGCAAAGTATTTAGCCCAGGCCCTAGGTCAGGGCGGGCAACAAACGCTGAGGCAAAGCTCAGGCCCTCAGGCAGGGCTGAGCCACAGTAAATAAAGTACTTAAGCCCAGGCCCTGGGTCAGGGCGGGGCAACAAACGTTGAGGCACAGCTCAGGCCCTCATGCAGGGCTGAGCCGCAGTAATAGGCCTGAGCCTCAACAGGCCTGGGAGAGGGGGAGACTGCCACCCACAGGTTGGGTGGCAGGGGGGACGCAGGCCCTCCCACTCCACTGCGTCCCAGCCCGGGGCCCTAGCAGCGGCAAAAGACCCGCTGCTTCATCAGTGGGGATCCTGGCCGCAACACACTGACATCGGCTCTGGCAGTGCTGCAGCCAGACTGGGGTCGGCTGCCCCCGGGCTACTTCCAGACTCCCCCTCTGGGCCTACCTGAATGCTGGCGTCGGCCTCAGGGGGATCCTGGACCATGGGTTCGTCCGGCCAGGGATCGTTTGGCAAGTCCAGGAGCTCCTCCGGATAGGAGGCGCAGGGCAGGCCCGGCGGCTCCTCGGGGTAGCGGGCGCAGGGTAGGCCCGGCGGCTCCTCGGGGTAGCGGGCGCAGGGCAGGCCCGGCGGCTCCTGGCGGTCACTCCGGGCCACAGAGGTTTCCCAGCCCCGAGCTAGGCTGGAGATGTCTGGTCTCTCCGGCGGCTGGGGCCAGACTGAGTTCTGAGGGCCCGGCTTTATACTTCCGGGTCGCCGCCTGACCCTCTGAGGGGCGGGCTCAGAACTCCCTAGCTCCGCCCACTCCGGCCTCCGGATGGGCTCTTCCCCTTCCGGGGCGGCGGGGAGCCACACCGACTCACTACAGCCTCTAAAAATGGTACAGCTATTTTTGCATTAAAAATTCTGCCTTTGCATGCACATTATGAAGAAAACTGAAAGAAAGACCAGGGAAGGAGGATTGACTTGTGGTAAGGATGACGGGACTATGAGGAAAGAAACATGAGGTTCTATTCTATGCTCTGCTACTGATGGCTGGGTGACGTTGGGTAAGTCACTTAGCCTCTCTGTGCCTCAGTTTCTCAAGCAGTAAAAGAAAAGATAATCCTTACCTCCCTTTATAGCTTGCCTTGCAATATCAGGTAAAAGGCACTATTTAAGTGCAAAAGTCACTTGGTAACATTGGTATAATCTAGAGACCTATTGAAAGTTTGCCCCTTTAGTCGTGTTGACCTCAAGATCTGAAGTTGGCCCACTACAATTTTTTTTCTTTGTGATGTTTTGAATAGATTCGTGGGTGGCAGATATTAAAGGCCAGGGCAGGCTAAGCCACCCCTGACCCAGGCTTTGGCCCTGCCCATGTTCCCCCAGGAGGCTTGTCCTCCCTCCCCCTCTACCCTGAAGCCGGCTCGGGCCACCAGAGACGGCACTCAGACCAGCAGCCCGGCCCGGTGCGTATGAGTGTATCTCGGGGCTCCTCTGGTCAAGGGGGGGGCATTGGGGCTTTGGCGTGCAGGGGGCAGGGCATCGGACAGAAGGGGTGGGGTAAGCGGGCTAGCCTCCCCGAAGGGAGGGTTCACCCCTCACCTATGAATAGACTAATACAACTTTGCACCTTACCTCCAAAGATACTGAAGATATTTACAAAAATACAAACCATATTGAATTATTAAGCTTTACAACAGCTTGCTCTGGTAAGGATAAATTATTATACCCATTTTGCGGATGGGAAAACTGGGAAGTGAACTGACTTGCTTGGACCACCAGGAATGAAACCACAGTCTCATGGCTTTTAGCCCTGTACCTTAAACATAAGATAATCCTTCTTCTTAAGAGGGCTATTTACCAATTGGGATGCACGCTCAGCAGCTGCTCTGCATTTAACCACGTCCATCATATTTTGCAGCAAATGGGTAATCAAAAAGCTTTGAGATCTTTAGGCAGGGGCTATTATGTTCTATGTTTGTACAGTGCCCAGAAGCATGGGGCCTTTAGTGCTACTGCATTAAAACTGTATAATAATAACAGCCATAGGGCTAAATTCAAATCTACTGACACATGAGGGTTCAGTTTGCACCTTTTTGATCCCAAAGGGATAGCTGCACTGCATGGGAGATATACATGGGGAATCACCTGGGAATTACAGCAGGAAGGGCAGCTTTACAATCTGATGATGGCTGCTATAGAAATGTTTGGATATGGTAGAACTGAGATCTTTGCATTGTAAGTTCCACATTGTCTTTTGGATCAGCGGTTTGTGGTCATTAAAGGTCACTCTGTGCGCTTCTGAAGAGTGACGATGTGTAGCCCCCCGCATTCTGATTAAATTACAGTTCCAGAAACTTTTATACATTTATTGCATTCTGCTTATACAAAAAACGTCTGCAGTTTCAATTGCATATGTATATTTTTCACTTGCTATCACAAACTGCTGTATAGCTTCATCATCCGTTGTTAAACAGCAGCCACGTTTCTGACCAGAGGTGGTTGCATTTCAGAAGTGGAGGAAATGATTGCTGTATCTACAGTATGGTCAACATTTTCAAAAGTGGTCACTGACATTGGGTGCCTAGTATGAAATATCTAATAGCAGCCTAAGTGGTTTACCAAGGTCAAACAGGCTATCTATGGCAGAGCCAGGATTAGTAGCCAGGTCTGTGGAATGCAACTCCTATGGCCCATCCTTCTTCAAGTCCATTTTTCTCTTGGTCAGTGCAAGATTGATCCCTAATTTTTCCAAGAAGCACAAATATAGATTCCCATAGAAAAGTTTTTATGGAGTCCATAATCTTTGGGTATTGCATCTAGTTTCATAGATTGCAGGCTCTTACAACTTCAGATTTCATAGGATAATATCATTAGCTGGAATCACAGCTGTCCCAATCATAGAGGCAGTTGCCTAGGGCAGCACAATGTTCATTCAGTGACTGTTTAATATATGAATTGGCTGCAGGGCTCAGAATGGTGGACAGTTGCCAGTTTGCTCAAGAACAACAAAAACCTTGTAGATGGTGCTGATGGTTTAAGACAGTCAAGCTGTTTGAAGCTGCCAGTATTGAGCTCTCCTACTGCCCTTTTGAAAAGAAGATGCTCCTTTCTGCCAGTTTTGATGCAACTCTATTGACTACTATGGAGTGAAAGGAATAGTCATGGACGTCTGTGTCTCCTCAGATGGTAATGACCTTAGGACACGTGTGGTCTTTGGCTACACATGCATGTTTCCTGTTAACGTCAATGGGAGCCATGCATGCATGCGTCTAACGGCACCATATTGACCTCTTATATTAGCCACAGGGATTTCAAGCCACTTTGCAAACTGCTTGGGCAAACTACTACATTAAGTAGCTTTTGGCCTCAGTGATCAGCAGGACCTTGGCAGCCCTATGACTGATGCACCTGAAAGATTTCTGATATGCAGAAGGGCCTAAGAGAATACTAGGGAGAAGGAAATAAGAATTAAGTTAATTAATTAACTTAACCTAATTAAGTTAGCAAAGTGCCTTGGAGAAAAGTTCCTTACTTCAATGGTACCATGACATTTCCGACCCATTGTAAGTAACAGCAGCAGGGGGATTACAGGGAATGAATGTAGGGAATTTACTCTCTCAGAAGAGAAAAGAAATGTGTGGAATTTAAATGTGTGATTTCTTCCTTACAACTAAATCATGTCAGTTTGGAAGACTTACTAAACAGTCTTAGCCACTAAAGTGTCTTTATTTTGACAGCTGAAGAGGTAAATCATTCTCCTAAACATGGTGGAAAACCCCACTGGCCTAGCATGTTTCATTTAATTATTATTATTTATTAGTTGTATTCCTGTATCACCTAGGAGCCTTAGCTATGTACAGGACCCCGCTGAATTCCCTGCATCCAGTACAAATGTAAATGCATTATTCCTATTGACATAATGCGCTTGGCACTGAAAAAAGATGTCTCTCTTTATTTCCATCCTCCAAGCTCTAGGATTTGAGGCTTTGAGGTTTATGTGTGATCAATTGTTTTTCCTGAGAGAAAACCTTTCAATACACTGCCTGTTTAATAATACTAATCCTTCCACTCAAGGCACCTTTCATCCAACCATTAAATAAGCTCTGCAATATCCCTTAAAAGAATATATTGTTATACCCATTTCACAAATGGTTAAATTGAGGCCCTCAAGCAATTAAGTGACTTACCAAAGTCATCATGCAAATTAGTGGCAGAGTTGGGAACAGAACTCATGGATCCTGAGTCTGACTCCTATTTGCCTGCTCTATCCACTGGACAATAGTCATTCCCTTGTCTAAACACTGAAATGGTGTGGTTGACTTGAATTTCCCATCTCAATTAGATATGACCAGTGCAGGAGACATCTGCCCTTTCTATGATGGCTTCAGGAAAGAATTTCTGAAAAGCTAATTTATCTTGAATTGGAAGCCTGTGAGGCTGTAATATTGTTTAGGAAAGAATTTCAGGAGTAGATGGAATCCAAAGCTCCTGCATTATTAACGATCATTCATTTTTAATTTGCCCTGCTGCCGGTTACTAACCGCAACTGGTAGCACTCTTCATCTTAACTCACCATGTTATGAATGACAACCTGAAGAGCATGTTAAAAGAACGTAACCTCATATAACCTGACACTGTGAATACTAGAGTTGACCCTGAACCAAAACCTTGGATCCAAACACTTGGGGACTTTGGATCTAGTTCAGACTCATCTCTAGTGAGTGATATTTCCAGAGTTAAAATAGGAAAGTTGTACCAAATAATAGCCCTTTCCATTTGTGTATTTTTCTTTGACGCTGGAAAAAAAAAATCAAAACTGACCAAACAATTGTGGAATTTTTCTGATCCATTCCGGCTGCTGGGAAGCCTGGGGAAGTCAAGGTAACACAATGGCATGTTGTGTGGTGTCCCCTCCCATCTTCTGCTTCTGTCCCTCACTCCAGGAAGAATATAAGAAAATAACATAAGGATGGTCACACTGGGTCAGACCAATGGTCCCTTTAGCCCAGTATCCTGTCTTTTGTCAGTTGCCAGTGCCAAATGCTTCAGAGGAAGCGAACAGAACAGGGCAATTTATCTAGTGATCCATCCCGTCGTCCTGTCCCAGCTTCTAGCAATCAGAGGTTTACAGACACCCAGAGCATGGGGATGCATCCCTGACCATCTTGGCTAATAGCCATTGATGGGCCTATCCTCCATCAAATCCTTTTTTGAACTTAGCTATACTTTTGGCTTTCTACTGCTACGAGCTACTTCTTTAGCTCAAGTGGTAGAATCCCATGCTTTTAGTGCTGAAGACCTGATGATGATGAACCATGATATGGGTAATTATAGAGGTAACCTTGTAGCAGAGCATTTACTCCCCCAATCTCCTTACCAGAGGCATTTACTTCCCCAATCTCCTTAGCAGAGAGAATTCTCCTGCTCCACTGGTGGTGAGGAAGTTGGTAGCCTGGGTGGGAAGATCTCTTTCCCTCTGGTGGTAGACAGGACCAAAGCAGGAGATAAGGCTGGCCCAGGAGTTGCAAAGCTTGCATTGGGTCATGGGTCCCCAGGTGGCCTCTTGTTTTGCTTGTTCTTGAGATTGGTCCTAAAAAAATGAGTGTCTAAAGAGGCTTTTAGAATAGTTGTCTGTGCCCATTTCCTCCCATTCAGTATCAAATTATGAATTCTGGCTTCTCACTCCTGTTGGCCTCACTTCTTCCTTACTACCGTCAGACACCATTAGGTAGGCTTGGGGATCTGTGCTCTATGACTTTCATTTGCTCTTCACTGCATTTGCTAATGCCATCGTGCTATAGCCAAGCTGCCATGTGAAATACTAAGCCATTTGTAGGTATGACATTATAAGGAGGAAAAACTACTTTCTTTTTTGTTTGGATAAAGAATAATAACTGGTTCTTTCTTACCCGCTGTCTCATGCTATTAATAAAATGCATGTGAGAAATATACAAATATATAACACGTGTGGAGCTCATCAACATAACTGATCCCTGGTTAGAATACTTTCCGTGCTGTGTGTCCCCATATAGCCCATCTTTCATGAACATGTGACCCAGAAGAATGTGTCATCAAGTAGTCACCAGACTGATGAAAAAAATTCAAGGGAAACTGAAGCAACATTGCCTCTTTCAACCTGCATTGAGCTTACTGCTAATGCTCTCTGTAAGTTACTGTAACATTAAAGGGATGTTGGCAGCTTAGATTTAGTTTAATTTTACATTTTGTAAAATAGGCTTTTATAAAATCTAAGATCCTTCCACAGCTTACAAAAAAAAAATCTAAAAAAGACTAGGTTTTTAAAATAAATAATCATTCCTTTGCAGTGTTTGAAAGCCAAAGTTGCATCTTTAAGACACTCTAAATGAACATGACTATTAATGTAAAACTGACATCACTGATTTGATTTTTTTCATTGTGCAAACTGAGAGAAATGCAAAAAAAAAAAAAAATAAACCAGGCATGAAAGAGAATAGTATGCTGGATTTTTAAAATTCCTCCACTATTCATAATCAAGTGTGTTGTCAGAAATACAGGATAACAAAGGTGTTTGGTTGTGAGGTGTACTTTTTAATTAGCCAGTCTCATTTTAAATCTAATGTAAACATTTCAAATCAGGGACGTTCAGACTGAAAGATGAAACTCCACAAATAAATTGTTTTGTCTAGAATAGTAGACTCAAGAAAGAAAGAGTTCAAGAAGACCACTTAAGTGATCCAAGCCATCGTCTTGCCAATGCAAGATTATTCCCTATGGTATATTTGCTAGAATTTTACCCAGTCTAGTTTTAAATGGCTGCAATGATGAAGCTCGATATAGAAGCTGTTCCATTCCCTGCTGTGCATGAAATGTCCTCCCAATCTCTGTGCACCATATCCTTCTAAAACCCTACCTCTTCCTTATAGCCCACAAGTAGTGAGTTATCCTGTTTAAACAATGTAGCTATCAGGATATGTACCTACTAAATCAGATCGCATTATTGCTGTAACCCTTACCCTGTTCCCTTTTGCCTTTTACTTTCCCTCACTGTGTCAGGTCTAAAATTAGGTTGTCAGTACTTCAGGGCAGATATCATGTTATGTGTTTTCACATGTTCTGTAAAGCATGTAATGGTTCCTCGCTCTCCCGTGGAGAGGGAGGCCGGTCCTGTCTGGCTAGGACCAGAGTCCGCAGGACCATCAGGAGCCCACAGTAGGGCTGGACGACCAATAGTCACTGACAGGCTTTAGCCTCGGTTCGGGTGGCTCAAGCTGCCAGCCCTTAAACACAGTCTATACCAGAGATAGGCAACCTTTGGCACGCAGCCCGTCAGGGAAATCCGCTGGCGGGCCAGTTTGTTTACCTGCAGCGTCCGCAGGTTCGGCCAATTGCAGCTCCCACTGGCTGCAGTTCGCTGTTCCAGGCCAATGGGGGCTGCAATCAACCAAACCTGCAGACGCTGCAGGTAAACATACCATCCCGGCCCGCCAGTGGATTTCCCTGATGGGTTGCATGCCAAAGATTGCTGATCCCTGGTCTATACAAACAGTGTATCAATGGCCGGGGCCTGGGCTTGAGGAGGCTCAGGCAGCCAGCAAACAGTCTGGGGTGAGCGGGGGCTTGGGCTTGAGGAGGCTCAAGCGGCCAGCAAGCAAAATAGTCTCAGGGCTGGCTTTAGCCTGGGCAGGGCTCAGGCAGCTAGCAAACAAACAGTCTGTAAGGTAGGCTCCTTCTTCAGGTCTACAGCTTCCCTGCACAGTGTAGGGAGTCGGCCACCCTGGGGGTGGGGCAGGGGGACTCAGGCCCACCCTTCTCCACCACGTCCCAGCCCTTGCGTCGGTGGGGATCTAGCCGAAACACGCCAACTGAGCCACACCTGGCTCTGCAGCCGGCTGCTCCGTGGCTGCCCCTGGGCCACTTCCTGCCTCCCCGGGGGTCGGTACTTTTGGACTCCAGGCCTCTTCCAGCTCCTCGGGGTACACGACAAGGGCCAGTCCTTGTCGGCATCTGGGGATCGGCACCAGCCAGGCCTAGGTTCCGCTCTGGGATGCTGCAGAACAGGCGGCGCGTCCTCCTCCGCAGGCTCTGCCCCAACTGTTCTGCAGGGCTGGCCTTTTATATTTCCAGCCACGCCCCGGTACTTGCGGTGAGGGGGGCGGGGTGATCTAGGCTCCGTCCTCCCAGGGGAGTGTAATGGTCCCTCACTCTCCCACTTGGAGGGTGGCCGCTCGGCCTCACTACAAGCACCTCACAGGGTTTTGTGCACCACACATTCACTCCATAGTCATAATAATATGAACTGAACAAGGGATGAGGCAGAGGAGGACAAATCATTATGAAGGCCCTGATGCCAAGTTCTTTGGAATCCATGGCAAAACTCCCTTTGAGATCAATGGTGCAGGATCAGGTGAAAAGGGGCAGATCCTATGAGGTGATGCTGAGCACCTCCTGAATGGGGCCAAACATCCTCAACAGCTACTGACTTCAATAGGAGTGTGGTGTGTGCAGCACTTTGTAGGACTGAGCCCTAAATCCACAAAACAATTAGCACAAGAACCATAAAACTCCTCAAACATGCTTTGCATGTCATTTCCCATCATGCAAAGCATTAAGGGATCTTGATGTTACCGTAGGATTTATATATATATATATATATATATTTCTTTGCAAACATAAGAAAGACAGAGAACAAAAAGAGTTAGATTGAGTCCCAGCAGAGAAATGTACCTTCGTGAGGGGAGATAAACCTATTTCACCAGGTGCAAATAATCTTCAAAAGATGATGAAGGACTGATCTATGCTACATTTGTGTAGCTACTTTGATATGCAGTACAGATTTATCCTCAGTTTCTTCAGCTTTTGGTCAGTGTTATCCCTTGTTTTACGTAACAGCAGAAGAACATTATATTGAGTAACAGAGTCCTAGTAAAATATCTTCAAAAAGCTTAAAGTAGACCTTCTTTGTATAAATATATTTCCTCCATATCTTCCCCACCAAAGCAGATCCAAAGGCATAGAAGATTTTTTTAGAACTAAAGTGGGAGAAAAGCTTGGTTTCAAAACAATCTACAAGGCTCTGAAAGTCAATTTAAAAGATGAATACCATTTACAACTCGGAGGCACAGTTTGGGCATGGCTACACTTGCAGATGTAGAGCGCTTTGAGTTAAACCAGCCTTCGTAGAGCACAGTAGGGAAAGCGCTGCAATCTGTCCACACTGACAGCTGTGAGCGCACTGGCGTGGCCACATTAGCAGCTCTTGCAACGGCCACAGAGAGCAGTGCATTGTGGTAGCTAGCCTAGCATGCAAGTAGCTGCAACGTGCTTTTCAAATGGAGGGGGTGAGATGGAGTGTGACAGGGAGTATGTTGTGTGTGTGTTCGGGGAGAGAGAGTGGGGTTTTGGGGGGCTGAGAGCATGTCAGCATGCTGTCTTGTAAGTTCAGACAGCAGCAGACTCCCCCTCCCCCCACCTCTCTCTCTCACACACAGCATTCCACAGTAATGGTTGCTTTGTCTCGGAGCAGATAAGCATGCCGGCTGTCAGAAACGGAGCTTTCAAAGGGCATATCCGCATGAGGGATCGTCTTTCAGGATAGGTTATAGATCCTTGATGATAACAGAACGCCACTAGCCATCACCTTCAGCCCCCAACTAAAACCTCTCCAGCGCATCATCAAGGATCTACAACTTATCCTGAAGGACGATCCCTCACTCTCACAGATCTTGGGAGACAGGACAGTCCTCGCTTACAGACAGCCCCCCAACCTGAAGCAAATACTCACCAGCAACCACATGCCACACAATAAAAACACTAACCCAGGAACCCATCTTTGCAACAAAGCCCGTTGCCAACTCTGTCCACATATCTATTCAAGGGACACCATCATAGGACCTAATCACATCAGCCACACCACCAGAGGCTCGTTCACCTGCACATCTACCAATGTGATATATGCCATCATGTGCCAGCAATGCCCCTCTGCCATGTACATTGGCCAAACCGGACAGTCTCTATGCAAAAGAATAAATGGACACAAATCAGACGTCAAGAAATATAACATTCAAAAACCAGTCGGCGAACACTTCAGCCTCCCTGATCACTCGATTACAGACCTCAAACTCGCAATACTCCAACAAAAAAACTTCGAAAACAGACTCCAACAAGAAACTGCAGAATTGGAATTAATTTGCAAACTGGACACCATTAAACTAGGCTTGAATAAAGACTGGGAGTGGATGGGTCATTACACAAAGTAAAAACTATTTCCCCATGCTATTTTCCCCCCTACTGTTACTCACACCTTCTTGTCAACTGTTGGAAATGGGCCATCCTGATTATCACTACAAAAGTTTTTTGTCTCCTGCTGATAATAGCTCATCTTAATTGATTGCTCTTGTTATAGTTGGTATGGCACATTTTTTCATGTTCTCTGTGTATATATATCTTCCTACTGTATTTTCCACTGCATGCATCCGATGAAGTGGGTTTTAGCCCACGAAAGCTTATGCCCAAATAAATTTGTTAGTCTCTAAGGTGCCACAAGTACTCCTCATTCTTTTAATTATACCAATTAGATACTGGCATCTTTAAAGAAGAATGTGTATAAGATCATAAACAGACTAGATACATAAACTCTGAAAGGGTGGTTTAGGCAGTCATCACTTGTGAATACTGTAAAGAAATGAAGGGGTTTAGAGAGTATTTATTAATTAAGTAATATGACATGAAGATGCCCTCGTGCAAGATCTCTGCCCTTCAGATTCAGAAAGGTTGCCAACAAAATAGCTTAATAAATAGGAAAGCATGAAGGCTGTGACAGACTGGGGACATGACTGTCAAATTGGGAACTCTGTTTTGTTTCAGGGTCTCTACTTTATATTGTAATCTTTAGTTTGCAGTGTGATCTTGATGCTAAATTGCAACCTCTTTTGTAGATTGGAGCATCATTTTGTAGCAGGGGCTTGTCACCTAGTGGAAAGACTATGTCTAACAAGCTATGACAGAGCAATCAGGGGCCATCAATACTGAATGACCGAAGTCTATTGGAACAATGGGGTTTCTAGCAATAGGGCCACTGACTTTGAATGACTTTCCACACAAAAAACAGACAGGAGATGGGGGCTGGAGTCCAGAACTCCCAGGGCTGAAGCTCTTTGGACAAAGGGTGACAGAGCCTGTTTTAAAAGTAGAGCCCTCTAAGCAAGGGCCAGACCACTGCAACACGCAAGATGACCAGACTGTCTAAGGAAGGCAGGAAAGGCTTCCTAGCCTGAGGACACTAACCAAACCCAGGACTCAAAGGTGGGGTGAGATCAGACTCCAGGGGTTGCATTAAGGATTTTATTGTTTTTCATAGATCTGTAACTCTCTAGTGCTTTCAAGATTAAAGTTCCTGTAGCCTTTGCTAGCCTGTGTTCCTTGCTTGCCTTCCGTGTGCTCCCTGAAGGGGTTAATCAGGAAGCTCAGAGCACCCACAGCAAGGTGAAACTCTGAGGGACCATATATACATGATTTGTGGGAGGACTAGGGGTCTAGGGCACTAGTTTGGGGGCCTAAGATAGTCTCACTGAAGGGTCCCGCTGCCCAAGAAAGGCATCAGACACAGGGTTTGCACCTGGGAGTGTTCCTGAGAGACCCAGAGCTAGGAACAATGATCATTCATTATCCAGATCCAGGGGGCTTGCAAGCACATGGAATTCAGTGGTTGGGTCCACTCTCAACAGACTGGTGTCCATCCAGACAGAGGGACAGGGACAGGAAAGGAAGTATTTCTTCACACAATCCACAGTCAACCTGTGGAACTCCTTGCCAGAGGATGTTGTGAAGGCCAAGACCATAACAGGGTTCAAAAAAGAACTAGATAAATTCATGGAGGATAGGTCCATCAATGGCTCTTAGCTAGGATGAGCAGGAACGGTGTCCCTGGCCTCTGTTTGCCAGAAGCTGGGAATGAGCAACAGAAGATGGCTCACTTGATGATTACCTGTTCTGTTCATTCCCTCTGGGGCACCTGGCACCTGCCACTGTCGGAAGACAGGATACTGTGCTAGATGGACCCTTCGTCTGACCCAGTAGGGCCATTCTTATGTTCTTAGGTTGTGACTATAGTAATTGAGGATTTTGTGTTGAATGAGAGAAAGTAGATACAATACACATAAAAAAGACTCTTGCCTTTTTATGCTATCTTTTCTGATGTTCCTGCTATGTCCCCAGTTACTGAGGGCTCCTTTGATCAAAATTCGGACTGATCAAAATTCAGACTGGTCTGTCTCCCAAGATCAAACTCAGTAATGAAGTTCATGACTATGAGCTTGATTGTGTCTACACTGCATGGATATCCACCCAGTACTCTGACTAAACCCCCAAAATTGTGTCCGAATATACAGTGGATTCACTGTAAAACATAGGAAGGATTCCCTGGGGTGCAAAGTGTTCTTTTTGTTTTTTCCAAACTCTTGATCAGAAAACTGAAGGCAATATCTCCAGGATCTTACCATGCATAAACTATTGCCCTATCCATTACCGTGCAGAACCATTTGGCAATACTGGCCTATTGCATAGGTTTATACCTTCAGCTAAAGACTCTGTTCTTGATTAGTTCAGTTGTCTGCCAGAATTTCCTGGTTTCTTTCATGCATGTAGTGCACATGTTTTTAGGGATGAGAAAATGGATTTGATTAAGTAGCAAATTGGTGCTCTCCCAGATGTCTAATAAATTGTACATTAATTTCCAGGTTGCAATTTTACACAAACCAACTTTAAAATGAGGAATCCATTAGGGTTAATGGGGGAACATATGTTTGTTAGAACTAGTGTTCTAAATACCTATCCTGAACAAAGATTAAATGCAATAGGTTGGACAGTGGAAAGGAAATGAGCTGGAGTGCCGATGAGAAGCGCAGTCAGGAAAGGAACTCAAATACTTTCCTGATGGACTGTTTTTTTCTAAATGGACACCCTAGCCTAAATTCTCAATTATTGAGGGACAATCTTCACTCATTGATATATTTTGCTTTCTGCCACCAATTCTCTGTATTACCTTTTTCATTAGTAATGTACCCAAATACTTGGATGCTAAATATCTAAACTGTATTCTTAAAAAAACCAACGAGGAGTCCTTGTGGCACCTGAGAGACTAACAAATTTATTTGGGCATAAGCTTTTGTGGCCTTATGCCCAAATAAATTTGTTAGTCTCTAAGGTGCCACAAGGACTCCTCATTGGTTTTGCTGATACAGACTAACACGGCTACCCCTCTGAAACCTGTATTCTTAAATTAATTCACCTAAATTTGGGTTATTGCTGGTTATGCATTATATGTATCTTACAACTTTAAAAACAAACTTTGTATTTGTGGATAATCTAAGCACTCTACCCAGATGTACAAGCACTCTTTTCTCAACCTGTATATTATATCATTTTAACATTAGCTTTAATAAAATTTTTATATCTTACACAACAGAAGTTTTCTCTTGCTTTCTCTATCTAGAAGTCTATCACTGACATTTGCTGGGAATCACATGATTTTGTTGATAACAGCCTTCTCCTGCTCTATAAACAACTGTAAGTGTCAGTTTCACTTTCTAATTCCCAGGCACTAATCACAACATGCTGCTGTTGTGTGTTGCTTTTCAGCACTGCAGTGGAAATTTTATGGACTAAATCCCACTGTTGTAAATAGGAATTTTGTCACTGACTTCAGTGGACACAGGATCAGATCCTACATCCATCCATCCATCTGTCCATCCATTTTTCTGAGGTGAATTTTTTTTCCAAACAATGTTTTAAAAACAAACAAACATGAAAACATTTCTATTAGCTGTTGTTAAACACCCAGAAACTACCCTTCTGGGCCTAACACAGTCCCCCTTAAAGTGCTGGGCTCACTTATCATGGACTGAAATCCCATTAATTGAATTATTAATTGTGGCATTGTTAGCAAAGAGGCTAATTAAATCTAATAATAAATTGCACTGCTAGCACCTTCTATCTGAAGATTTCATTGTGCTAAGTATATGAAATAATGGATTCATTTTAATTTTCTCCAAGAACATAATACTATTATTGTTGTTGATTGGCCTGTCTCCCAAGATCTGATTATTTGTATTGAGGAAGGTATATCATTTAGGGTGCTCTAGTACTTTGCTAGTGATAATATATAACTAAACTATTGTTGTATGTAAAGTAAATAAGGTTTTTAAAATGTTTAAGAAGCTTCATTTAAAATTAAATTAAAATGCAGAGCCCCCCAGACTGGTGGCCAAGACCTGGGCAGTGTGAGTGCCACTAAAAATCAGCTCGCGTGCCACCTTTGGCACGTGTGCCATAGGTTGCCTACCCCTGCTATAGATCAACCTGTGGATTCATTTGGATCTAAATTTTATAGGTCCCCATCAGGGCCGGCCCCCGGCACCTGCTTAACAAGCAGGTGCTTGGGGCGGCCAAGGGAGTGGGGCGGCACCTGCGGCAATTCGGGGGCGGCAGGTCCCTCACTCCCTCTAGGAGCTAAGGACCTGCCACTGAACTGCCGCCGCCAATCGCGGCTTTTTATTTTTATTTTTTTCCAATTGCCGCCGCCGATCGCGGCTTTTTTTTTTTTGCTTGGGGCGGCAGAAATGCTGGAGCCGGCCCTGGTCCCCATCTTTATAATAAGCTGAACTGCCTCCCCATTAACTTCAGAAAAGTTTACATTCAGATCTGAAATGTGTGTCTCCAGCCTATCCCTATGATATTCATTCTGAAACTAATTGAAGGAGTCTGATAGCATCGGTCAGATAAGATGGCTAATGTTCTCTTAACAGCCTAAAATGTCTTAAAAATGTGAAAATATTCTGTGTAGGGATGAGTCAGAAATTACCATCTTTGCCAACTTGGAAGGCCCTAGGACGTTTGCTTCAAATGGTATCTGGGTAACAAATGTATAGGTCACATTTACATACACGGTTACATACATAATGAGATTAAAGGTCACAGCTCCTCAGAAAAAAGCCCAGTTAATATTGCTATATAAAAACTGTCTGTTGTCCACAAATAGAAAACTCGCATTCCACGGGGGTTTCATTAGATGAATTGAGCTGTCTGTATGCGCCACAATAGCAAGAAGAGCTGCTTGTTTATTTTTTTATGTATTTATTAGAAATTTTTACCATGCTTAACTGTTGCAGCTGGGTGCCTTCTATTCCATATGGCTGGAAGTTGAAGTTAGACAAATTCAGACTGGAAATGAGGCATACATTTTTAACAGTGGGGGTAATTAACCATTAGAAGAATTTACCAAGGGTAGTGGTGGATTCTTTCCATCACTGACAATTTTTAAATCTAGATAGCAGGGCGGTGGGTGAATCATGGGCTCAGGGAGGCTAGCCCCTGGCCCGGCCCACCCCTTCTGCCCGAGGCCCCACACCTCCCACCTTCTGCCTTGAAGCCCAGAACCCTCTTCCCCCCGCCCGCCGCGGCCGCCAACCCCCCGCCCCAGAGGCCAGGCGGCCCCAGTCACTCCAAGACCCAGCCGCCCTAGCCCCAGCTGGTTTCCTAGAAGAGGAGCAGCCTGCCTGGGCTGGGGCCAAATAGCAGCAGGAGGGGGCCTCGGGGCGGAGCGTGGGCAAGGCCACACAGGGCTGTTTGGGGAGGCACAGCCTTCCCCAGCCTATTATATGCACCACCCATGCAAGATTGGATGTATTTCTATCAGAACTGCTCTAGGAATTATTTGGGGAAGTTCTATGGCTGGTGTTATACAGGGGGTCAGACAACGGTCCCTTCTGCCTTGAAATCTAAGAATCTCTGAATCACATGGAGGACTGAGGAAGGTATTGACTTAAGGTAGCCACTGGTGCATCTCCAAAATACAGGACATCCCCACCCCAGACAACAGAAGCCTGCCCCCACCTGCACTGGCCCCACCTATGTGTGTCTGCTTCCACCTGCATCAGCCCATTTGCATGAACCCACCCCTACCTACTTGAGCCCATCTCCACCTGCATGGGCCTACCCATGCCTGTCTCATTCCACACAGGCACCGCTCCCACCCCCGTCCCGATTGGTGTCCTTCTGTGTCCATAGCCCCTTCCTGTCTCCTCTCATTTTCACTGGACAAAGCCACAGCTGGTGCTAAGTCCCTACCTGATAGACACAGTGCTCCACAAAATTAGAAATAGCCTCCCTAGATAGACTTATAAAGGGATAATTAAGGGCCAGATCCAAAGTCCACCGAAGCCCACAGGAGTCTTTCCATTGTCTTCAATGGACTTTAGATCAGACCCGAAAAATGTCGGACCTGATCCCGCATGCCTTACCCAGGGAAAACTGTCATTGACGTCTATGAGTTTCATAAGGAGTGGAGGAATGGGCCTTTAAATATGTGTGGTATCCTTGGCTAAGAAGGGAACATGATAACGGTTTGTTTGTTTTAAAGGTGTCAACACAGAGGATTTATGGGCAGTATAATTAGTAATAATAGGAAGGCCCTAAGAAAGGGAAAATTTACACTGCATATCAGTTAAACTTCCTGACAGTGGGCTCTGTTGGTCTGAGGAATAGTCTCCCTAGGCAAGGGTGGTAGTGGGGCATTTGAAAGTTGGCTGGAAAACCAGCTAATAAAGGTACAATGGAGATCAAGTCTATGCTAATGGGGAGATGGACTGGATGAGCTAATAGGGTTTTTCCATCTGTAGATTATATTTTTCCAAACCCAGCAATCATTTGAGTCATCTCGCCCAGCCACCCCACAAAATGTATGTCCTGTGTGTAAATTGTACAAAAGTTCATTACTCTGGATGGAAACTAGTCGTGTGTGAAAATGCTGAGAGCATCACTGAATTTCATCACAATATATTTGGGTTTTTTTTCTAGGCCATTTTGGTGACAAATTTTATTTCCATACATATTTATATAGGAAAGTAAAACACACACACACACACACACACACACACACACTTGGAACGTTGCATGTTTTGATGTGAAAATTTATATCTGTCCAGATGAAATGTTATATTTTTACATTCAGCTTTTAAAAAACATCAGTTTATTTAAATTTTAAAAAGTAAGACTTTTGCGGGGAACAGATCATTTAACTAACTTTTGGAAACATCCTACTAGGGCAAGGCCCCATGAGTTTATACTGCACTTGCTCGGGGCTCTGGGGTTGTTACCTCACTACAAATAATAGACTAGAAACTGACTTTAAACAGGAGTGAAACTGACACTTTCAAGTCACTTTCACAGTATTGCCAACCCCAAAGGTTCATAAATCATGAATCAGACTCACCAAAAATCATGAGATTGGCTTTAAAATCATGACATTATGTAAAAATAATTGATTTGGTGTTCTTTTTATTCTGCTTTTTGAGCCTTTAGGGTACACGGGGGTCACATCTTGAAGCTTTCTCCACAGCCACAAGTGCTAGAGACTTCATTTATCTTTAAGAATGAAGGCTGAAATCATCACATATCACTTGACTCCGGGAGCTGGGGCTTTAAGGAAAACAATAATTATCATGAGACTCATGACAAAATCATGAGAGGTGGCAACCCGGCTTTCACTTCTATTTAAAGGCTAGTTACTTTTCAGAAAGCTCTTAAACACAACACTACAGTGATTGAGTTGCAGTTCTCACGGGATAATATTTAAAACCAAACACCAAGAAAATTTGACATTTTAAAATTGAGAAAAAATTTGAGACTTCCGAGGTATATCAGGGCCACTGCAGGGAGGAATGGAATATAAACAGGCACCGGAGCTCTGGGCAGCTCTTCCTCTTGAAAGAAAGTTGGAGGGTCAAATCTTCTAGTCCTTAATCAAGTAAAACTTCTATTGCCATCAGCACCTCCACTCATAGATATTAACATGTGCTCAATAACTATACACTTCATACTTAAATATCTGAGCCATTTTATACACATTGGGTCAGGGACTAGATTTTCTGGCATGTTCTGAACCGTGCTGAGCACACAGATGGTGCTCAGCGAATAATACAAATCATGACAATAATCAACTGTATGGACCCTGTGGATGCAATTTCTATTCTGGAATTGGCTTGGATACCGCTGAAAACCTAAGAATTTGAGGCATAAACACATCTGATACTCATATGACACTTTCCAATTCCTTCCTTTTTTCGAACTCAGAAATAGTTTCCAGTTAAAATGTAAAATTGCACAGCAGCCATTGCTCTACAGCCCAGCCTGGGGCAAAATTGCCACCCCTTGGCGGTTAAGTGATCTCCTCTCATCTGACTCTCATTCTTTCTTCATCCTTTCTGACTTCTATGCTGCTTTGTCAGCATGACATCTTTCCCAACTGCCTGGGACCATTTGCTGGAGTCTCAGAGAACTGGCCTTCTTGGGTTTGCTCCCATCTATCAGAGCCCTTCTTTTTTTTTCAGCATGCAGCAGAGAGATAGGCTGGTTCAGTGGATAGGGAGCTGCTGCGTTCTACTTCCTCCATGGACTTCCTGTATGACCTCAGGCCAATGCCTCAGGGACAGAGTTTCAAAGCCTTTTAGGCACCCAAAGATGCAGCTAGGCATCTAGTGGGGTTTACGAAGTGCCTAACCTTCTAGGCACTTTTGAAAATCCCACTAGGTGCCTAAATACCTCACTGCTCCTTCTGTACAATGGGGATAAAAGCACTGCTCTACCTCACAGAGGGGCTGTGAGGAGAAATAGGTGAGACATTGTGAGGTACTCAGATACCACGGTGATGGGGCCACATAAGTACCACAGGTAGAGTGGGAATCTCTCTACACCACTGCTATCCCTTCCCTAGGTTTTGGCCCCTTCTTTTCACAAATGCCCTTCGAACCTCCCTCTTTTTTGAATGTAACCTTAGCTCAGAGGGCTTAGCTGTATTTCTTCTGAGTCCCCTCTGTTCTCTCTTCAACACCCCCAACCCTCTGCAGAGAGATTCCTGTTTTACCGGCTCATCTAAGGACTGACTTCCAGATCCTTAATTTAATTACCAGCCCTTTCTTATCTGAAGCACCCTGCCTCTGTTTGTAAACAAAATACTGCCCCAGGCCCACCTCTCCTCTACAGAACTTACATTCCAGAGTAATGCTGGGCTGTAGTTAAGGGCTCTGCCTGGGAGCACACCTCCTGTATGAAACTTGGAGGGGGAGAGGGCAGGAGTCTCTCCCCCGCCCAACCCTGTGCCCAACCTAAATGGTGCCCCTGCATAAGGGCCGATGTTGACGGCGCTCTGTCGACATAGCTTCTGCCACTCATGGGGGGCTGGAGTAGTTAAGCCAATGTCGGCTTAGAGAGGCTACCTTAGAGAGCTTACGGTGGTACAGCTGCACCGCTTGTAAACTCCCTAGTGAAGCCAGGCCTTTAATTAAAAATTCAGTGTCCCCTGCAAAATCAGATACTTTAGAAAAATCAATCGACCCAGGGCCCACTGGCATACGGGTGTATTACCTTTGGGTGCGACTGTTATCCGTATTGCCCAAGTGGCCAACTGATAGTCAGAGCCTTGCAGGGTTGTTTCCATTAGGATGAGAAATTGGTGTTCTGAGTCAGGCATTATTGGTCTGAGCTTTTTACTTACAAAAATGTCCACAAAGTCCTGTTTCCCTGAACACAGTAGAAACCAACAACAGCAGGCAGTTTCCTTGCTCAGAAATCTCTGCCAGTCCAGCAAGTTCTGTGCCCAAGAACCTCTGAGTCTCTGCTTTTCCTCAGGGTCACACTCACAACTGCTTCTGCTGGCTTTCTCTGTCTCCACCACACACCATCTGCAATCAGTGTCCTCGCCCCTGTGTTTGCAACCTGAGAAACCCAGGGGCCACACAACTTAGCTCTGAGCTGCCAAGCAGTTTAGGATACAGTACCTTCCTTCTTAACTTGTGTAAATCTTATTTTAAACATTAACTTTAATAAAAAATTTAAATCTCTTTACTACATCAAGGGAACTGATTGTTCTTTTTGTTGAGCCTGGAAGAGAGTTCTTGTCACACCCCCTGGCTCTAATGAGGTCTGAGAATATAGCTGGATCTAAGGTGCACCTGCTGGCATTCATTAACACCTTTCAGCATAACACTATTAAATAGTAAGCAAATACTGTACCAGGGTATTGATTTTCCCTCAGTGGTTCCTACCTTTAGCACATAGACAGCAACATAAATATTTATACCATACTGAAGTAGACGTTTGCTTTTTAATGGTGCCCCAGGTTGCTCTGTTAACATTTGGGGCCAATTTCCTACACTGACTGACACAAATTCTATTGCTCCTGCTACCTTCCTTCCTGACCCTACTGAACTGCTCTTGCTTCCTCCCTTCATGGGTCAAGAGAGGTGATTGCTGCTTTCCATTAAATTTGGCAAGCCAGGCTCGGTGGACGTTACTCTATGCTCCATTTTGTGACACAGTCATTCCTTTCATATTGAAGCTAATTTAGCATCATAAAAACCGCATTACTTTAAAATATGCTGCGTTTGTTTTTCAGATTTACTGGGAAAGCAAACAGCAGCCTCAACTCTCAGCAGAAGCTAGTGATCTAGGGGGGCATCAGTTTTGGGGGGCCTACTTTGAGGCATCTTAAAGCAGTCTGATTCTTGGGGAGGGAAGAGGGTGTCCTCAGCTCTTTCTGAAAATCAGGCCCCATTTAGGTGTCCCAAACTGGGCACCCAATAATTGAGGATCTCAAATCACAGGTCGTTGCTGAAAATTTGGGACAGCAAGACTTACCGCTGTGTTAGAGAGTGACTTGAAAAATCCCCAACACTCGGAATTCAGAGACTTTAACCCAAACTGTATTAACATTTGATATGTTCACCAAATGGTGGTGGGGCATACCCCAAATACACCCCTCCTAAAAATTGTAATGTACATTTATTATTTTAAGGCCTCTTGTGTCTTTTGTTCTTTATGCAACATTTGTAATCTAAAAAAACCACACTGGCACTGTGGAGTCCAAATCATTGTTTACTAAACATTTAACAGGTAAGGCCTAGCTACAATGGTTTCTGAAACATGGAAGTTAGTGGGGGCCATTAGAGGGCTCACAAACTGTTTAAAGGGATACTTCTATATTCCCGTCCACTACAGGGCCATATATTAATTCAGTCAAAATCATGCACACCTTCCATATTTCAGGGTTTGGGGGCACTAGCAGGAGACCTTTCAGCTACTCCTATGCAACACTAAGGCAGAATATGGCCCTTATGTTTTACCATATCACTTTATAGGTACATTAGAAAATATTTTTTCCTCTCTCATTCTTCATCATCACTACTGACTATTCTGGTTAGTAGCTGATCTTTCTCATGGATCTACCTCCCCACCCCCTTTCCTTGCCCCTACCTTGTTTGTCTCATTTCTTCCTTTTACAGTCCCCTTTCTCTCACCTCCCTAACTTTGATAGAAATGAGCACGCAGGTTTATGAGACTCTTCTTTTTAAAAACACACAGCATCCTCCTATAAACCGTATCTTCTCACCTTCTTTAAAAGTCTCTTTTGTTGCTGTTTGACCATTAGTGGAAAGGAAAAGAATATTCCAGTGGGTCTTCACTTAACTGTTCATCCCTCTGTCTAGATCAATCAAAAATGACACTCCAAAAGCAATTTTCTAATTGCTACTGTGTTTGCTTATACTCATTCGTGGAGCATTTGGACTAAGGATCAGGTTGGAATTGAACTCTTTGTTTTGCAAGGAAGGAAAGAATTTTTAAGTGCCACTCAGTTGCAAGTAATGAACTTTGTGACTTATGGCAGTTCTAGTTAGAGACAATTATATCTCAACTAATCTGGCATGGCACTAAAATGTTTACCTGCAAAATTCACTCTATGAAGGGATTTTGCTTCTCTGCACATGTAGTTTGGAAAGTGCATTGTTTTCTTGATCTGGATATAGTAATCATTCAGGTACACCTCTACACCGATATAACGCGACCCGATATAACACAAATTCGGATAACGCGGTAAAGCAGAGCTCGGGGGGGGGCGGGGCTGCGCACTCCGGTGGATCAAAGCAAGTTCGATATAACGCGGTTTCACCTATAACGTGGTAAGATTTTTTTGGCTCCCGAGGACAGCGTTATATCGGGGTAGAGGTGTATAATAAAAGTTACTCAAATCATTCCTTATACAACAACAGGGTTTCCTTATATACCATGTACCCCTGTCACCTCACACATACACACATTGAATGTACTGTTATAGCCTCTTTTCCCCTTGTCTGTTCAACTTTCTTCCTGCTTATGGTCATTTGGAATTTGTGCTTAGTGCATCGTTAAAGATTCATTTCTTTAGCTGTATTTGTCTCACACGTGCTTAGAGACATGTGGCTAGGGAGAAAAAATAAGACAAAGTAATCTTCAAAACGCCAGCAAAAATGTTAGCTATTGGGAGCATTACTTGCTTGGATGTGCTGTAACTAATGATGGTTTGGCATCTCTGTGAAGTTTGGAGCCTGGGGAAGTTTTATACTAACTGGTCTAAAGCTGTCAGGAGGTAAATCACTATTGCTCTATATAGAGCACACAATGCAGTTGGTGCTGAAGCCCTCCCATAAATAAAGGGACTTACTGGGTTTGTGGCGGTTCTGCATCAATGGAGGGCATAAAGCAGTTAGAGCATACTGGTGAATCTGGCCCTTTGACTTTACAAAGTGGCCATAAAGGCTCCCCTGCCTTGTACCTTTTGTCACAGTTACTAAACTAACTGCACCACTCATCCCCTCCTGGTCTCTTTGAGTGCACTCCTGCTTAGGTCTTAGGCAGGGCCGGCTCCAGGCACCAGCTTAACAAACAGGTGCTTGGGGCGGCACCTGCGGCAATTCGGGGGCGGCAGGTCCCTCACTCCCTTTAGGAGCGAAGGATCTGCCGCCGCCGATCGCGGCTTTTTTTTTTTTTTTGCTTGGGGCAGCAGAAATGCTGGAGCTGGCCCTGGTCTTAGGCCCCGGGTTGTCACCTCTCCTGGGGAGGAATCACATGATTCTCCGGCTCTCAGACCAGGCGTTGGGCTGCAGTCCCTGTGTACCAACTCTGACTTCCTCAGCAGGCCTGAGTTAGGGTCAGTACCTGCAGTTCTGCTCCTTGGGATTCAAGACCAGCAGTATCCAGTGACCAGACTGCCTTCTGAAAGCGAAGTGTTGTGTATTTGGATCGACAGCATTTCAGAGAGAAAGATCGTAGAATAATAAACAATCTATATGGGTCTGTCTTTCCTTATACCATCCCCTGGAAACTTGGGGAGGCCCCAGCTGCTTCAGGACTTGTCTCCAGTTCAGTCTGTTTGCCCTACAAACAGCTTTTATATATGGAGATATCCTATCTCCTAGAACTGGAAGGGACCCTGAAAGGTCATCAAGTCCAGCCCCCTGCCCTCACTAGCAGGACCAAGTACTGATTTTGCCCCAGATCCCTAAGTGGCCTCCTCAAGGATTGAACTTACAACTCTAGCTTTAGCAGGCCAATGCTCAAACCACTGAGCTATCCCTCCCACCCACTTGCTCACTGACAAGTTCTCCTTCTCTCAAGAGAGAGTCTTTTTAACTGTTTGATGTCCCTTTGATCTCTAGGTTCCCAAAACAGCTGTGTAATTTTGGAGCCTGCAAGTAGCATCTTCATTACTAATAGCTTGGCCATTGTCTTGTTATTGCCCCCAAGTATTTGTTGGGTGGCAACTTATGTAGAGAGATTATGTTGCCTTCCTGTATGTTTTTCCCACAGCCCTCTTTTAACCTAAATTAATATATTCTTCGAGGAAAGCCCACTGACCCAACATAGCTATACAGCGACTATTCATTGAACAGGTCACATGCAATATTCCTAAAATTATATATCAGTATTCCTGGGTTATTACATAGCAGTTCCACATGCACACCTCACCTAATGTAATGCTTTACAGCTACACACAGTGGCTGCAACACAACATAAGAGGTCAATTCCTCGAACCTTCCCCCTCCACAGCACAGATCTGACCTAGTCCTATGACTACTGTCCTAAACTTACTGCAGTTGTTTAACTTTGCAGCTGACCTCAGTATATTCCAATATAATGGTTTTCAATGCAAGCAGACAAGGTGTCTCAGCTCTGAGGCAACACGCTGGAATTTGGAGAATGCACAGCAGATGCTAAGCAGTACCCGCAGCACCTTGGAGCATCTCAACCTTTGTACCTGTCTCTGGTAAACACAGACCATTGCTCTTTGGTACAAGGGAAGAACATGATCTCCAATTATTTTGTATGTGCTACAAGAGTTAACACCCTTTATGGAGTTAAAGGGTTCAAGGCACAAGAGGACATTGCAGACGGTGAAAGGATTTTTGTTTGTTTGTTTGTCTTTGCTCTGCCTGTGCTACCCTGGCTTGTGTGTAAGTACGTGAGCCAGACAGGTATAATCCCATATTACAAGGAATCAGCCTCCATGTGAGGTTTAAGCATCTGACTCTGGCTGCTGCCAAAAAGAGAGATTAGGCTGAAAATGTTGCAGCATGAAAGACAACCATTGAAGCCAGTATCAGAGCCTTCTCCCCCCAGCCCCCAGCCCCACAATGGGGGGCAAAGCCCAGCAGCCTGGCACTGCGGTTCAGCAAATGAAGAGAAAAGCAGTTAAAGCTTCTTTGGAATGAAACAGGATCCAGATAACAACAAGAGGCAGATCTTATTTGGAGCCAGGGGGCAAAGTGCCTCCTGTAGCCATTTGAATGGGGCCATCCTCTTGAAATGCACAGCAGTTTATAACATTTGCTCATCTTCCTGTAACTGAATCAGTCTTCTTCCACTACCTGAGTTTGGCTGACATACACCATAAGAACCAGGTTTATTCTAGGCAGATTGCTGCCTGAGAAAAGTCAGTTTCCTCCACAGGCCTTAAGAAAGGGAAATCTTTCCACTAGAGTTAGAGATCCTGGATGTAGGGGTTTCTTCTACAGAAAAAAAGACTTGAACTGTATATTTCGGTTGTATGAACGAAACCTACATGAAAAATCATCATTAGGAACTTGATTCTAAGTTATTCCATTCCTGCACTTCTGGCAGGGATAGGAAGCAGGGCTGAAGTTTGCTTTAAAGCCACCTTTGTGCTCCCTGTATTCTGAGCTCATGCAGAAGGTCTGGCCCGTGAATGGTGTAAACTAGAAAATCCTTAAGGCTGCTCTAAATTATTCTCTGCTTCTCAGGTCCAATATAGGCCCAAGGAAGCAGAAAACTGCCCAAGTGCACTGCATTCTAGGCATGGCCCCCAAGCTGGGTTTGATGCCAGCTCTGCCCTGGTTAGGAAGGGCCCCTTCACAGGGAGTATCCACAGGCAACTGTTTCCACCCCCTTTAAGGCCTCTTTATGCTGCTCTGGCCTTGTAAAGGTGCGTGGTAAGCAAGATATCTTCCTTTTAAATATGGTGTAAATCTTGTTATAGGGCAGATCATCCTGAGAAGGTGAGCACATGTCTTCAGTTGTGCCCCAGGTCACAGTAATCTTTGAATTAATACACTAAGAGGCCGCATCAAGGTAAAGAACCAGCAGCTTTACTGAAATGCTTCTCACTGAGCTTCAAGTTCCTATGGAGCGAAACACCAAAATGTCCTGTCCCAGCATCTGTAAAACCTGTAGCAGAATTGACCAATATTGCACCTGGCCCCGTGTCCTGCGTCTAAGGCTATGTCTTCACTACCAAAAAGTGGGGGCTTACAGCAGAGGTGACATGTGTGGGGATGGGGCATGCGAGGTCACATTCACACATACTCCCCTCAATTTGCTGCTTGGCTTGTACTGAGCATGTTCATGTGGACTGAGCATGCCCAGTAATACTGCTGAAGCCGGCTGCCCTCATTCTGACCCCCGCTATCCTATCGACAAGCACGGGTGGTCTTTGATTTACAATAACTAACATGCACTAGTTATCCCATTGTAAAACCCTAGTGGAGACAAGGTGCTGTCAGTTTACCACAAGGAAAACTAGAGGAGGGCAGCGCTATACCCCCTGCTGGTGGATGACCTCTCCGAGTTTACCTCATGGAAAACTGATGGTATCTTGCCTCCCTCTGGACTTTACAGCAGGATAGTTAAGACCTGTTAGTTATCATGCTATAAAAAGTAAACGTTTTTCATTAGCAGTGAAGACACACCCTGAGTGTAGCTTCTACTAGAGAAATTGTTTCTGACACTAGCTCATGGTCAGCCTGTGCCCCAAGGGGGTGTATGTGATTGCCATTGTGATCTTTATCCAAGCTGGTGCACAACACAGTGGGTGTCCATAAGAATCATTGTAAATCATTCACATTGCTGGGAGTCATCAATGGATTATGTTATCTTCCGAGGCTGCTATAATGATTAGAATGGCAACCATTTCTAAATTCTTATCTAGACCTAGTTAAACAAGCTGGGCTACATGACTGTATAGTTCGGTTTGTCAACTAAAATGACAATAAAGCAATTTCCTATTTAGCTCTGAGTCCCTTCACTTTTATGCTGATCCTGAATAATGGTGCCTAACTGTCCCTTGTTACGCGTACAATGCTCAACTGGGACTGAGATTGAGCTGAGTCCATCAAACTCATTGAACCTGTGGACCCATATTTAAAATCTCTGGGCCAGAATCCGGTCTCAGCCATCACAGTGTAAATCTAAAATAACTCCATTAAAGTCATAAGCCTTAGTCTCTCTGTGCCACGGTGCTGTTTGCAGCTTTCTGCCAGGGTGGTTTTTTTTTTTAATCTTTTGGAGCACAATGCTTTCTAAAATGTAGATCAAGACTTGGTTTTGTTAAAATACATTCAAACCTTTAACATGAAAAAGGGTTCCCAGTTTGCCAAGCAGATAATAAGTTTAATTCTTACATCACACTTTATTTGTAGCTCACAGTGTAGTTAATGGTTGCCGCTTATCTAACAGGAGAAATGTGAGAAAGGTGAAACTAGAGTTTTAAAACAATAAAAACCTGCATGTCACCAACAACCTGCCAGTGAATCATATTCTTGCAGTCAAGTTCCCCTCCCCGGAAGGTAATTTGCAACAGAAATATAACCACACCCCTGGCTGGCAAAATGCTGGTCTAAGAAAACATCAAGCAGATCAATTACTGGAAGAATTTCACCTCATAGTATTTTAAGTTCTAATGATCACTAGTCTTAATGGCAAAGGTTATTGACCTAGCAGGCATGGATCTGTTTGCATCTGTGACTGTGATTCTTGAGGTTTTAAAGGGACACATGTCAAATCTGGCTCTATACAATTTCTAAAAACAGGCTTTTACAAAACTTAAGACAAATAGAAATGGGTTAATGTTTTTTAAATTTCCAACAAAAACTTAACAAAGAGTAAACCTTCCCCTGCAGCATTTGCAACCAAACATTACAACAAGATGTTAGTACATCAGGACTGATGAGAGAGAAATTGACTAGAAACAGAAAGTGAAACTGACTAGTCTGTTTTCATTGCCCAAGTGGGAAGAGATGCAGAAAGCAAACAAAGAGTATAAATAGTTAAAAATAAATTAGGTGTTCTTTGTAACATATGTAAGGACATTGATTTTAGTAATATATAATTATTAATTATTTTAACATGATATTGTACCTTTAAACTCTGCACCAACTGCAGTTAAAAGAGGAAACTCTTCCTATTACAAAAGCATTAGGTTTTCTAAAGAGGACGAAGGATGGAGGATAGGAAAATGAAATACTGAACTAGTCTTATAAGGGGAATGTCATCTAGTCCAGGGGTTTTCAAACTCTGGGTCACGGCTCCACAGGGTTAGCCACTGGCGGACCGGAGACACTTTGTTTACCTGCGGGAAGCAGCCTGGGCTGGGCTGCCATTTCCTGCAGCTCCCATATTGGCAGGGAATGGTGAACCGTGGCCACTGAGAGCTGAGATCGGCCGCACCTGCGGATGCTGCAGGTAAACAAAGTGTCTCCGGTCCGCCAGCGGCTAACCCTGCGGAGCCGCATCCCAGAGTTTGAAAACCCCTGTTCTAGTCTAGTCCAGTGGTGGATTTAGAGTTAGTGGGGCCCTGTGCTCAGCTTAATTTTTGCCTCCGCCCCCCCCCGGGACCCAGTCAAGAAAAAGAACATTCTCTCTTATCTCCCTTGCCCCCCGTTTTTCATTCTTTTTTTCTTCATCCTCCTCCTATATTATAAGTAATAGGAAGTAAATTAAAATAAAGTGGGGGTACCTTGATTGTTTTTGTAGTCTAACTTTTTTTTCCACAGACCACTTGAAAAGTGATGAGGGTCTCGGCACTCATCTCTGCTCGCCTCCCCTGGCCGCCCCCCCGGCTTGTGGGCTCTGTGCTGGTTCCGGCAGCGGCAAGCGGCGCAAACACAGGCTGGAGGACTCAGGAGGAGCAGGGGGAAGCCAAGCAGCCGGAGGCCAGAGAGAGGCGGCAGTTTCCCCTTCAAAGCATCGCTTCTCTCTGGCCGGCTGTGCAGGTGCCCTGTGCTCCTCCTGAGTCCTCCAGCCCATGTTCACAGCGCTCCCGCCACCCACACCTCCCACCTGCTCCCCTGAGGCTGCGGGTGAGCCTCCCTCCCTGCTCTCCTGCTGCCCACAGCTTCTACCCCCGCAGTCCCCCATCCCCCACGTGGAGCGGGCTGCCCGAGTGCCCGGCCCTGGGGCCCCCTGTCGTTGGGGGGGCCCATGCCAGGGCACGATATGTTTTGCAGTAAATCCACCCCTGGTCCAGTCCCCTGCACTCGTGGCAGGACTAAGTATTATCTAGACCATTTCTGACAGGTCTGTCAGAACTGACTGTTGGTGACATATTTATTTATATGTACAGTTGCTGCTGGGTGTTTCTTAATTGATAAGAAAACGACATCTTATCTGCAACTTGGGTGAGAATCCTGAGAGGCTCTGAAGCTACAACAGTCACTGGCCACTGTTCTTATCACATCAGAGACATCTGTGACTGCATGTATGAATTTACTATAAAAACACATCAAATCTGCAGCTTCAGAATGAGATAGCAGATTGTGAAGAAAGTAAATAACCCACACACCCCTATGGAAAGTGGAATGGAGTCTTCCATTTTCTCTGAAGCGGCAGGGAGAGAAACGTTGGCTATGCCAAGATTATAAATCATCCCTTCTCTATTAACCAATCGCATCCTCTAATGGGCTTCCTCATGAGGGCCTGTGGTTTTGATAAAGGTGTCTGTTCATACAAAGAGCAGCCAGGCTTCCTAGAAAATGATTGTCACCTCATTCCAAGCTGCAGCCTGTGGGCAGATCCGAATATATAGTAATCCCCTTTCCCCTTCCTTGCAGTTTTGGTCAAGAAAATATCAATAAATGGCAAGAGTGGGGATGTAAGGTGAGCAGGGGTTGGAGGAGTACTAATAGAAAATGGTTTGGGACAGATTTTGTACAATGAGCCAGAAGGGACTTCAGTTTCAGGGGAGACCAGGCTAAGCTGACAATTGGATGGTACCACTTCAAGGGAAGGGAGATTGTGTCATTATCAATCTATCAAGGCCATATTGGTCCCCGCTGTATCCCTATTGTATTTGATGGAGTCACATCAGGGATAAATTTAGAATATAAATGATTTGTAAAATAGGACACATTCATCCCTGGTATTATTCTTTATGGGTGTGCCTAAGAAATACGGCTGTGAATATAAGAACATCTCTCTTCCTTAGCGCAGGTGAGAGCTGCTTAATGTGTGACTTCAGAGCTCACTCATCCTGAGAAATGAATGGAGGGCTTTTATAATCCTAGAAGCAGGGGCTTGGACTAAGCCCTGTGTTACACTGAATGAACACTTCCCTGCATGCATCCCTTTCTTCCGTATTTAAACTTTCATTACCAAAAAAAAAAAAAAAGCTAGCTTTTGTAGCTGCAAAGAAACACCTCTGAATGTAAACTGAACCATGATGGGAAACTGTTGATGGAGAGCCTGAACAGCAAGAGGGGTATGAAACAGTAAGTTCCAGCTCAACTGAAGTATTAACTCTGAAGTATTAACTAATGACAAACCCCCCAATTGGGCTACATTATTAACCATTTCACTGCTAATCATTTTAGTGGGCACATTTGGGAATTGAGAGTAAGGTTTGGTGCACACCGTTATTTCTCCTGTCTAAGAGTATTAGTACTAAACACACCTTTTTTTTAAAAAAAGAAAAACTGTAGATTTTTAATACTGTTTCTAATAAATATATATATATTCTCAAGTACATCTACGCAACCAGAAATGTCAGGCATGGACACCAATACTAAAGCTATAGTGACATCCACGTAGAGCCCTCATATGCAGAGGCTGTAAAAAAACCAACCCCACAGCTGATTCCTTGATTTCGAGCCCAATGAGGCACAAGACAAGCGATTCATGGAGGACAAATAAAGAAAGGTTCATTCATTGCATTTGGAACTGGGATCTTTAATGGTCAGCAAAGGATCAAAGCGAACTAAGTAAACTTTGTAAATATTAATCTTTAAGGGAAAACAATACTCCCAACAAAGGAAGCCTGATAAGACATTGGATTTTGACATCAGTTTGATAGGAATCTCTAATTTCCTTAAAATATGCCTGGAAAGGGATCAGGAAGGGGAACATGTGCTATCATTCAAGGAAGTCTATTCATGTTATTAATAGCTAATGTGGGAGAGGTGAAACATTGATTGTTTTTTGGTGCCTTTTTTATCATTATTATTTGCTAATGGCTTTAAGAACTGGAGCCAAATGTGAAGTCTTGTATTTCTAAAGAGAATAGTTAGTTACAGCAAGGATTGCAGTAGCAGCCTAAGCTTCACCATACTGCCCTGCCTGCCAATACATCAAACCGACTCTGGAGGGACTGCTTCTAAAAGGGAAAGAGAACTCCATTGGCCTCTTTGCTAAGGCTGCCAATAAGGATTTCAGTTATGGAGGTGGGTTTTATGGTGTGCCACAGGGAACTGACCTGAGACCCCACCACTATGGTCATTTCCCTAGGCCACTCAAGCTTCAGATGGCAGTGTCATACACATCAGTGATTAAGTGGTAGAATCCTTCTCCAGGAGGTGATGACTTCCAGGCTATGTCTACACTTGGAGCTGGGGGCGTGATTCCCAGCTTGAGAAAACATACTTGCACTAGGTCTCATTGACCTAGCATGCTAAAAATAGTAGCGTAACCGCGGTAGCACAGGCAGCAGCAGCCAGTCGCAGCATGGAATAGCTGCCCTGAGTACGAATCCACCTGGAGTACAAACCCACCCCAGAGCTAGCACAAGTACGACTCCTTGAGCTGGGAATCAGACCCCCAGTGCCAAGTGTTGACATAGCCTTAGTTACTATTGACCTGGGCTGCTTTTGAACTAGTGAGCTGGAGGTCAATCCAATCTCCTGAGCCTTGTTGTTCCCCTGTTATATATTTATGAGGAGAATCAACAATGAATTTATCTGCAGTGAGTGAACTCTAGTGAGATAAAACTGGATTCTTTATTCAAGGACATATATCAATGGAATAGCTCCCAGCAGCCCCTGCAATCTCCTTCCTTCATCTCCCTCTTGTGTTCTCACACGTGTTACATTTACCTACTTTTGCTCCATTTAATTAGCATTAGTACTTACAATGCTATGTCCTAGGGTGAGTACATCCTGTAAACAAAAGAAAGTGATAAGGGTACTCAAAGAGCATGCTCCAGAGCATATGGTGATTGCTTGATTGAGAGAGGATGGAATTCTCTCTTCCCTTTAAGTACTACACATAAATTGAAAGTTGACACCTGTCCTTGTCCTGTAGAGCTGAAGTGGGCTATTTAAAATGAATGATTTTAGACACTAAACACTTTTGTTAAAGACAGGTGTAACTACACTTTTAAGAGGAAGCATTCTTTACTGTATAGTTCCCTGCAGTTGTGAAGGTGGTCTGTAAACTAGGGTAAAGTTTGCAGTGTTGTAGCTGTGTTGATCCCATAATGTTAGAGAGACAAGGTGGGTGAGGTTAAATCTTCTTCTGGGCCAACTTCTGCTGGTGAAAGAGACAAGCTGACACAGCCCTGAAGAGCGTAAGCTCAAAAGCTTGTCTCTTCCCCCAACAGACAGTCCAATAAAAGGTATTACCTCACCCAGGGGCGGCTCTAGGCACCAGCAAAGCAAGCACGTGCTTGGGGCAGCCCATTTGCAGGGGCGGCAGGGATCCAGCATGGGAGCTGAGAACCAACAGGGGACCCTGGGAGCTGTAGTTCCTTGGTTAGCTCCCTGCCTATAGAGCCAGCCCTGGAGCAGGGAAAGAACTACATTTCCCAGCATTCCCTTGGCCACTACCAACAGGAAAGAGGGGGAGGGAGTGAGGTAGCTGAGACCTCATGCTGCAGCCTGCTGTGAATGGAGAGCTGCACTGTGAGTAGGGATACCATATTTTAACATTAAAAAAATAGGACACTCCATAGGGAGGGAGGGTAGCCCCACCCTGCCACCATCCACTCCCTCCGACTGCCCCCCACAGAAACCCCAACCCATCCAACCCCCTTGCTCCCTGTCCCCTGATCACCCCTGCCCCTAACTGCCCCCAGGACCCCAGCCCCTATCTAAGCGCCGCTGCTCCCTGTCTCCTGATCACCCCCTCCCGGGACCCCTGCCCCTAACTGCCCCCTAGGACCCCACCCCCTATCTAAGCGCCGCTGCTCCTTGTCCCCTGATTGCCCCCTCCTGGGACCCCTGCCCCTAACTGCCCCTTGGGACCCCATCTAAGCCTCCCTTCTCCTTGTCCCCAACTGCCCCCTCCTGAGAACCCCCCCAACTTCCGCCCTAGGACCCCACCCCCTACCTGTCCCCTGACAAACCCCCGGGACTCCCATGCCTATCCAACCGCTGCCTGTCCCCTGACTGCCCCCCCA
>NW_020664440.1:18828277-18828934 GCF_002925995.2 Terrapene triunguis
CCACCCCATCCAACCCCCCAACCCCCTTACCGTGCCACTCAGACCAGCATGTCTGGCTCCGTGCAGCGCCAGACACACTGCTGCATACATGCTGCCGTGCTCCCCCGCGGAGCCACAGGCCCCCCCCCCCAGCACCTGCCTTCCAGATTTGAACACCTCAAAATTCAGGAGTGCTCAAGCTCAATTTGGGCAGCTGTTACTTCATTTCTCCCAAATCAAATATACGGATCCACTGTAATTTGCTGTAGAAAAAGTAGGATAAAATTGAGCAAGGAATGCTTCCCAATGGTTATTAGGACTGGAATTGCTATTTTCAACAGCCATTGCCTTTTTGTTTGTTTGTTTGTTTGTGTAAAAGGAAGACAGTGATATTGCATTGGCAAATTCCCCATAGAAAGAAAGAGTGGAACAAAAGAATAATAAAGGCACCTCAACTTTTCCTCATTTATGTAGGACAGTCTTATAATATACATCCAGATATCCTCCAATCACACAAGCTGAAAATTGTTCCACTTTACTGCAGTTCTGTAACCATATGGGAACCAATCCTGTCTGTGTTCTGTGCACATCTAAAATTCCTGCTGAATGACCTGCCCTGGGAGCGAGTTACCAGTGACCCAGGGCTGTGGCGGAAGGAGGGTGCAGGTGGGGGGGGGG
>NW_020664440.1:18829034-18890093 GCF_002925995.2 Terrapene triunguis
GGGGAGAGCCCAGGGCTGGGGCAGCAGGGGGGTGCGGCAAGGAGCCCAGGGCTGGGACGGGGGGGCAGCCAAAATTTTTTTTGCTTGGGGTGGCAAAAACCTAGAGCCAGCCCTGACCTCACCCAGCTTGTCTCTGTGATAAAGTTTGTTCTTACAAGGCTTGTCATTAAATATATCATTTTGGAAAATGATGGGAGATTTTATTTTTTAAATGACTCAGCACCAGTCAAGCTGATCGTGAAGATCACGAGAAGCCGACAGAAATATGAAAACACCATTATTGCTAGGCCCTTTTAAACCTTCCAGGACAAGGGGGAGATAAAATGTCCTCTGTTCTGAAGCCAGGTGGTTTTTAACATCAGCTTGCTTTAAATGTTTCCATGTTTCTGGCCTTTTGAAATTTCCATTGATGTGTAAATACACATAAAAATGACTTATTAACCCTCTAGAAGGCGGCTGTTTTCTGGGTTGAGTTACACCTAAATTCTGAGCATCAAAGGAAAGTACATCTACTTTTAACGCTATCTTACATGAGGATCTTTGTGAACCAACATGGTGCAAACAAAAGAGGCCAGATACTCAGCTGGTGTAAATCCACAACGGAAGTGTCAGGGAAGCCTTCTCATGGTATTTAAATCTGTCAATCCAAACTTTTCAGTAATTGAGACACAAATGCCAGCTACAGAAAATGTCAGTGGACGTGTGTATCTTTATAACCTTCACTGCTGCTATAGGTTCCAGCCTATGGAATCAAGATGTTAGTAACAGGAGCCATGATCCTCTATTACAGGGGTGAGGAACCTTTTTTCTATCAAGGTCCATTGACCCACAGGCTCTGGGGTGGGGCTGGGGATGAGGGGTTTCCGGTGGAGGAGGGGGTTCTGGGCTGTGGCAGGGGTGCAGATGGGGGCACGGGGTCTGGGAGGGGATTCGACCTGGGACAAGAGGTTCAGGGAGTGGACTCCAGCCAGGTAGCGCTTACCTCAGGCGGCTCCCGGTTGGCAGTGCAGCAGGGCTAAGGCAGGCTCCGTGCCTGCCCTGGCTCCACACAGCTCCCAGAAGTGGCTGGGCTTTCGGCCCCTAGGCGGAGGGGCCAGGGGGCTCTGCGTGGTGCGTGCTGCCCGTGCCCGCAGGTGGCACCCCCGCAGCTTCCATTGGCTGCAGTTCCCAGCCAATGGGAGCTGCGGAACTGGTGCTGGGGGCGTGGGCAGCGCACAGAGCTTACCTGATCACCCCTGCTCCTAAGGGCCAGAGGGACATGCCAGTCGCTGCCAGGAGCTGAGCAGAGCTGACCAGACTTTTAATGGCCTGGCAACCCTAGCTTCCCCCCACAGTGGGGTGAGCCGGCGCTCGCGGCTCCAGCCCCGCGTGGGGGTGCCTAGGCTTGGGGCTTCCGGTCCGGAGACTTGCCACAGGCTGCATGAAATAAAGTACTGGGCCAGATGTGGCCCACGGACCATAGGTTCCCCACCCCTGCTCTATTAGAATTCCCTGAAACAAATCTGAAACTGCAGGAAGGGTCCAATCAGCTTTTGTGGGATTCTGTACAGAGGAAATCTAAATAGGGTACTTACATGGACCCCATCGCTGTAGTATCTGAGCACCTCACAATCTTTAATATATTTATCCTCACAAGTCCGATGTGAGGTAGGGAAATACCTTTATCCCCATTTTATGTGTGGTAAACTGAGGGACAGAGAGGCAAAGTGACTCACCTAATGTCACACAGGAAGTCTGTGGTGGAGAAGGGAAGTGAACCCTGATCTCTCATGTCCTAGGCTAGTGTCCCAATCACTGGATCATCCTTCCTTTCATCCCGAAACACTCCATGCTAGTTGATCGAATAGAGGACCAGATTAGAAGGGAGAGAACTTGAATGTCTGCCTTTCATAGAGCTGTTTGAGTCCTAAACTCACACAAAGGAACAATTTGCTTGAGCTAAAAATGTCAAATTACCAGAACATCCATATACCACTCCTTGAGCCCAATCCTGAACTCTGAACTCCGTTTTTAATCACTCCTTGTTCAGGCAAGACATCCAACCTGAAAAAGTAGTTTTGCCCTCGTAAGGAATTTCTGAAAACTGAGTTTGGGATTTAGCCTGTCATTTGTTAACCGTACTGTACCTGGTTTTAGCCTTAAGTTTTAGGCTGATGAGCCAAGAATTTTGCTTTTAATATCTTTTCCTTGAGATTCTGTACCAGTTGCAGTCATGATGCTCTATAAATAATAATTAAAATACAATAATTTATAACATTGGAAGACTTGATGACTTGGGAGACTATTATGGGAAGGGCTGTCCTCCATGAGGGGGGCGGGGCTGGCTTGGGGGACAGGGGGAAACCACCCCCCAGCACTCACCGGCAGCGCGGCTGGGGCCAGGTCTGCACTTCCCGCCGCCGGTGAATGCAGGCCTGGCCATGCTGCACTCCTCAGGGGAGTGGGGCCGGGGCTGGGGTGGAGCAGGGGCGGGAAGAGTCAGGGCAGGGAAAGGGCGGGGCAGAGCTGGGCGGGGGCCATGGGGAAGAGGCAGGGCAGGGGCTGGAGCAGCACGCAGCTGCGCAGGGCACCAGGAAATTTGGTGCCCCAAATTTCCTGGTGCCCTACGCAGCTGCGTACTTTGCGTATGGGTAAGGACGGCCCTGATTATGGGACATGAAGCCTTTTACCTCAAGGTCACCAGTTGGAAATCAGCTCAGGTCTTTAATAGCTAGAAGCTGTTATCAACTAATAGCGTCTTTGTGAAATGAGTTGGTGACAGTCTCAGTCTAGTTCAACATCTGACTGTTGGCAATATCAGATTAAGACAATCCCTACCCTATAGTGCTCACAGTTTAAAAGGCCGACAGAGGTCCATATCATGCAAGCATTAACTATGGGGGCAGTGCTTACTTAACTGGAAGCTACCCATGGTAGTAAGCAATATGTCCAATTGGACCTGTCTTCAGCAGTTGATTCCAAAAGATGACATAATGCACTGGGAAACCCAGAGGAAGGTTTCAGCTTGGTTGGGACATTTTGTGTTCTTATTCATTATCATTGTACTTCTTGTGAGCATCATGGAAGAAGCGAGCAATCAGGAGTGATTTGAACAATAGTTTTATTAGGGCTAGATTGAGACTCATACACAAGGGTATGAGAAAGTGAAAAGCTCCATACATAGATTACTTGGACCTTGGATCCAGGTGCATTGGAGTAAGCAACGCTCAACTGCTTCCTCTCCAGAGCAGACTGTTGAGGAATCGACAGCTTTTGGCTCCATCACCTCCACTCCCATTCACACTTACTGGCCAGAGTAGCAGAGCCAGTGTAGTGGGACGGGGGAAGAGATGAGGGGGGGTAGAAGCTCCTTTGGAATGGGAGGGGCTGGAGTAGGGTGACCAGATGTCCCGATTTTATAGGGACAGTCCCAATTTTGGGGTCTTTTTCTTATATAGGCTCCTATGTCCCCTCACCCCCTGTCCTGATTTTTCACATTTGCTGTCTGGTCACCCTAGGCGGGAGGGATAGGAAGGGGAGTGAGAGGAGGGAGTGACACTCAGTCTCGGGAGGCGGGGGGAGGGGCGGAAGAACTGGCTCCAGGCTGGGATGGAGGGTCCTGAGAGTTCCTACCTGCTCCCAGGACCACTCCAGCCCCTCCAGGGCCCACTCCCCATCCTGAGCCTGCATGCTGTGGTGGCCGCTCCGATCCCTCCGAGTCCTGCTCTCATCCCCCACGTATATACAACTATTTTCATGCGAGTGAGAGGTGTGCTAGATCCTCCAGCCCCGCCAGTTCTGCCACCTGTGGGGAGGGTAGTAAGTTATCCACGGTATAGGCCAACTAATCCCTAGGAGCAAGAAGGAAGCAGAGAAGGAACTGTGATCAGCAGTCTCAGTCACAAGGCCTAGCTCCATTGAAGTAAATGGAGCTACACTATCTTATACCAGTTGAGGACCTGACCCACCCAGCCTCCAAGGGCTACTCTTGGGTGGTGCAGCTCATTCCTCACCCCTTGCCCAGGGTTCTGCCTAAAGACAAAATCTATCCCATAATTTAAGTGCCACGGATGCACTTGTCACTGTACAGGGCTAAAATTAAGGGCTTTATAGAGCATCAAGTATCCGCTCTCCTACATGGAGGTGGTGCCCCCAGATCACAGCTGAGAAACACAGGGCTACATTCTGCTCACTTTCACTTGTGCCTCTCCCACTGATGTCAGTCCAACTGTTTCCCCAGGACTATAACTACCTAATTCTTAAAGATTACTGACTGCCTGGATCTAATTGTCTCAAAACTCAAACACATTTCTAGCAGTGCCCTGTATATCAATGAGTCATAACAGTGAGTTGCTTATGATCCACCAGTCTCTTTTCTTTGGATCATTTCCTTATTGAACCCATGATGGCAGAAAGTCAGACATACTGTAACTTAGCAGTGTTTCATGGATTACACTCAGTCACATGAAAATGAAGGCAGAATCTGCCCTACCTACTTCTGCTATTTTGTTGTGTTCTGCTGATTTCAAAATGTTTGGTCATAAGATTTGCAGTTGATGTTAGTTTAATTAAATCATGATGGGCTTCCCCCTTCCTGCAGACAGACTTATGGGTGCCATAAATCTGTCTCTCCTCTTTCCTGCACAAGCATTAGTGCTGGTAAGTCCTGCACTCAGATAGATAAAACCATATGTAGGGCCTTATTTGTCCACTACTGGAAGATCAAGTAAAGTTACATGATACTTTTCAGCTGTAGATGACTCAAACAGCTTTCTAAATGGTCAACTATGGACCAGTGCAAGCAGTGGCTATTGGCCACTGTCATATACAGGATCCTAAACTAGATGGACTATTGGTCTGATCTAGTCTGGTAATTTCCATGCTCCCCAATGTGCTTCAGTATAATTCAGACAAACACAAGCTAGAGATGGGCCTGAGCTACCACGTTCAGATCTAAACTTCTCCAAACTCTGAGGAATTTGGATCCCAGGTTTATGTTTGGGTTCCTCTCTACCACAAATACATATGGGTAGCAGAAGAATTGGAGTATATATAACCAACACCAGCACAGCTGGCATGCAGGACCTTCCGTGTTAAAGGCGTGAAGCTCTACCACTTGAGCTAAAGGGGTAAATCTCCAACTTGGTAGTAGCAGACTCACAAACCTCTTCTGTGGGCCAGCCACTAAAAAGGGGCAAAGACACATGCTCCTTACCTGGGGGACATACTCAGCATAAGAGAGAAGAGGATCAAGGGAAGACTTACTGAAAGAAGTGAACTTTAAGGAGGGAGCTGATGGAGGGGAAAGAGCTTGCAGCTGAGATTGGGAGAAGATTTTACTGTATAGGAATAAGTTAGTACCCCTTTAAATAGTTTGTGAACCCTCAAGTAGTGCTCACTGTGTTCTGTGCTTTTAGAAACCACCAGAAACCTGCCAAAGCAGCAGTCTGTATGTAATTAGGCCTTGCATATATTGAGCAAACAGTTAAGAACACAGCCCTGCCCTTGTGGTTTCTTCATAGTATTTGGTGTGTAAAAAGCAAGACACGCAGAGACAAAGGGACTTAAGGAGATAGATTTAGGAATAGCATAGATCATGTGTGCATATGTACGAGTGCATATGTAACCCACACATCTCCTGGGTGTGGTGTTCTGTCCCATCTAGTGGCACCGAGAGAGAGAGAAGGTGAGGACAAGGTGCCTGAACTTGATGCAGAAACAGAGATGGAGCCAGGGAAAGGATTAGTGGGAGGAAGAGGAAAAGTGATATGGTCAGAGCAATGGGAGAGGAAGGTCACTTTAGCTGAGCACTTTGGATGGAGAGGAGAGGAGGCTGCTGCAGTACTCAAAGCAAGAGCTGCCTGAGGACTGGACTGGGGTTTAAGCAGCTGGGGTATATAAGAAAAGGGAGATTGTAGAGTGATATGGAATCAGAAGTGACAGAACTTTCTCAGAGTCCTGAAAGGAGAACATGGATTTAAGATACCTCTCCAGCTGATGGAGCAAGCAGTGGCTGTGCTCCCAGTGGCACTGTGCGCAAGGCAGGCAGAAACATTGTCAAGGCAGTGCAGGCCTGAGCTGCCCCTGATACTTAGCCTCACAGGTGCAGCTCTATTCACCAGGCTCCTCCTTGTCCCTTTCACTGAATTCACTATCATGACTGTACATACTCACTTCCCCTAGACTAGGAATGAAGGACAGGGATTATGCCTGATACACCCCGGTATAGGTAAAGGGGGAAAGTGCTTTATTCCCGCCTCCCACTTTCCAAAGTGCACCCATGCAAGGCTAGCTGCGATCTGACCCAGACGTGGGGAGAGAAGGGAGCTGTTAGTATGAAGATTAAACACATTTAACTTATGAACAACACAGCTAGTACAGAGCACAGCTACTGCTAATGGTATAGGCAGCTCCAGGGCCAGACTGACCTCAATGAAAATCAGGAGCAACTCCATTAAAAACATTCAAAGTTACCCCCATGAGAGATCACAATCAAGCCCACAGCACGTCTAAGGGACCACTGATAATGTGGTACTGACCCTGAAGGGATGTAACCTGAATCTTGCCCATGCTACACAGCAACATGGTTCACTAGGAGTGCAGACAGCATGGTGTAAGTCTCACTGATGTGAAGGAATAGAAAATCCCTTCACTGTGCAATGTGCATTTATTTCCTGTCTCGAATTTAAGGGCTCCCCTGTTCTCAGGTTTTTATAGCTGCCTGCCAACAGTTCTCAAGCACAGGCCAGTTGTTTCTCTCAGCTCCAGTAAATACATGTGTGAAAAGATGCCTCTGAATTGCAAGTGAGGAGCCAATGCTGACAGGTACAATACATTCAGTAGAATGGTTCTAGCTGCAAGCAGCTTTTTGCAGTCAGGTACAGAGAACAAAACCACTTATTCAGATAGGGGTTTTTTTTAAACACACACACACGATTCTCCAAGTGTATCATCTTGGTTGTGGTACATGATAGGACTCAGGAGAGCTAGAGATTGTGTCCAAGTGGCCTGTAAATGAACACAAGTTAATGGGACTAAATTTAAAGTGTCTCAATCCTCAACATTAAAAGCCTCTACAATTTGTTTAACATTTTCTGCCTGAAAGGGGGAAGAGGGGAAGAAAGGAGGTTAGTGCTGTACTCTTTTTGAAATCAAGGACACTGCTCTGAAGCCTGTCAGTTTTACACTCCAGACTTTTAATTCAACTTGACAAGTATCAAGTCTTCATACTAAATGAGCCTCATTGAATAGACGCGTGTACTTCATGGAGTGCACTGCCAAATCTCACCTTGCTGCTGCCCACATGAACGTAGCTTAGATCTGCAAACATAACCAGGGACATCCATGTTCCCAAAATATTCTCCCTGCATCTTGATTTAGCTCCCTATAAAATGGATCATATATTCAGGCTATAGAAATTCCCTGAGATGGGTGGAGGAAGGGAGAAATTAATTTGTTTCTGCACCAAAGAAGCATTAAACAAACACTGACAACAACAACAACAGATAATACTTAGCACTTACACAGCATGTTTCAAATCTCTCTCTTCAAATGCTTAATAGAAGTCGATAGAGGTTGTTGGCCTCATTTTACTGATTGAGAAACTAAAGCAGAGAGAGATTAAGTGATTTGCCCAAGATCACTTGTAACTCAGTAGTAGTCAGAAATAGTGCTCAGATCTCCAGTATCTCAGACCAGTGCCAAATCCATGGGACCACACTACCATGGAAAGAAGTGTTCATGTGAACTTTTGTTTTAATGGAATTACATCACTGTGAAACTGGATTAAATAGTGTGTTGGGCCCATAAGGTCAGCTGGTTCTCCTTTAGGCACTGTTTCATTGACATGATCAAAGAATTCTAATAGATTAAAGAGGCATGATGTTTTTACAGAAGCCAGTGGTCTTCATGACATGTGCATATAGTGGTTTCATATGTCATCCACCGATTTACCTGGTAGTGAGATAAGACTCACTGGTAAGAGCACCCCAAGTGCCTGTTTCATAAATACAGCTTTTGCTACTCTCCAGTCTTCTAACATAATAGCTGTTTTTACTGAGAGACTGCATATTGCAACATTTGAGGCAGCACAAAGAACTCTGAGCAAACAGACTGGAGATGTTGGGATCTCTTCCCATTCTTACAAGTAACCAGTAAGGAGAGTGGGAGAAAGATGACATGCAAAACATTTTCATTTCTTCTCGAGAATCTGGGGGATGAAGCGGTGGAAAGGAGACGTTAAATGGAGACCAAGAGAGATGCAGTAACCACACTGATTCTCAAGGTCCCTGTCATACCATCAGCTGATTCAGGTCATATAACTTCACTCGTTTCAGAAGAGGTTTTCTAGAGGGGAGGGGGAAGAAATGTTAATGGTTTCATGCCATGCAAAGAGCAGCCCTGAATAGCCAGGGATGGCAGAACCTTGTTCATGCCCTTAGCAACATTTGATGGTGTGGGAAGGATTCATCATGTGTTATAATTACTATCATCATCAATTAAAGCTGTAACCCCATGTAGATTGAAACAGGAGGGAAGGTCTCATCTCACTAGTCATTAAGGAGAGGGTCTCAGGAAGAGCACTGGCTACCCAAGCTGCAGGAGAGGGGGAGCTGCCCCCTTTGTTTTAATCCCTGGGCATCAGAATTCTTTTGCACCACACTAGTTCTCTCACTCACTGAGATGATCTAAAGCAAATTACAGGGGCAGAATGTCTGGCCCCTGTATGCTGTTGCTCTTTTCACCATACACCTCCTAGCATGAGACCATAAAATTGCTGGGGGCTTCACTTCTAGCACCCCACTACCACAGCCACTTCCTTGACCCCACAATAGACTGTCTGGGTCTTCCATGACTGGCCGGGTTTTCCATGACTGGCCCTCGGGCCGAGTCACATTAAGTTCAAGCCTTGCACTTTTGCAATAGCTTCAAACTAATAACTCTTCTGCCCCTCTGAGGCCACTCTAAATTCTTCTGCTTTGCTCCCATTCCTGGGTCCTGCAGCATTCTGCTTCTGCTGTTTTTGTCCCTTACAGCCTCCCTTCCCCCGGGACACTGGCAGTTTACCTCAGAGTTCTCCCAGACAGGCCCTATCTTAGGGCTTCACCCACAGAAGCCTACCCCGTTCCTTGGGGGTCTCTTCCAATCCAACTTCCTTTAGGCCTTTCCCAGAGAGGAAACTCTTCTTATGCCTCTCTCCTGAGTCTCTGTTCTCTAACTGCATTGTCCACTCAGTTTATATAGTCTTGTCCTGACCCTTTCACAGCTGGGGGCACTAATTATCATTATGCTGCCATATCACCAGTCAGCTGAGGGTGAACTGGAAGGCCACAAGCAAGGCTCAGCCCAGTTTGCCTTAAGGGCCAGCTAGTCCATTGACAGCCTAGTTATATTTGCCTGTTCTCAGAAGTTTGATGTCCGTATATACCATACATTTAAATTACTACCCAGATCTGAGTTTTATCCTGAATTGTGAATTAACCTTTTCTCTCTCTTAATGACTGGTGGGGTTACCCCATATACTTCTGAGTTTCTTAAATGAAATGTGCTGCTGAATGTTCCAGGTATATCCAGCAAGAATACAGCTGCTGCTATAGGCTGAGCTGGCTAGTTTTCCAGGAAGAACACTCCCAGTGTATTGCGAATTTGTTGACTGCTCCACATAGGCACTCACGTCTGGCTTAACCACTGTGTTACTACAGTTGCGCACAAGTGTGAACTCAATGGAGTTACAAGTGTAAAACTAGAATAACACAGTGGTGAATCAGGCCCTCAGTCTATGGCAGTGGGTCCCAAACTGGGGTTCGTGAACCCCTGGGGGTTCGCAAAATATTACAGGGGGTTCTCAGGAAAAAGTTCCCTAATGGCGGACAGAGCTGTCCCTAGGGACCCTGGGCAGCATGGGGCCAGCAGCCCGGAGCCCCTTGACTTCCAAGAGCTAAGCAGATCAAAGCAAGCATATCTATCACACTGAGGAGATTTCAACTTCAAGACTCCTTATAAGAAATTGACAGGGAGGTGGATATTTTCTGCTGTTTTTAAAATTAAATAGGCAGCTAGTATTGTTTTAAAAATTATTATGAAGAACAAGTTTAAGCTTTGTTGTAATGTGCGTTGTTTTCCTGGATTGCTCAAGACCTGAATGCTTGTGTAGGAGGAACTCTTTGAGTTGTCCTCTTAAATACCTTCATGCTGTTTCACATCTGATACTCCTTGATGAAAAATAGGAGCCTTGTCTTATAACAGGCTTATTCAAAGTGATGCAAGTTACGAAAGTGAGATCTTGGAAGAGTGTTGCTGTTTTCATAATGTAATAAAAATAGTGTAATGATAAATAATTAATAATAGTGTGTAATAAGCATGTCATAAAAACAAATTTTATATTTCCAAGATCACTGCTTTTATAATTTATACTCAGGTAAAGGAGAAAATCCCTGGAAATATTCATTTTTAGGAGGGAGTTTGTGAGACTTGACATTTTAGTGAAAGGGGTTCACAGGTTGTTAAAGTTTGGGAACCACTGGTCTATGGTGATGAATGCAATATAAATCTTTGGTTGGTCAATCAAAGATAGATCGATCGATCGATCGATCTGGGTAGAATGCACCTACTGTGCTGCTGGTACATACACGAGGAACACCTGCGTAGAACTCATCTGCCATGCTGAGGAATGTTCCAGATATGACTGGGCAAAGGATACTTGCTATGCTGCTGAATGTGCAAAACATGTTCTAGCAACTGATTGTAATGGAATATCAACAGAACATTGGCACCACAGCTGCTGATGCAGAGGGACCAACAGCCAAAGGACCAAAATATACAGTAGATCCAAGCTAGGGATCTTTTCAGCTCTGTTGCTTCTTTCATTCTTATTTAGAGGGCTTTCAGTGCATCCATTTATGCTGGCCCAGAACCTTCGAGTTATCCTCAGTCCAGGATTATGTTTTGATGATCAGCTACATTCTGTACTCTCTAAGGTGCCACAAGTACTCCTGTTCTTTTTGAAGCTACATTCTGTCATTCAAATGCCCTACTTCTATCTCAGGAATGCTGCTAGATTATAGTTTGTGTTATCCCAGGGAAATGGTGAGATGCTGATCCATTCTTGGGTTACATCTTGGCTGGATTCCTCACACTCCCTGCTGACAGCTTTAACAGGCAGGGCCATGAATACACTGCAGCTTAATCCAAACTCATCTGCAAAACTGTCACCTGAGACTAAACGTTCATGTCTCAGTTTCACCAGCCTTTAAATCCCATCAGCACTGCTGCCTCACTTAGGCAGTGTATTGATTTTAACAATTCCTCTGTTAACACTTAATGCTGTTCATTTGTCTGATCATTCCCATCAGAGTACATTGCTCCAGGCCCAGCCTTTCAGTTTGCTGCTGGTGGATTGTATTAATGACCTGAATAGGAGTAAAGAGCAAGCTAATTAAATTCCTAGATGATCAGTCTAACCTCAGAGGTATTGCAAACACCAGGACAGAGAAATAATACAAAGGGTGTTACAAATATAAGCATGTAATAAATGAAATTCAGCCTGGGAAAAGGCAAGGTAATACATCTGGAGGAAAATAATTTAAAACACAGATATTTAATAGGAGAAGCATTGGTTAATTATTAATGCCAAAAGAGACCTCAGGGTGATAGTAGACAGTAAATTAGAGAGGCGCTTGCAGTGCAACATGGTTTTAATAAAAACAACCTACAGCTAAAGTGATTTGGAACTTTATTGATCAGGAGCACTGCACAGCCTCTCTATATCTTATTGAGCGCTGGGCATGTCAGTGCCACCAATGTGTCAAAAATTGGGAAGAAAAGGATAAAAATGAGCAATTGATTTATAAGGAAATATTAAAAGAAGTAAGTATGAGTGGCATGGCCAAATGGATGAGGGGAAGAGTATAATAGCTAGCCAGGGTCTGGCAGGTGAAAACACCAAGAAAGGAGAGGAATCGTTTAAGGAGGTCCAAGGAGTCCAACTGGGAAAAATGGAATGAAGTTTTGAAACAGAAAAGGTAGGATGACGATCCAGAAAAATTTCCTAATGGAGAGAACTGTTCAACTGTGGAATAAGCTCCCAAGGAAAGTAGCAGCAGATCCCTAATTTGGGTCATTTGTGGGCCAAATGGGATTAACTATTTTTTTAAAAAATTGATAACCTTTATAAAAATAACTAGGCCGGATCCTAAACTGGTGTAAATCAGCATAGCTCCATTGAAGCCAATGGTGATTTACACCAGCTGATGATCTGGCCCCTATGCGTACCTCCTGTAACTCACAGCCTGTGAATTATGAGTTGTCATTTACACCATCTTCATTCTGCAGTATTCCCTTGTCTTTTACATTTGTTACTTAATACTTGTTTTAATACATATGTCAGAAAATTGAGTATGACTGTAAAATGCTCAGGGAGATTAGAGAGGCTACAAAAAGAGAAAACCCAATAAGAAGGTGGGATTTCAACTATCCCCATATTGACTGGTATTTGTCACCTCAGGACAGGACGCAGAGATACAATTTCTAGACGCCACTAATGGCTGCTTCTTGGAGCAGCTAGTCCTGGAACTCACAAGGGGAGAGGTAATTCTTGATTTAGTCCTAAGTGGTGCACAGGATCTAGTCCAAGAGGTGAAGATAGCTGAACCTCTCAGTAAAAGCAACCATAATGTAATTAAATTTAACATCCTTGTAGGGGGAGAAATACCAAAGAAACCTACCACAGTTGCATTTAACTTCATAAAGGGGAACTACACAAAAATGAGAAAGAGGCTCTTTAAAAAGAGGCAAAAAAGGACAGAAAGGCATCCTTTAAAAATTGGAAGTCAAATCCTACTGAAGAAAATAGAAAGGAACATAAACTCCGGCAACTTTATGAAAGTGAAAAAGTACAACTGGGCAGGCTAAAAAAGTATTCGAAGAGCAACTAGCAAAAGACACAAAAACTAACAGCAATTTTTTAAGTACATCAGCAGCAGGAAGCCTGCCAAACAAGCAGTAGGGCCACTGGAAGATTGAGTTGCTAAAGGAAATCTCAAAGAAGATAAGGCCCTTGCAGAGAAGCTAAATGAATTCTTTGCATCAGTCTTTCACTGTAGGAATACGAGTGAGATTCCCACACCTGAGCCATTTTTTTTAGGTGACAAATCTGAGGAACTGTCCAGATTGAGGTGTCAGTAGAGGAGGTTTTGGAACAAACTGATAAATTAAACAGTAATAAGTCACCAGGGCTAGACGGTGTTCACCCAAGAGTTCTGAAGGAACTCAAAGATGAAATTGCAAAACTACTAACTGTGGTTTGTAATCTATTGCTTAAACCAGGCTCTGTACCATATGACTGATGGCTAGCTAATGTAACGCCGATTTTTAAAAAAGGCTCCGAGGGCAATCCTGGCAATTACAGGTAGGTAAGGCTAACTTCTGTGCCAGACAAATTGGTTGAAACTATAGTAAAGAACAGAATTATCAGACATATAGATGAACATGATATGTTGGGGAAGAGTCAGCATGACTTTTGTAAAAGGAAATCGTGCCTCACCAATCTATTAGAATTCATTGAGGTGGTAAGCAAACATGTGGACAAGAGTGATTCTGTGAATATAGTGAACTTGGACTTTCAGAAAGCCTTTAACCAGATCCCTCACCAAAGGCTCTTAAGAAAGTAGGCAGTCATGGGATAAGAGGGAATGTCCTTTCATGGATCAGTAACTGGTTGAATGATAGGACACAAAGGGTAGGAATAAATGGTCAGTTTTCACATTGGAGAGAAGCAAACAACTGGGTCCCCCCAGGTCTGTGCTGGGACTAGTGCTATTCTACATATTCATACATGATCTTGGAAAAGGGCTAAACAGTGAGGTGGCAAAGTTTGCAGACGGTACCAAATCTGACTGTGAAGAGTCACAAAGGGATCTCATAAAACTGGATGATTGGGCAACAAAATGGCTGGTTAAATTCAAAGTTGATAAATGCAAAGTACTGCACACTGGAAAACATAATCCTAACTATACATCCAAAATGATGGAATCTAAATTAGCTGTTACCACTCAAGAAAGAGACCTTGGAGTTATTGTGGATAATTCTCTGAAAATATGTGCTCAATGTGCAGTGGCAGTCAAAAAAGTTAAGACAATGTTAGGATTAGGAACTATTAGGAAAGGGATAGATAATAAGGCAGAAAATATCATAATGCCACTATATAAATCCATTGTATGCCCACATCTTGAATACTGCATGCAGTTCTGGTTGCCCCATCTCAAAAAAGATACGTTAGAATTGGAAAAAGGACAGAGAAGGGCAACACAAATTATTAGGGATATGGAATAGCTTCCATACGAGGAAAGATTGTACAGACTGGGACTGTTCAGCTTAGAAAAGAGATGACTAAGGGGGGATATGATAGAGTTCTATAAAATCATGAATGATGTGGAGAAAGTGAATAAGGAAGTGTTATTTACCCTTTCATGTAACACAAGAACCAGGTGGGTCACCAGTGAAATTAACAGGCAGCAGGTTTAAAACAAACATAAGGAAGTACTTCACACAACACACAGTCAACCTGTAGAACTTGTTGCTAGATGCTGTTGTGAAGGCCGAAAGTATAACTGGCTTCAAAAAAGAATTAGATAAATTCATGGAGGATAGGTCCATCAATGACTATTAGCCAAGATGGTCAGGGACACAACCCCATGCTCTGCTAAGCCTCTGATTGCCAGAAGCTGGGACTGGATGACCAGGGATGGATCACTCAATAAATTGTCCTGTTCATTCCCTCTGAAGCATCTGGCATTGTCCACTGTCAGGATACTGGGCTAGATGGACCATGGCCATTCTTATGTTCAGAAAATAATTTGTGTTTTCCAACAATTTTATCCCTAATAAAATAATTAGTAACTAAACCTCCTCTGGATGTAACCCTGGGGAATGCACTGTTGATTACAACTTGGTAGTGGAAGAAAAATGATCTAACAGGTCTTTCCCAGCTCTAATTACTATCGGCAAAATGAAGGCAATGTGAGCTTTGCTTGAAAATAAGGAGATAAGGATTTAACATTAGGACTTCTTCATTATAATTCCGCTAATAGACTCTCCAGACTGGAATTATCTACCTATCTTCCTACCTATTTATATGACCCTTATCGCTGTAATATCTGAGCACAAGCACCAACCAGTTTGTTCTTTTAATTCAGGAAAACCGTAAAACTTTCTTTACTTCCCTTTCCGAAGCAATAAAGATGGGTTGGATGTAGGATAACCAGGGCCTGGGGGTGAAATCCTGGTCCCATTGAAGTTGATAGGAGTTTTGCCATTGACATAATGTAGCCAGGATTTCACCACAGGGGCATCCACTAAACATCTAGTTCATTGCTTGCTCCTCCCAACCTGTGTCCCCTACCCAGAGGTCCTACCATTACATTTTTTCCTTGAAGAATCCAGAAGTAAAACCTTCATAATGCACCTTTCCTAACTATGCAATACTAAGACAAGGTGTGGAAATTTCTTCCTGACTCTCCCAATGATCAACTTAAGCTCTGAAGTAAGAGGTTAATAATATCCCCAGTAATTTCTATGCAAGCTCTTGTGCCTGCACATATTAAACCATACATTCTGCCCTAAGTTAAACCTATGCCACCCTTCATAAACCAAATGCTGAATTTGGCTCACTATTAATATCTACCCCTGTTTTCTAGGATCAGGGGGATATTTTTCTCCTAATATAATGAAGAGTGAAGTTTTGCTGCTATTGAAGATAAACACATTTGCCTATCTGAAAGGTGAAACTGTTAAGAGTTGAGTTCAGGCGTTGGCATTTCTCCTGCACCAGCTGAAGACACATGAGATATCTAAAGATGTGAAAGTTGCTGCATTATGAGAATTTTGTAGGTGTCAGACGGAAACACAGAACTCTTTACTAGGGTCATGCAATGTGAGTAGCAAGGAACTGGCTCAGAGTTATAAAACTTTACATATTGCACTTCTATTTGTATTGTACAAACATTAGGTTATCCTCACAAACCCCCTGTGAAACAGGTTAATATAAACCAGTTGGAGATATAGGAAGCACACGGCCTGCACATATGCTTTGTGAATGACTCAGGATATTAAACAGATTTTCATTGCTTGGTTTTATAAAGATTTCCAGTTTCTGTTTCATCAAAAAACTTGAACAATGTCATGTGAACGATTCATCCAGGCTGAAGAATCTCTCAAACTGCCCAGATCTGCATGAAAATCCACTATCTTCTGGAGCTGCGCTGGACTTGTGGGAGGGTCGTGGTTTTCATACTCTCATGTGTAGTTCTGGCCATCTCAATTTAGCTTTGCTTTGAAATTGTTGGGTCCCAGTGTGTCACTCAGAGTGGAATTTGGGGGTGTGATGTGTTCGAATTCACATAGAAAGAAACCAAAGAAATCCCCAACGTTCAGATACCTCTCCCCCCCAAATGGAGGGACATGCTGCTGGGCTGAAAGGCAATTTCATATGAAAGACATGCCCTTCTTGTACACCTAATCCAGGAATTTAACAGGGACTTTTAAAATAACTATATTTAGATGTGTATGTTCGGCAACCTCAGCTTTATTTAATATTCCTGATTACTGAGGAATGAATTCCACTCCTTATATGAGCTGCTGAGCACAGATCAATGGCTTGTTCCTTCTTGTCAAAGGGGTAGGGTGTGTTTTTGTTTGTTTTTTATTTGTGTTGTGGGGAGTGAGTTTAGACCTGGTGAGCAGGCCCGGCTCCAAGTTTTTTGCTGCCCCAAGGAAAAAAATTTCCTGCGCCCCCCCGGCCCCGCCCCAACTCTGCCCCTTCCCCGCCCCATTCCAACCCCTTCCCCAAATCCCCGGCCCTGCCTCCTCCCGGGCGCGTGGCATTTCCCCTCCTACCCCTCCCTCCCATCCCAGGCAAGCCTGGGAGGGAGGGGGAGAAGCGGAGTAGCGGCGGGCTCGGGGGAGCAGGCGGCAGTGGAGCGGAGGTGAGCTGGGGGGGGGAGCGGTTCCTCTGCCCCCGCCTCCCCCCAGGGTTACTTCCTACGGCCCTCCCCGCGCCCCCCACCGCCGCAGCTCACCTCCGCTCAGGGCCGGCTCCCGGCTTTTTGCGCCCCAAGGAAAAAAAATAAAAAGGAGCCGGAGTGCCGCTCCTTGTTAAGTGCTGCCCCAAGCACATGCTTGGAGCGCTGGTGCCTAGAGCCGGCCCTGCTGGTGAGAGGTTCTGTCTTGAAGCCCTGGAGACTGAAATCTTGTGATTATTCACAAAGCTGGTTTAGTAGTGGCAGTAGCAGTGCAAGTAGGGTGACTAGATGCCCCGATTTTATAGGGACAGTCCCGATTTTTGGGTCTTTTTCTTATATAGGCTCCTATTACCCTCCAGTGCACACCCCCTGTCCCGATTTTTCACACTTACTGTCTGGTCACCTCAAGTGCCCCTATTTCCTTCTTCAGTGTGTCTGAACCATCAGATGGAGTGACTATAAGAGAGGAATTCAGCCTCTTTAGCCCATTAGTCTTTGACTTCCCTGCTGGGGTTGTCAACAAAAGAGGCAAATGCGACAGTGGGTTTTGTGATGGGGACACCTGTCCACTAGGAGCTGGATGGAGTGACCTTCAACTCATTTCATGTTAGGCCCCTAATAGCTAATTGGTATTAGAATCTTGGATTCTTCAATCTCTGGTAAATCACTAGGTTTGTTCTATGCATATTTGACCTTTATCTATTTTTTAAAAATATACCATTCAGTAGCTTAAGGGTACTTGCAGCAAAAGGTGAAAAGGAGTTGAGTGTTTAGATTAGGATAACGGAGCCAAGACTTCCGGGTTCTAGTCCCAGTTCTGCCACTGACCTGCTGTGTAATCTTGGGCAAATGACTTAACTTCTCTGTGCCTCAGTTTACTCATCTGCAGAAGATGTATAATACCTACCCGCTGGCCCTCATAGCTGTGTTGTGGTTCTTATAGGCTCTGATCCTGCAATTCATTGCATACAAGGTGCAGCAATGCATCCATATGCAATGAATTTCAGGGACTGGGGTTTTAAGGAACCTTTCTGTAAAAGGTCTGGGTGATCCTCAGAAAGATAGTGCTACTATTATTGGTTAGTTGATATATGGGGAAAAGAAATGGATGTGCCCTACTAAGACCAGATTAAACATATGTTCTAAGATTTGCCAGTTGAGTCTCAAACAATTGAGTCAAGAGATTTTTACTAGCCCACCATTGAGATAAAGGAAGTAAGAGAGAGAAATGACAGTTTGTAAACTGAGCAAGTTCTCATTAAAACCTCTTTGTTGGTTAGTAATCAGTGGTAGAATTGGGAGATAAATAGTTTTCCTGTCCTGCAAAAATTTTCAAGATATCAGAAAAATTTCCCATCCTGATTCAGGATGAGAAGTTGAAATCTCGAAAATTTTCATGAACCAAAAATCCACCCCCCGCCCCCCCCCCCCAAAAAAAAATTGGTTCAGGTCAAATGAAACATTTGATTTTGATTCTGAGCAGTTTAAAATTATTTTTAAACTGTAATTAGCTTACCTTTCTAAATGAAGGATTTCTTAACTGGAAAACGAGTTTCTCATTTCGAAAATGTTGAAATGAAATGTTTTGACAAGTTGAAAATTTGTCCAAACCGACCCTTCCCCACAAAAAGATTTGGTTCCAATGAATTGGCATTTTCCATAAAAAAAAATTGTTAAAAAATTCCCAACCAGCCCTCGTCGGTGGCCTTTTTGAACAAACATTTTTCAACAAGACTGCTATTGGGATAACATTTGAGGGTCTCATGGAGAAGCAGAGGCGTCTGCTGATTACAGCAGAGGACTGGGACTCCGGAAATCTGTTTCCTAATCCTGTCATTGACACCAACTTGCTGCTTGACATCAGGCAAGTTACTTAATTTCTTTGAGTCAGGGTATGTCTATACAGATAGTTACTGTGCAGCAAGCTGCAGTGGAAATCTACAGCGTTCTAGCCTGCTGCACACAAAGGATAGGTCTACACTGCAGCTGGGAGTGAGCCTCCCAGCCTGTGTAGACAGCCTTGCACTACTTCTGCTTGAGCTCACACTAAAAATAGCATTGTGGATGTTGTGGCATGGCAGCATCTCGGGCTAGCTACCTGAGCTCAGACCCAGGCGGTTGGACAGGATTGGACTCACTTGACTAGCCCGAACCACCACTTGTGCCACAATGTGCACGCTATTTTTGGTACACTAGCTTGAGCAGAGCTAATGCAAGTCTGCCAACCTGGATTGGGAGGCACACTCCCAGCTCTGTGTAGACAAACCCGTGCTGACTGTGTGGACTGTCGGTCAGAGTGCAGTACGGAACTTCGAGTGTGCAGTAGCAAGGTCAACATGGTGACTTCATGCACAGCAGCACAGAGTGCTGTAGATTTACATCCTACTTTGTTGTGCACTAAGTCACCATATACACAAGACCTCCGTTTCTTCATCTATAAAAAGTGGCTATAAAAGCTTACCCCTTATGTGCTCGGATAAAAGGCAATATATATATATGTGCAAAATGTTACTCTTCTAGGTAGACAGAAGCTAAATTCTGCTCTCTATTATTCTTGCACTTCCCAATTTCATTAGGATTAGCACAGATATATGTGAGGGCAGAATGGGGCCCAGTGTATTCAGACTCAGATTTAACAGGGAACTGGAATATTACAGACAGCCTTATATTTAACCTCTGCCTCAGTTAGATGCAAATACATGTCATATTTTCATCCCATAGCTAAATACAAGTTAATTGCCAAGTCCTATGCCAATAACAGAACTGTCCAATGAAAACCTTATCTGCCCCAAAAACATGTATCTGCTTACAGTATCTTTTGTTAGTTAAACAAAACAGAATTATTGTTGCTAAGAAGTTAATATTGTTTAAGATTTGCTGGCTAACACACGCAGCACTTTTCCTGAGTTCTCCCTACTGAATTCAGTTTCTATTCTCTCTTGGGCTGTTTTTGTGTTTTGTTTGGGTTTTGATTTGTTTTATTCCTTCTGACTCCATTGGGGCTGATGATTTTTCTTTGGAGAATTTTCTTGTGAGTCCATGTAAACTTTTGTAAGAATGCATGAATTCAGGACAATGTGAAGAATGCATGAATTCAGGTTCAGAGAGGGAGAACAGAGGAATACATTCAAGAAAAGTGGTTGTAGTCTGACCTTAGTGGTCAGTAGTATTGAACTGGAGTCTTTATTTGAGGAAACTCACAAAAAACTCAATATCTCCTACTGACTTGTTTTTCTTTTCTTCACTATTTCCCTAATGTCCTTTTAATGTTCTCAAATGTGTATTGCATGTGCTCACACTTGCTCTGTTCAAATAGTATTAGCTGTAGTACAATAAGAACCCAATGTAAAGTTCCAAAATTCTAAGAGGAAATAGGCTGTGATATATTCTATCCGATGGTCTATTTGGAGCACTTTTTTTTTCTAGAACCAGGAAACTGTATGGTACACAGGAATCCATATCAGAAAATTAGTGTTTTATTACTGGGAACAGTATACAAGACGCCAACTGTGAAAATGTACAGTAACTTGTGGCCAGAGTATATTAGATTGCAAGCTCTTGGAGAAAGAGATTGCCTGCTTTATAAGAGGGGACAGGACCTCGCCCATTTTGGATACTACCATACTACAAATGACAGATAATCAGCTGGACATGAGCTCCCAGTGCAACTCTGTGGCCAGAAGTACAGAGGTGCCGCCAATTGATCAGGAGAGTCACAATTTCTGAGTAAAATTAAGCCCCACTCATGATCTCACGATAAAACTCAAATGTCAGGATTTTTTTTTTTTTAATCAGTTTTGGCACAAAAGTGTTTCCAGTCACACAGGAGTTACCCCATCCCAAACAAAATAATGTGGTTCCTCCACCAGGCAGTTAATTCCAAAATACTTTAAAAGACAATGAGAATTCAATTCATTTACATATCGGATAAACAAAGCTATCAAGCTAACAAGAGACAGTGTGGCTACACACCAGCAGGGAAGAGAAACTTCATCAGAGATATAAAGAAGGGAGGAGGGCCAACCTTCAAATAAGGAATTGAGTCAAATGAAAAAAAAAATATCTTGATATCAGAGTTCTAAAAATGAGGTTTAATTTTACTTAGAAATCCAATCAACCACCCTAGGCACAGCTGGCTGAGGCTCCAGTTGTCAGCCCCCACGAAAGCTGCTCCCCTGCCAGCCTGGGAAGTGGGAGAGGGGACCCCACTGCAGCCCCTGAAGGCCTGGGGAGGGTGAAGAACCCAAAGGAGCAGAAGTGAGGCTGGGACTTGCCAGGGGGTTGAAGTGAGGAGGGTGGGGGGGCTGTATTCATAGAATAATATACTTTAAGGTCAGAAGGGACCATTATGATCGTCTAGTCTGACCTCCTGCACAACGCAGGCCACAGAATCTCACCCATCCACTCCTGTATCAAACCCCTAACCTATGTCTGAGCTACTGAAGTCCTCAAATCGTGGTTTAAAGACTTCAAGGTGCAGAGAATCCTCCAGCAAGTGACCCATGCCCCACGCTGCAGAGGAAGGCGAAAAACCCCCAGGGCCTCGGATGGTGGGTCCTGAGCAGATGGGGTGAATGCTGGGAGGGTGAAGTGAGGGCAGTGAGGGTCGATGGGGTAGCAGGGTTGAACTGATGGGGTGGTGAAGATAGGGCCTGGGGGATTGAATTGAGGAGGGTTGGGTCAGAGGAGAGAACTGATGGGTAAGGCTACGATTTAGTCACGGAGGTTACGGCAGTCACGGATTCTGTGACTTTACTGGACATCCATGACTTCTTCCACTTCACCTATCAGCAGCTGAAGCTGGGGCTGGAGGCGGGACTGTGCGCCCCTGCCCTGCTGCAACTGGGGCTGGATGGCTGGAACCAGGACCCTACAGCCCCTGTCCTGCAGCTTGTGGGTGGAGGGGCGGGCTGCAGCCGGGCTGTGCGCCCCTGTTCCTCAGCTGTGGTCAGCTCCAGAGCAGGGGCTGTGCACCCCCCTCTGCGGCTGCTGGAACCGAGGCTGTGTCCCCCGCCATGGCAGGGGGCTCAGCCTGTCAGTCTGCCCTCCCCGACCCATGGGACTCCATTCCTCCCCCTACTTAGCACTGCCCCCTGTTATTTTTAGTAAAGGCACAGACAGGTCACAGCCTCTGTGAATTATTGTTTATTGCCCATGACCTGTCCGTGACTTTTACTAAAAATAACCATTACAAAATCTTAGCCTTACTGATGGGGACCTGGGGGACAGGATTAATTGCTGGGCATGAGACAAGCAGATGTGGGGGAGAGAGCTCCTGCAGCAGAGGCCGAAGTCACCTTATCCAATTGTGGAGGTGCTGGCCGGGGCTCGACCCCCTCCGGGGTGGCAGGGAGCCACACCGGCTCACTGCACACTGCTGAGGTTTGGGGAATTAGTCCGGCCGCGCGAGTCTTTCCTGGCGGTCCTTGCGGTAACTAGAATAAGCACCGTGAGCCCAGCCCCTGGGTCAGGGCGGGGCAACAATGGGTCAGGTGCTCAGGCCCTCAGGCAGGGCTGAGCAACAAGAGTACAAAGAGTAGCAAGTCTAGGCCCTAGGTCAGGGCGGGGCAATACGGAGTTAGGAGCTCAGGCCCTCAGGCAGGGCTGAGCAATAACTGTAGGCCCAAGCCTCCAAGGCCTGGGAGAGGGGGAGACTGCCACCCACGAGTTGGGTGGCAGGGGGGACGCAGGCCCTCCCACTCCACTGTGTCCCAGCCCGGGGCCCTAGCAGCAGCGGAAGACCCGCTGCTGAGTCAGTGGGGATCCTGACCACAACACACTGACATGGGCTCTGGCAGTGCTGCAGCCAGACTAAAGTCGGCTGCCCCCGGGCTACTTCCGGACTCCCCCTCTTGTGGTACCTGAGTCACGGTGGTGTCCTCCGGGGGGTCCAGCACCTTGCAGTAGTGGCCCAGCGGCCAGTCCGGCAACTCCTCCGGGTAACGGGCGCAGGGCAGTCCGGCAACTCCTCTGGGTAGCAGCCAGGGGGCAGGTCCGGCAACTCCTCCGGGTAGCCGGCGCAGGGCAGGTCCGGCAACTCCTCTGGGTAGCGGCCGCGGGGCAGGTCTGGCAACTCCTCCAGGTAGCGGGCGCAGGGCAGGTCCAGCAACTCCTCTGGGTAGCGGCCGCGGGGCAGTTCTGGCCAGTCCTGGCGGGTACCTTGGGCCGCGGGGTTTTCCCAGTCGCGGACTAGGCTGGCATCCCCTGTGGCTGGGGCCCTACTGAGCTCTGAGGGCGAACCTTTATACTTTTGGGTCACCACCTGACCCTCTGAGGGGCAGGCTCAGAGCTCCCTAGCTCCGCCCACTCTGGCCTCTGGATGGGCTCGTCCTGCTCCGGGGCAGCGGGGAGCCACACCGCCTCACTGCACCAATATATGTGGGAGAGTAGGTAACTGTCATTGTCACATGCACACACTCTGAGGACGGGCAGGGGAGTTCAAAACACAAGAGACTGACCTAAAAACTCAATATAATCTTTTTTTAAATGTCATGATTTTGGGGCCAATCTCATGATTTTGGGCGGGTCTGGCTCATGATTTTTGATCTCTTGAAGTTGGCAATACTGCTAATGCAACTGTTGGATGCATAAAGAGGGGAATCTGGAGTAGGAGTAGAGAGGTTATTTACCTCTGTATTACGCACTGTTGTAACTAGTACTAGAAGACTGTGGCCAGTTCTGGTGTCCACAATTCAAGAGGGATGCTGGAAAAACTGGAAAGGATTCAGAGAAAAGCCATGAGAATGATTAAAGGATTTGGAAGAAATGCCTTCTAGTTGGAGACATAAAGAGCTCAATCTATTTAGCTTATCAAAGTGAAGTTTAAGTGGTGACTAGATCAAGTTCCTCCCAGGGGCACAGAAATCTGATCATAGAGGTCTCTTCAATCTAGACAACAAAGCTATAACAAGATCCAGTGGCTGACAGTTAAAGCTAGACAACTGCAGACCAGAAATAAGTCACACATTTTTTAACAGGGAAGGTAATTGTTCCAGTGGTTAATTTACAAAGGGTTGTGATGGAGTTTCCATCACTAGAAATTTTAAAATTAAGATAAAAAGTTGTTGTTTTTAAAGATATTCTTGGAACTGAAGCAGGAATTCATACAGGAAAGGCCTAGGTTCTATCATGCAGGTCCAACTAGCAATTCACAATGGTCCCTTCTAGTCTTAAAATCTATTAATCTAAAATCTATTCTGATAAAGAGCATTCATTTTGATTAAGGTCTTTTTCTTACACTTCAGGGGTTAGATGTTTCAGTGCTTGACTTTTTCATGCTAATAATTTTTCAGTATAAGTGCTGATTAAAAATGTTGGCTTGACAGCCCTGCAAAATGAGGCCTTTCTATGCTAATTATCTTCAACAGATACGGCACTGGAGGGAGCAGAGCAGGTTACATTATACAGGAATCAGGAATTTGCAAGCACATAGAAAACCTAACTTTGCTTTGCTTTTAGAGCAGGGGGAGTCAATTATTTTTTGTCAAGGTACAAATTTCTGTGTCAAGGTTAGTCAAGATTGTGACACTCTGTATCTCGGGGGAACACCCTACACCTCCATGTTCATCCTTATAATATGATTGTGTGGTTTCTAATGCAAAGTTTGTCATGTCGGGTGTCTTCGGAAGGCTCATGATGGACTGAGCATTGTTGTTATAGGAATGTTACAGTAATTGTTGTTATAGTAATGTTATAGGTTGTAATTTCATGTGTATAGTTATGAGACTGAAAATGTGTTCTCATGGCTTAAAACAAGCCCAGGCAAAAACTCTCTCTCCCCCACCTCCACCTACAGACATCACCACCAAGCGAGTGAAGCGCTGATCAAAGGGGAGAGCCTGAAGGCAACCAGCCAGCCTGTGGTGAGAAGCATCTAAGTTTGAAAGGGCACTGAAAGTGTTAAGATCAGCTTAGAATGCGTTTTGCTTTTATTTCATTTGACCAAATCTGACCTGTTGTGCTTTGACTTATAATCACTTAAAATCTATCTTTGTAGTTAATAAATTTGTTTGTTTATTCTACCTGAAGCAGTGCGCTTGGTTTGAAGTATATCAGTAACTCCCCTTGGGATAACAAGCCTGGTGCATATCAATTTCTTTGTTAAATTGATGAACTCATATAAGCTTGCAGCGTCCAGCGGGCATAACTGGACACTGCCAGATGGAGGTTCCTAGGGTTGTGTCTGGGACTGAGATATTGGCTAGTGTCATTCGGTTGCACAATCCAAGGAGCAGTTTACATACTAGAGGCTGTGGGGGTTCTCACAGCAGAGCAGGGTAAGGCTGGCTCCCAGAGTCGAGGATTGGAGTGACCTAGCAGAAAAAAGAAAACTCTGGAGACTTTCAAAAGATTAGATCAGCAAATCCCACCTATATTTTGATTGAAAGTATCCCAACTGAACTTGCAATTACACCTAATTATGTGGATTGAGGATAATGTATAGGCCTACATTTATTCCCTGCCCCACAGACCATAATTCAAAGTGGACTTTGTCCCTCTCCACAGGATGAGTTTGATACCACTTACGGGTCATGTAAACTTAGCAGACCAGAGGTTGAGTTCTCTTATTTTCCTGTAATGCACCATGCACATCTTTGGTACTGTATAAATTTTATATAAGGATATTCAAAAACTTTTTGACTAACTCGTCTGTGTTTTAATTTTGTAAAGAAATCTAAAACATGAAAAATTTTTCTTATTTTGAGGTTCCCATGATAATGTTTTCCATAGCTCTCCAAAAAATACTGCCACAAACTAGCCAGTGAATATACTTGGTCCTGCTTCAGTGCTGGGGGCGGGGGAAGGGTGTTGGACTTGATGATCTCTCAAGGTCCCTTCTAGCCATACATTTCTATGATTCTATATATCTTTGCCCTCCGTATGATAGATTCAGAAATGTTTAACTGTGTCATAGGACCTATACTGCTAACAGCTAACTATGATTCATCTTTGGCTCAAGTGGTAGGATCCTGTATTTTCGGAGCAGGAAGATTTGCATTCTACCCCTGGTGTTGCTATGAAGTGACATCTGGCCACTTTGTACAGCATAGTAACAACTATGACAGTGGTTCCCAAACTTTAACAACCTGTGAACCCCTTCCACCAAAATGTCAAGTCTCGCAAACCCCCTCCTAAAAATGAATATTTCCAGGGATTTTCTCTTTTACCTGAGTATAAATTATAAAAGCAGTGATCTTGGAAATATAAAATTTGTTTTTATGACATGTTTATTACACACTATTATTAATTATTAATCATTACACTATTTTTATTACATTATGAAAACGGCAACACTCTTCCAAGATCTCACTTTTGTAGCTTGTATCACTTTGAATAAGCCTGTTATAAGACAAGGCTCCTATGTTTCATCAAGAAGTATCAGATGTGAAACAGCATGAAGGTATCTAAGAAGCCAACTCAAAGAGTACCTCTTACACAAGCATTCAGGTCGTGAGCAGTTCAGGTAAACAACACACGTTACAACAAAGCTTAAACTTGTTCTTCATAATAATTTTAAAAACAATACTAGCTGCCTATTTAATTTTAAAAATAGCAAAAAATATCCACCTCCCTTTCCATTTCTTATAAGGAATCTTGACATTTAAATCGCCTCAGTGTGATAGAGATGCTTGCTTTGATCTGCTTAGTTCTTGGAAGTCCAGGGGCTCCGGGCTGCTGGTCCCGTGCTGCCCGGGGTACCTAGGGACAGCTCTGTCTGCCATTAGGGAATTTTTTCCCGAGAACCCCCTGTAACGGTTCATGAACCCCCAGGGGTTCACGAACCCCAGTTTGGGAACCACTGAACTATGAGGTCCCCAGATGGCTCTGGATTTCTTATAATATATCAGTGATCTCTCAAGAGAGCTAAAAAATCCCCAAAGCAGTGTGTATTTAAAAGGTAGGTAAAGAAGATCCAGCTCTATTCCATCCTGAAGAGGATTAGATCATTTGATTATTTATTATTATTAACTGGAACAATTCCAGGCCCAAATAAAAATGATGCAGTGAGATTGAAAGGACATTACATATCCTAGAAACACTACCTCTGCAAACAATTAAACACAATCACATACACCAGAGAATAAATAAAAGGAACCAAAGTACCTTGATTAGGATAACAGAAGCAAGAACTGAAGCTAAGTCTCATTCAGGGAAGGAATCTTCTTCCTCCTTCAAACAAGTGATAATCCACATCTCTGGTTGGGTAGGAGACTCCATCCCATCCCATCCCAACAGTTGATGACCTGGCCTCATTTATACACACCTCTGTCTCTGCCTGTTTGGACTGTAGCAATGCATGAAGCCATCAGCTCTTAGGAAACTCCAAGTACTACAGAACGCTGCAATGCATCTCTTCATCAACATGGGTTACTGCAAACACATCAAGTCTGTCCTGTGCTCCCTATGCTGGCTTCCCATAGAATACTGAATCGAGTTCAAGGCCTTGGTTCTTTTGCTCAAGGTGCTCAATAGCCTGGGACCAGTATATCTTAAATATCACCTAGTGCTCTGGACTGAGAGCTGCAGTTGACAACTCTGCTCTTCAAGCACAAAGGAACTTTCTATCACAAGGGTAAAGCCTGTCTATGCAGGAGACAGAGATTTCTTGGGGTGTGATCTTGGACTGTGGAACGAACTCCTGAAGAAATTAGGGACCATCACAGGGGTGTGCACCTATGGCCTGCCCTTCTTAACATAAACATGGAGTAGTGTGTATATATAGTTTTTTTTTTTAAATCCCTACTAAAACAGAACACTCCACTGCACAGACAATTCTCTCCCTGGAAGAGGATGGAAGAAACAATTAACATCTATCACATGTGGTTTGTTCTATCATACAATGCACTACTAGAATACTGGAAGGCACTCAGAGAGTATGGTGATAAGGGCAGAATAAGAACCTATATAGAATAAAATAGCAAGTCTCCTGACTCCCGGTTCAGTGCCTGATGCACTGAATCAGGATGACTCCACAAACACAGCCAGACAGAATTCCTTCACAAATCCAGAGACTGTAATTTTAAATTTATTTATTTTTGCAGCATTCATCCAGCCCTTCTTCACAACAGGCACAGCTTCCACTGATTTTAATGGGAGCCATATGTATGCATCTATTCTAAGTTCAGGATATCCATTATCAATTCTGGATTTTCTTATATAAGCTACTATCTACTTTCCATCAGTATAGCCATGCAACATGGCTGGAAAAAGAGAAACAAAGGGTTGGGGAGTTTTTTTGGTTCTGTTTGGTTTTCTTGAAATAGTTGGTCCAACACATTCGTAAACGTTGCCTAGAATTACATTCCAAGTTCCAAGAGTAAACACTTAAACTAGCTAATATATATAGAAGTGTCCCTGCTCTTCCAATGTTTCTAGGCAACCTTGCAACACAAAGTTACAAAGCACGGCTATTTGCTCAAAAACATTCTCAGCTATTTTCTCTGATTTTTTTCATGACATTTTCCACTACACTTTATTTGTATTTCACATCAGGAAGAAGGGGATAGGGGTGGAGAATGAATGTGAATCTTCTGTTTCTACACACAAAGAGCAAAACCTTTACTTTCAGACTAAAATGAGTTTTAGTTTAAGGGAAACAACAAGAAAGAACAAAAAGAAAGTCTCTGGAATACAGCACATCCTGTGTGACTCCTCTATGATATACTGCAGCAATTCTGGAAACAAAATGCCTTCCTAACTTGACAGACAGTAGAATTCTTTAGAAAGATTTAACAGTTACATAGCCACACACATCACAGTGGGACAGTCTCAAAAAGCACTTGGTTAAGATGGAGTAGTTTCATTTTGATAAAAAAGTTGACACTTTGTTTTGACATTTGTGATTTGAAACTTTCTGAATTTTTGGTGCCATTAAATTTTTCAATATTTTGACTTTTTGTTCCTGTTCAGAACAGAAACTGATTTCCAAATGTTGACATTTCCCAGGATGCAAATTCTGTTTTCTGAACAGCTCTATTTCCAACCTCTATTCAAATTTTTTTCATTTGGATATATATTTGTGATGAAGTAGGGCCTGTATTCAAAATAAACATGTTAATGGAAAATTTTCAGTCCTTTTGAAAAAAAAATTTAAATTAAAAATGATTTTTCTCAGTATTTCATTTGTAAAAACATCACATTTCCATGAAAAACTTTGAAAAAAAATAGGTTTGTTCCTTTTTTCCCCAACTTTTTCACAAAAACAGTCACCATATTCAGCTGTTGCTAGGCTTTCTGGTGAGCAAAGCAGCTGCTGATTTCAAAACTATAAATCCAATTCCTACTTTCCTTACACAAGCAATGAAAGTTTTGCCTGGGCAATGCACATAATTTGGCTGACGGTTCTTTATGATTTGGAGTTATGGCATTTCATGGCCCTAATAATCTGCAAGTGAAACAGGAAAAGTAACAACTGACATTAAAAAGAGTCAGAGATTAATTTGACAAGTTTCACTGAACGTTCATGAGTCTACCAGGTCACAAGCGTCTCCAGCACAAACTTGCATTGGCTGATCAGACCATGAGGCCGGACGCTGTTGCTAGCTGCTTTGTGGAAGCAGCAGTCTTATGCAAATTAATCCTTTTATGAGTGTCTCATACACCGCAGGTTCCTCCATTTACCATGGAGGAAGTCGTGGGTGCAAAGGGAAAATGTTGACTAGTAAAGTGTATAACCTCGCTGCACGAGTTGTTTTCCCTAAAGTTGTTTATGCTGAGAGTTGAGTTTGAGAAGCTGGAACATTGAGGTCAGCAATGGATTTCTTTGGTATTATGTCAAGAATCAGAGGGGTAGCCGTGTTAGTCTGGATCTGTAAAAAGCGACAGAGTCCTGTGGCACCTTATAGACTAACAGAAGTATTGGCGCATAAGCTTTCGTGGGTGAATACCCACTTCGTCACCCACGAAAGCTTATGCTCCAATACTTCTGTTAGTCTATAAGGTGCCACAGGACTCTTTGTCGCTTTTGGTATTATGTTTACTGTTTGGTCCCAGAGCTACTATCTATGAGGAGTCTTGCCATCTAGTGATAACGGGTTAAGATTTCAGTCTTAAAGGGAAAGCTGAAGCTCACACTCAAGAGTTTTTGTTCATGTCAGTGCCCAATCGTGGCATGTTAGGTTCATGGAAAGACATCTTTTTCATGAACCTAATGTATTTCAAAGTTGCTGACAAACTCCTAGATGATCACATCACCTCTTAAATCCCCAAAATGGCACTAATGACTGGCAGGTGGGACCATGTGGGAATTTCTCCCCACCCCTCAAGAACCCCCTTCAACCTTTAAGGCCTTTCACTAACACAGTCCCCATCTGATGGTTGTGGTTTTGGGTGGGTTTTATTTTTGTCTCTCATGCTGATCCTGATCCATGGTATGGGAGATCAGCATGGAAGGAGGGTTCGGTTATCACTCTGAGGAGATAGGCTGGCGTTTATATTTTGCACTGGTTATATCATAAAGATTGTCCTGTAGGCCAGTGGCTCTCAACCTTTCCAGACTACTGTACCCCTTTCAGGAGTCTGATTTGTCTTGCGTAACCCCAAGTTTCACCTCACTTAAAAACTACTTGCTTACAAAATCAGACAAAAATACAAAAGACAAAAAATACAAGTGTCACAGCACACTATTACTGAAAAATGCTGACTCTCTCATTTTTACCATGTAATTATGAAATAAATCAACTGGAATATAAATATTGTACTTACATTTCAGTGTATAGTATATGGAGCAATATAAAAAGGTCGCCTGTATGAAATTTTAGTTTATACTGACTTCGCTAGTGCTTTTTATGTAGCCTGTTGTAAAACTAGGCAACTCTCTAGATGAGTTGATGTACCCCCTGGGAGACCTCTGCATACCCCCAGGGATATGCATACCCTAGTTGAGAACCACCGCTGTAGGCAGTGGTACTGGAACTATTTTTATGGTGGGGGTACTGAAGGTGTAAACAATGTATACGGGTTGTTATTACTTCTTCAAGGCAGGGGGTGAGGCAGCACCCCTAGTTTCAGCACCTATGCCTGTAGGCTTTGGTCTGTGCAGGGCTATTTGTTGTATTATTACTATTTAGCTGCAGTGATAATACAAGAAGAATGTCCTCATGTCCTTCGGTTCCAGTTTATATGTGGGGACGGTAAGTAAACATTCAATCTGGGGTCACTGACAGAGAATATGGAAAAAAGGGAACCCCATGATGCCAATGTACAAAGTTCTGACTTTAATGACACTTTAATAGAAGGACCAAACATTAAAAAAAAAATGTCAAGGACGTAAAGATCCCATCTTTTAATCCAAAAAGAACAAAAGAGGAGAAAATATTTCCCAAATAAAGCAAGAATTGTTTCCCAAGGGAATGGTTGCAAAGGTCACCAGGAGGTATCAGCTGCTGTGTAACTTTCATATCACAGTGCATCTCTGCACCAGTGGGAACAATACTCAAAAGAAGATGTTCTTATGGGTAAAGCATAGGAATTATGGGTCAGGAAATTTCGGGCTCTGCCACAGGTTTCCTGTGTGACCTTAGGCACTTAGCCATGCTGCACCTCCGTTTCCTCATTATAAAACAGGGATAATGCTGCTGACCTACTTAATATGTGGAGGGCAGATTTTGAGAGACAGTTCATGATTATTTGTGAAGTGCTTTGAGATCTTGGGTTCAAAGGCGTTACAAAAGAGCACAGTATTCTTAGTGGCTTTGTCCTTTTGACACTGCTGTAATACAGAAAAGGGTCTAAGTTTTACATTCTTGTGACTTGTAGCAATGGACAAGTGGTGCCTACTTATTTGTGCACCCACCAGCCATTCCACAGGGACAAGCCATTCTGTATTTGCTGCTGTCAAGCTCTCACCTCAAATGAGGTGTTTGTTGTTTTCCCTGTAAGGTTGTAACTGGAGCGCGAGCTTGCACAACAAATAAGCGTCACCTCCTTGAAGGTTTTGATAAACAAATGTCTTGGCAACAGCTCGCAGTTCAGATCTGCGGCACACAGATCTGATTTAAATTTATTTCCTTAACATCAAAAACAGCTGGGGCAGGCTGGGGTTTGCTTGATAAGAAATAACTCCTCATGTGGCCACCCCTCCCTCCATGGAAAAATAATTCAGCCATTTAGATGATCAAAGTATATTACAGGGGCAAACCTCTGCCCAAACTTTGCCAACTCCTTGACAAAATCTGGACCTGTGAAGAAATTCCACCTGACTTTAAAAACAGCAACATTGTTACAATGTTTTAAAAAAGGGGACAAATCTTTGTACGGGAACTATAGAGGTTGCCCTCCTTTCCATCGCAGGGAAGATCCCTGCCTGGATCCTACTAAACCGCCTTCTCCCCCTTGCCGAGGAACTCCTCCCTGAATCACAGTGTGGCTTCAGGCCATCCATGGCACAACTGACATGATCTTTGTGGCATTACAGATTCAGGAGAAGTGCAGAGAGCAACACCAGAAACCGTTCATGGCATTCATCCATCTAACCAAGGCCTTTGACTATCAATCACGATGCCCTATGGAAGGTGCTGTGTAGGTTTGGCTGTCCACAGAAATTCATTTCCATCATCAGACTGCTCCATGATGGGATGACTGCCACCATTCTGTGCACCAGCTCAGAGACCGAACTATTCATCATTCGCACTGGTGTCAAGCAGGGCTGTGCCATTGCTCCAACAATCTTCTCCATTTACCTTGCCGTGATCCTGATTCTCATCCGTGACCGCCTTCCTGATGGAATCGGGATTGAGTATCGTATGGATGGTCAACTCCTCAATCTCCGACGTCTCCAAACAAAATCTAAGATTTTCGAGAATTGGCATCACTGACTTCAGTATGCAGATGACTGCGTCATTCTCGCACACACAGAGGCCGACCTGAAAAGTACCCTAAAACTTTTGGCGGATGCCTATCTCTCTGGATCTCTCTCTCAACATTGGGAAAACCAAGGTATTCTACCAGCCCTCACCTGCACAAACTACTATTTGTACTCCACAAATCACCATCAATGGAGAACCCCTGGAAAACGTGGACCACTTCCCAAACCTTGGAAACCACCTCTCCCGAACAGCCAGCATTGACACAGAAATTGAATGCGGGATCCGCTGTGCCAGCACATTCTTTGGGAGACTACTCAAACGAGTCTTCAATGATAGGGATCTACAAACAGGCACCAAGATCTTGGTTTACAAGGCAGTTGTCATCCCCACCCTTCTCTATGGGTGTGAGACCTGGGTAACCTACAGACGACATCTCAAGTGGCTGGAGTAGTTCCAACAGCGCTGCCTCAGGAGGATTCTCATGATCAGCTGGGAAGACCAACGCGCTAACATCAGCGCTCTCTCTGCAGACAACATCAGCAGTATAAAAGCTCAGGTGATGAAACCCCAACTCCGCTGGGCTGGCCGCAGTGTACGTATGCCTGACGCTCACCTCCCGAAGCAAGTACTCTTCTCTCAGTTAAATCAGGGAAGAAGGGCTCACAGCGGGCAGCAGAAGTGTTTCAAAGACATGCTGAAAGTACACCTTAAAAAGGGAGGCATCAACCCAACAAACTGGGAGGACTCGGCGTGGAGCAGAACACAGTGGCACCACACCATACAGCAAGCCACAGCTCTCTTTGAGGAGAACAGATGTGCTTATGAGACAGAAGCGTTTCTCCCTTCCCAAACCAGGCACAACCTGGTTACTTGGGCTACTTGCTGGGAACAGGATTTGGCCCTTAAGGACCTGACCCAAAGCCAATTGAAATCAACAGGAGTCTTTCTAGTGACATCGATGGGCTTTGAAGCAAGCCCTGATAAAGGAGACCAATGATGCGTGAAATTCCATGGCCATGGAAAAGGCTATATGCAGCAGAAATGAGGGGATGAGAAGTGGAGAGGCTGAATCGATCTACCTAAGGGCTTGACTACATTGGCAATTTACAGCACTGCAACTTTCTCGCTCAGGGGTGTGAAAAAACACCTCCCTGAGTGCTGCACGTTTCAGCGCTGTAAAGCGCCAGTGTAGACAGTGCTGGTAGCTACGCCCCTTGTGGAGGTGGGTTTTTTTAGCGTGCTGGGAGAGCTCTATCCCAGTGCTCTGCCGTGACCACACAAGCCACATTAAAGTGCTGCTGCGGCAGTGGTTTAGCGTTGCCAGTGTAGACTAGCCCTTAGTAGTGGTTTTGCCTGAATAAGGGCTGCAGGATTGGGCTGATCAATGATGAAAGCAGCTCCCCACCCCACCCCTTCCTTGAGAGAAACAAATCAGACCGACCAACAGAAACCATTGGGAGTATGTGTGTTTGGAGAATTGGCAGCAAGGAAGTGTTTCATTCACAAAGAGTAAAGCTGAATGCAGATTAAGTTGAACAAGTGGAACTATGGCTATGTCTACACTAGACAGCTTATGGCATAGCTATACCGATGCGCCCCTGTAAGATCTCTCGTGTAGCCACTCTATGCTGACGGGAGAGGACTCTCCTGTTGACACACACAATGAGCGGCAGTAGTTCTGGCGGCTGGAGAAGCTCTCCTGATGGCATAGCGCTGTGCAGACTACCGCTTATGCTGGCATAATTTATGTTGCTCGGGTGGGGGGGGTTCCACGCCTCTGAGCAACATGCGTTTTTGTCGACATAAGTGGTAGTGCAGACATGGCCTTAATTCAATCCTGTGCACTGCTCTGTCCATGGGGCTGAGCTGCTTCCAGCCATACTCCTTATACTGCCTGTTTTCATGGTGTGCCATCAATAACAGCCCCTCCAGGGAACATGGGCCCACTGACTCCAGTTCCACTGATACAGAAAGCAGCAAAATCCAGGGCTCCCAGCAATGCAGAAGCATAGGAAGCAGCCGTCGATATATAGCTAGACAGAAAAAAAGATATTTGATTCCTGAAAATCTGGATGATGCTTATTTTAATCCAGTTTGTAAATCTCAAGAGTGAAAACACAACAAATTGAAACCAGTTAAAAGAGATGGGCCAGAATACAGTCCTTGTCGTCAGGAGAACACAGGGACTTCAATTATGCAGTCATAGCCCGTGGCTAAGGGTTGCAAGGTGTGGGAAGAAGAGGGAAGGGTCCTTGCTAGCCAGAATATGGTTTTAGAAGCAGACTGAAGGTTTCATGGATGATCTCCCTGCTGAAACTATAGCATATGGATTGGGGTAACCTTCCATTGTTGGAAGGAAGGAAGTTGAGGGGAGGGAAGAGAGATCCTAGCAACTGAAAAATTGGGCTAGTTGCTGGCTTCACATATACAGCTGAAAACCCGGCAGGATCTTACATGCTAAAAAAAATAAATATAATACATGGCATCAGCACCCCTCATTATCCACTTCAGCAGCACAGAACTATCAGGTAATTACATCTCCTTTCTTTCTCTTTTGTGCTCACTCCACACTGAATAACTAACAGGTATGTATCTACCATCCCTGTGTGAAGCACCTGCTTGACTCCCCTACATGCATGTCAAAAAAGAAGAGCTCAGTCTCTACAAAAACCATGAGGCAGGAAAATGAAGGGGTAAAGTCTGGTCAAACAAGTGGCCACACGTGGGCAATCTTCATTCTTCTCTTTCAGATCTGTATCTCTCCAAGGATGTGGCATGACATGCTTGGTAAAGCCTAAGAAAATATAAAACACTTCGCTGGCTACAGAATGATCTAGATCCGGAGGCCAAATTCATACACGGCACGACTTTGACAACTTCAGTGGAGTTCCTCCAAGACTGAATTTGGCCCAGAGAACCTATACGGATACAAGCCTAGCCCAGTAAATGCAGAGTTGGTCTAAACTGCTGCATCTGCTGGCACTTGCCTGGGTTCCATTCTCTCCAGCAGTCATGTCCAATTCATCACTGTGTTAGCGAGAAGGAACAAAGAAGTCAGGCTCTTACCATGAATCAATGGCATTCCCTGACTGGAATACTATGTTCAGTTCTGGGAACCCTACAGCAGAAATGGGCAATGAAAGTGATCAGAGGTGCAACGAGATACCTGTGTGAGGAGAGGTTGAAAAAGAGGGGGGCTATTTAGTTTAGAGAGGAGATATGATAGAATTATATAAAGTCATGATTGGTATAGAAAAGCAAGCACCCTTATTTATCCTCTGTCATAGTACAAAGGGACAGGCAAGGAAATTGAAAGGCAGCAAATATAAAGATGATAAAGGAAATACTTGGTAGTAGCCACTAGTAGAGAGAGGGCACAGGACTGGATGGACCCTGGCTCTGATCCAGAATGGGGATTATTTTCCTACTATTTATTTACTTAGGAAATTTTAAGAGGTTTACAAATCCTTGATACGTAAAGATCAGAAACAAAACAATAATCATTACAACAGTGAGATTTTGATTAAAGAGACGTCATACAGTAATATAGTCATCAGATCTCTCTGTTTAATGGGTTGTTACCATATTACACAAGAAGCATCAGTACAGCACTCATGGCCTAGGGATTTCTATGTTTAATCATGTCTCCTTGATTAGATATAAGATAAAGATGGGCCCAAACTGAAAAATTTGAGATTTGGACTTAGAACATATGAAAATTCAGGGATATTTTGGTATGGGGCTGTTGACTTAACCCCCCCTTTAACTTAGTGCCAGATCCAACTCCAGTGAAACAAATGGAAAGACTCCTATTGACTTCAGTGGGAGATGATCAAGGCCCTTAAGGAAGTTCTAGAATCTGCTATGTGATACAGAGCAGATATATTGTATCATTCATTCCATCCCCTTTTGTCAATGCAGAATCATGCCTTACGGTCTATTCTCCATTGCCCTGTACGGTTCACTGTTCACCGTCTCTGGAAACAAACAACCCACCACTTCCCTCAAGAGGCTATTCCACAACCTAACAAGTCTCAGCCCTAGGGAACCTTTCCAGTGATTCCGCTCACATTCATCCCATTGCTCCTCATTAAAACCCCTAAACTACTCCTCTCTCATCTTAATCAATACTGTCTGCATTTCTCCTCACAGGACAAGTCTGGTTATTTCAGCCTCTACTTGTGCTGAGCACTGAATTTGGAGAACTTAAGAAAATTGCTGCCAGAATCATATTGGTTACACAAACATTGCTTATTCAGTCAGATCATTCTTCCCAATTCAGCGTGATCCAAGCTTTTATGAAACCAGATCTGCACTCTCACATCCTTGGCCTCACCCAAGAGCCAGGTCTATTTATAGAAATTCTCAAAATCATAACATTTCCAGGAAAACATCCTACTTGTGGGAGTTTTAAAACTTGAGAAAGTGTGAGCTAGTCTGAAAGAGAGAATATGGGCAAGGCAAAGCTCTGCAAAGGAAGATGAGAACAGTGCTTCCATAGGCAAGGTTGTTCCTTCTGATGCATATTGTACTGGAAAGGGAACAGGCTCAAGTTGTAACAAATACCACCCAGAACGGCTCATCTCAAGTAGGATGTGCTCAACCCACACAATGATGGGAACTCCACAATGAATAGCTGATATGCCAAGAGCTGGTATGTTCCTGAAAAGGTGAAGGTGATTATAGATAGCAGAGGTGCGATGAGGGGGGAGGGGACAGTTCTTTGCTGCATGTTCTCCCAACAAACACATGTTCAGAACCACTGTATGGGCACTGCAATGTAAACCTGGTCATGGATGCTTCACAGTTTGCCTGTCTCAGTGCAGATGGGCCTATGGGCTAGCAGATCAGTGAGCATGATGCATCCCATGACACGGTCAGGTAGGCTGCCCATTGCTGTTACACATCCGGGTAGTGTGGTTAGGTCAGGTGAGATCCCCAGGAGCTATGGTTTGTGACTGCTGCTTATGGAGTATCAGAAGCTGTTTAGAGGGTAGCCTAGCAGTGATTTTGTATGGTGTCCCATCCTGCACTAGCTGGGCAAGTAGCGCCATTGTCCAAGGGTTGTACCGGCTTCCACTTCACTTTCTAGGAAGGCTCATGCTCACTTTAGGCAAAATTGTTGTGCACTGATCTACATGGTCCTTTGCCTCCCATCACAGATAAGCATCAGTTCTGTGCCTACTCTGACCCCATCTCCTGTCCCCAGTGAGCTCAGTGCTGGGTAAAAAGGGGAGCGCTCTCACTAATACCCTTTCCAGGAGCTGCCAAAGATGAAGTGATTTTATGGCAGTCTTGACACCGCTCTTCATCCTTATTAGAATGTGGAGCGCCCTGAGCACTGCTGATTTGGGTCAGCGAAGTTCATTAAGGGGCATCAGTAGTCTGGGATGCTGGCATTAAGCTGTCCATTAGTATTACATCCACTGGGTTTTTTTTATAGCAGTGGCTTGAAGTGACTGACAGCAGATTTCAGATGCATGAGGGGACATTTCTGAGCACTTGGGTTTTTGTTTTCTAAATGCTTTTGGCTCAACCACTAAAACTCATTTGAAAATGCTATTTACACTGGTGTGGTATAAATATATCTGCCATGCTGTACATGCCATTCAGCTGGTGAGCAAGAGCGAGGGCCCCAAACTCAGGATCCTCCCTGCATGCCCTGCCTATTTTATGCATTATATGTTCATCAGGGTCTTCATCAATACACTTCAAGGTCTTACATTTAGTAACTAGAGCAGGGGTGGCCAACCTGAGCCTGAGAAAAAGCCAGAATTTACCAATGTGCATTGCCAACAAGTCACAGTAACACGTCAGCAGCCCCCCATAAGCTCCCCCCCGCCCCCAGTGTCTCCTACCCACCAGCAGCACCGCCGATGAGCGCCTAACCCTCCATCCCTGCGCCTCCCGCCCACCACGATCAGCTGTTTTGTGGTGTGCAGGAGGCTCAGGGTGGGGGGAGGAGGAGGAGCAAGGGCACGGCAGACTCAGGGGAAGGGGCGGGGGCCTTGGAGAAAGGAGTGGAGTGGGGCTGGGGCCTGGGGCAGAGCCGGGGTTGAGCAGTGAGCACCCTGTAGCACATTGGAAAGTTGGCCCATATAGCTCCAGCCCCAGATTTGGCACAAGGGGCCGCATATTGGCTCTGAAGAGCTGCATGTGGCTCCGTAGCCACAGGTTGGCCACCTCTGAACTAGAGCCTTAAATAATTTAGGGCCTGCATTCCTGAAAAAACCCTTCTCACCTCATGACAAAATGGAAGTGAAATTTGGGAGGACTAGGACAGAGGTCCATCCCAAGACATGGTCTGGAGAGGATGGGAAGCCTGTCCTTCTGTAAGGTGGGTTTGTCTCTCTAGATTTCTCTCCCTGATCAACATGCACTAAAGTACATTGGGGATATCGTGCAGGGCTAGGCTACTGTTGTGGTTATGTGTTGGGTTGTGTGCATGTTGTGGAGGTGGGATGTGGAGGTTTGAAAGGCTCATCTTCTGCTTTAATTAGGCACATAGTTTCGTTTGGTTACTCATGTATTCAGTTCATTTTTTGTGAATGTGCCCATTGGGGTATTTTCACCACACAGAAACTGGCACATTGGTGGTCAGAATCTAGTGTAGAATTAGCAGAATCCACCATTAGGCGGTTAGAATCACCACGTCTGTGTGAGATCTACACATTCCTGAAGCTGAGAAACTAACCAGGACCCTAGTGGTCAGAAGGTCCTGGTTTAAACTAGGACCCTAACTGATAGATACCACACTAAGCTCAGTGCTTTGCTAAATGGATAAAGATTGTGTTGAATACTTGCAGGTACATGGAATCATGATCTTTTATAAAGGGAAGAAAACATATTGGTTCATCTAGTCCATCCAGACTACGTGCAGGATCATTCTATTCTTCAATACTTTGTTCAGTTTGTTTTCAATGCCTTAAGCAACAGGGCTTCCACCATAGATTTTGGGAGATTATTGCATAGTCTAGTAGATCTAGTGATTAGAAAATATTTCCTGAGATTCAGTTTATTCCTTTTGCCCATTTTCATCCCCTTACTCCTGTTGTTCAAGTCATCCCCTTTCCTGGAGCTTACAGTCACCCTCCTTTCTCCTCACGGACTGGGACTGGAAAATCATTCCAAGAACCATATTGTTTATGGTTACCAGAAAAAATCTCCACTAATGAAATTATATTTCTTAACAATTTTTCCTGATCCAAGCTTCTAAAATTGAATCATCCCAGTTGTGTCTGACAGCCAAATCTATCCACACAGGATCCCAAAATCATAAGATTTCCAGGAAAAGACAGAAATGTGTTTGACTTGGTAATTGGCGATCAGGGATGGCAAGCCTACATCTATTTCTGCCAGAGCTCCAAAGCCAATTGGAACTCCCTGAGCCCAGTGAGTTTTGGCTTATTCATGTAATGTTAAGTTTTCTAAAAATTGAATGGAACAATATTTCCCTAACAGTGAAACTGAAGAGTTTCACTTAAAGGCATCTTAAGCCAAGGAGGCACTGGAGAGCCAGGCAGAAAAAAGTTAAGGTTACCTCAACCAACTTCAAAAACTCAGTCTGTGTTTCTTCATCCCAGGAATAAGTTGGAGCTTTGGAATCCTGGTTTCTTATGCTTTGGTCTCATGGTGCTGTGGTGTCTCTGAGGAGAGTCTCCCAACTTCATCAAACACATGACAAGCTGCTCTTGTTCAGTAGCCCACTTATTATATTTCAATGGATCTATTCAGCACTGAGGAGATGAACTCAGGGTTCTTACTTAGTAACTTGTTCTTTGAGCCACATCCTGGTTTCCAGCCTGCTCACTTTGTGCTGTTCTGGTAATTCCCAAGGAGGATACGCTGGCTGTGTCTCCGCTGCTGGGGATTCCTATGCCTAGGGTTCCCAACAGATTTAAAGCCAGTGAAGATGACTCTTCCATCTCCACCGCTGCAACTCCCACATTGTGGTCAGGAGGGTGAGACAGCACGGCTGGACCATCTCCAGCTGGCAGACAGATCTTTGGGAGCTGTTATCAGTTTGTGGATTCAGAGAAGTCTCCAAGTTGCTTTAAGTTCTGCTGGGGCCAGGATACACCTGGCACCAGGGCTAGGGAACTGAAATCAGTTCCCTAATAAAGCCTTTCCTTCTGCTGTGCCTTGTCTTTGCTCGACACAGCAGAGTATATGGTATTATTATGTTTGTTTTAAATCTAACTGGAACCAAGTGTTTGTGCCCCAAGGTCTGATATTTATGCACTTATATTGTGCCTCCATCCCTTCACACCTGCAACACTTTAAGCTTCAACATCCTGAGCACGGCAGGTGACTATTACCACATCCTCCGTCATAATAGGCAAGCGGAGGTTCACTGATTTGCCCAAGGTCTAACAACAAGCTTGTGGCAGAGCTAGGAATAGACACCAGGAGCTCAGTCTATTTAACTTAACAAAAAGAATATTAAGGGGTGACTTCATTACAGTCTATAAGTACTTACATAAGTAAGAAATATTTAATAATGGGCTCTTCAGTCTGACAGAGGAAGGTATAACATGATCCAATGGCTGGAAGTTGAAGCTAGACAAATTCAGACCGGAAATAAGGTGTACATTTTTCACAGTGAGAGTATTCACCATTGGAACAATTTATCAAAGGTTGTGGCGGATTCTCCATCACTGACAAAAGTTTAAAACAAGACTGGATGTTTTTTCTAAAAGATCTGCCCTAGGAATTACTTTGGGGAAGTTCTAGAGTGTGTATTATAGAGGAGATCAGACTTGATGATCTCAATGGTCCCTTCCAGCCTTGTCATCTACGAAGCTCACATGTAAAACTCAGAACCCCTTTGACATGTGACTTTCTATTTATATCTTTTTTTCCCCCAGAAAGTTAATTGGATTTCAACCTCTTGTCTCAGTCTCTTTTTTTCTTCTCACTTGCACAGGCTGAGAACAAATTCTGTCAGCCTTCATGCCATGAGTTCTTTTTTATTAATATTTCAGTCTGAAATCCTGCTGAGGCTTTAAGTGACAGTCCCCATCATTAACATTAAGAGAACATTATGCATGGCTAACAAATACCAAGGGCCTGATTTTGATCCCTACTCATGCTGAATGGCACCTTACTCTATGGATAGTCAATGTCCATCAGAGGCATTTATCTATGCAACTGAATGCACCTCAAGGTGGGCTCAGCATAACAGCAGTTGGTGGCACTGTGTTGAATCACTGGGCTCCATAAGTACAGATTTCATGGACATCAGCTATGCCATGAACATGCAACACTGAGGATAGAAATAAGGGCCTTGTAAATTACCCTTGCACCCACTCTAAGGGTCCTTTACCTGCCAGAGAGGTCTAAAGGGGCCTTACCATAAATAAAAGTCAGGTCTTTTAGCTCTAGAAATCATAGAATCATAGGACTGCAAGGGACCTTGAGAGGTCATCTAGTCCAGTTCCCTGCACTTGTGTCAGGACTAATTATCTAGACCATTCCTCACAGGTGTTTGTCTAACCTGCTCTTAAAAATCTCCAATTATGAAGATTCCACAACCTCCCTAGGCAATTTATTCCAGTGCTTAACCACCCTGACATTTAGGAAGTTTTTCCTAATGTCCAACCTAAACCTCCCTTGCGGCAATTTAAGCCCATTGCTTCTTGTCCTGTCCTGAGAGATTAAGAAAAACAATTTTTCTTCCTCCTCCTTGTAACAACCTTTTATATACTTGAAAACTGTTACGTCCCTCCTCAGTCTTCTTTTCTCCAGACTAAACAAACCCAATTTTTTCAATCTTCCCTCATAGGTCACTTTTCTACACCTTTAATCATTTTTGTTGCTCTTCTCCGGACTTTCTCCAATTTGTCCACATCTTTCCTGAAATGTGGCGCCCAGAACTGGACACAAACTCCAGTTGAGACCTAATCAGTGCGGAGTAGAGCGGAAGAATTACTTCTCATGTCTTGCTTACAATACTCCTACTAATACATCCCAGAATAACTTTTTTTGCAACAGCGTTACACTGTTGACTCATATTTAGCTTGTGGTCCACTATGACTCCCAGATCCCTTTCTGCGGTACATATATAGGCCTCTACCAGTTGAGCTAGACCAGTGATTCTCAAACTTTTGTACTGGTGACCCCTTTCACATAGCAAGCGTCTGAGTGCGACCCCCCTTTATAAATTAAAAACACTTTTTAATATATTTAACACCATTATAAATGCTGGATGCAAAGTGGGGTCGGGGTCGGGGTCGGGGTGGGGGCTGACAGCTCATGACTCCCCATGTAATAACCTCGCGACCCCCTGAGGGATCCCGACCCCCAGTTTGAGAACCCCTGAGTTAAACAATCTCTGTTACTGTAGTAGTATGAGGACCTGTATCATCTGTGGGTCACAGCCATTAGAGGACAACATGATGTTGTCCTTGGGCAAGTCTGTCATTCCATTCTGCAGAAGGCACAGACCAGTCAGTGCATTATGTGTGAGAAGCTGCATCTAACCTAATTCTAAGGACAAAACTCTCCTCCCCGATCAGTCCTGAAGATCTTTTATCTGCACTATGAATCTCCACTCTGCTTTCATTCTATCCACAGGACTCCCATTGATTCACGAGTAATGTGCAAAACCATAGCAGTTTATAACACAGAGTAGACCTTGGCAGTAAGATAGGCCTGCCGTATTCATTTCTGTGTGTGAAAGTCACCCTTTCCTCCTATCTCTTCCTCCATTGGTTAATTCCTCTGCCCTTCCATCATACCGAAAGACCTCTAGGACACTGAACAAGTGCACGTGGGGGAAAAAATAGGCTCTGGCATGAAACAAGAGTGGTAAACGATGTAACAGGTGCGATGAGAACAATTGCCAGACAACAATAGAGACCCTTTTTTTTGTCCTCTGGAGAAATACCTTCCTACTGCCAGTAGCAATCATATACACACCACTTCAGTTTCTAGGTATGGATCTGCTGACACTTTCTTCCCTCATTCAGTGCATCGTCCCTCCCTGGCACCCAGCAGCTTTCACAAGAGGAAAGTTACTGTGTTTGGGAAGAACGTGGCACCATGCTAAATGGTACATTGACAGCATACTTTCTTCCCTGGGCTCCTGTCCATACACAAATCTCTCACTGAGTAACTCCCAGTGAGAAAGCTAACACCAGCGTTCTGCTCTGTCGAATGGTAAGCCTGAGAGAGCAAATATAAAAAGCATTGCCTATCGGGGGGTGGAGTGGGGGATAGGGGATGAGCTGAGGTTTGAAATAGCCAGGGGCAGATTAAAATAAAACAATGACAGGGAAAAAATAAAAGGATCCTGGAAAAATACCCATTAATGTGGTAGATTGCTGCACGATTCCATATTGAACCTAGCCTCTTGGCTCCCCACCCCCATATCCTGTACACAGAGGGACAACTCCTGGAATCAAGTATCAGGGGGTAGCCATGTTAGTCTGTATCCACAAAAACAACAAGGAGTCCGGTGGCACCTTAAAGACTAACAGATTTATAAGCTTTCGTGGGTAAAAAAACCTCACTTCTTCAGATGCATCAACTCCTGGAATCCTTACTCCAGGCCACATTTTCCTCTTCTATTATTATTATGTATCTGTACTGCAGTAGGACCTATTACAGGCCTCAGCCAACATCAGGGCCCTATTTTGCAAAGCTCTTTTCAAATGTGACAGACAGCCATCTTGGCAAATCCCAGGATTGAACCATGAACCTCCAGAGCCAAAAGCCGGAATCTCTGTAGCCTAAATTAAAGAACCAGCCTGTCTAGCTAGGAGCTAAGCAGGCCAGTATCCTCTGTGGATTAGGAACAGATGGTGATATGCGATATATTGGCTTGTGGGTTACACAAACACATAGAATGAGCCAGACCATGCCATGCATACCTTACAATTTAAACAGACAAGACAAAGCATTGGAGAAAGGGTCACACAGAAGGCAGTCACCTGGGGCATTGAAAGATTACCTAACTTGCCCCAGGGCACAAGAAAGCTGGTGGTACAGCCAAGAATTTATTCAGGTCTCCTGAATACCAGCCAAGTGCCTTAACTACAAGACTGTCCTTCCTCCTTCAGTGGAGTTTCTCCTGAGTTCACCAGTGAGTAAGGTCCAGACACATCTCTCTTAGAAGACAATGAGACTTGCTGGATTAAGGACTCTAGATTTGGTCTGGAGAAACTAATAGCAACCAGGGAATTGCAACTGCCTTCAGTCTAGTTCCCCATGGATATTTTTCAATGCTTTGAAGCCACCCTCGTTTCAGAGGAAGGGCAATCTCTGGCAGACGTGGCATGGAAGAGCTGTATCCCTGCAGGCATGCCTGGCTATAGGCAGCATGCTCCTTGTCCAGCTTCTTGAGCCCTCAATGTAACTGCATTCCTCTGCCTTTAAAGAGAAACTAAAGTTCTATTTCAATATTTAACAGTGAAATCAGATTGGAGGATTTTAGCCATGATTTTGAGAATTTTTGTCTCATATAACACAAAACTGGTAGCATGCATGATCAGCTAATCACATGCTAAGTTTACCATGCTGCAAGATGTGGTACTATTGTCATCTAGATTATATAAACAAGGAGATTATCGGGCTTTGTTTGAATACAGCTCACAGAATCATCGTTTTATGATCCCTCCAGGCCATTTCCCATGAGGAAAAAAAAGCCAATTGTACTTATTATACACTTGAAAACAACTTTGCTTTTTCCAGCTGCAAATGTACTTAAATTCTGATTGTAATTAAAGAGACACATCTCTATTTGCAAAGCCTTCCTTGAACAATTACCTACTTAAAAGAAAAATATGAGAAATATATAATCTTGATCTATTTCTATTATTCGGTACTACCACGTGCACTGTCTACGTTCTCCACTAGACCAAAAGGTGATGGCCAACATGGTTGGGGTTCGACTGGACTAGATAGTGTTCAGTGAATTTAGGCAGATACTGCAGGCAATGCATTTCTGAGCAATTATAGCACATCTAGGTGATGTAACAGCTAAAACATGAAACCATAGGCTGAGTGACTTGAAACACCCAAGCATTACCTGGCTGCCATTGTGGAATGGGATGTATGAATAAAACTAAATGAAAATCAGGCTTATACACATTGAAGACCTGAAGTTGCTGGTGCTCAGCCCTTTAATTTGGCATTGTTGAGATGGTCATGATGTCACTGGCAGCCAGTCACAAAGATTCCAACTTTGTCCCATCTTCTAAAGTTATTTCACTATAAGAGCGTTCCCCGCTCCCCAGACGTCTCTTTAAATGTTTCTTTGTTGTGCTGTTGTGCATGATTCAGTCAGTCAGGCACTCACTATAAATTCAGTTTTATGTTTATAGCTATATTTTTTGCTCCTGCCACATAGTAACATGAAGGTATAATATTTTTTATGAGAGCCAGAATTTGCTTAATCCACACACAAAAGGTAAAAAAATTGTACCCACAAATATTGTGTCATTGTGCCGAGCTCCTTAAATTGCACTATTAAAGGCCTAATCTGTACCCTCCTGCCCCTGTGCCCAACGTGTGCAGCTGAGGAGAAGTCAGTTCTGCTGCTAGAGGTAGCTCTGTGGATGGGGAATTAGAGCTGGCTTTGTCCCTAAGATTCACTACTGAGGTACATAACTTGGAGATCTGCACAAGTATCTTCTCAGCGCTCCCTAAGCTCCACACATACTCTCGCAGCATGGACTGAATTGACCAGAATTGCTGGGATGGTTTCTTTGGGGAGAAGATCCAAAGTCTCAGTTCAAAATCTGGGAGGAGATGTGCCCAGGGGAAGTTTTCTGAAGAGATCAGTAGCACTGACCTGCCTCTGTTCCCATTAATTCAATGGAACAAACTCCATTGGCAGAGTTGGGTCAATGCTGAGAGCTTTTGAAAAATCCCAGCCTATCGGTTCTGAGCAGATCCTCAGTAGATGTAAATGAAACCATTGACTTCCCTGGATATATATTGATTTACACCTGCTGAGGAGCTCATTCTAAATAATGGCTTCATTAATTTAAGCACATTTTAAAAAGCAAAGTTACAAAGCCCTGAAACTAGTGTGTTTATTGAAGAAACAGCAACTACTGCTAAACTCCAGCAGCACTACCAGGCACTGATATGATATTTCTATCCTTTATGTCATCAGTGCATGAGTCATCTTTTGATATTTCTAAGGCTGACGGGTTGCTTGAAATCACTGCCCACAGATTATATTCATATGGAGCTTTAAAACATTTTCTAATTATTTTTCCTTCCACCCCACTGAACACTGTTAATCAAGAGTTATTATTTCCAAAACAGATTATATTATAACAGTGGCACACTCTGCAGGAGAGGCATCGAGTGGGTTGGATTCCTTCCAGCCTTAGTTTTCAGATGACCAAGATGTTCTTGTTTTTATAATAAGGTGTTCTTTGTGTGTGTGGAATTCACAATTTCTATTTATTTAGGGGGGAAAAAACAGTCTCCGTTCTAAGCTATTTTGTTTGCAAGGGTTACATGAGTGGAGCGCACAGCTGGAGAAACTCAAACTGTCTAGCTTGTTTCTGGCTTTGTTGTTCATTCACTAAAATGATACAGATCAGATCTGTATCTCTACACCTATTTCTCACTTTGGGCTTGTCTACATTACCGCTTAAGTTGATGCGACTTACATCACTCAGGAGTGTGAAAAAAACACCTCCAGAGAGACGTAAATTATATTGACTTAAAGCGCCATCTACACCGCACTGTGCTGGTGGGAGACTCTCTCCCATCAACATAGCGCGTCTTCACCAGATGTGCTACATCAGCGCAGCTGAATTGATGCAGCTGCACCGACGTAGCGGGGTTGTGAAGACAAGTCTTTTGTCTCCCATAGCGTTATTCCTCAGGCCTTCTATGAAGACCTGCCGGTAGTTATTCCATTCTGGAGCAATAATATACAACATTCTTAGTCTCATGCTGTGTTTGGACTAAAGTAAGCCTGATACAAATCCATGGTTCAGAACTTTGGGTTATTTGAAACCTGGATCCAATTTTTGAGACTTGAGTACATCTGTGGATTTGGCTAACATTATATGAAACACGACAGCTTCTGTTTGCAGATGATCATGCAAATTTTTTCTTTGTTTGCTTTGTCTGGGCTTCATGGCCCTTTAATTTCACTCTTGAGTTTTGAGTTCAAGTGAACCTTAACTAAAAGCCTCTAAAACCACCAAGCCATCCATAAAACCCTAAAGCAGCCCTAGTTCACTCTAAAACTTGACCTCAAGTTCACCTGAAGCTCAACCCTATTGTTCATTGAATGGTTTGTAATCCTCAGGACCCTTCTGATGCACATTCCTGAGTTTTGAATTTCTAACAAAACATGAAACTGGTCACATTTTATTGTTTTGAAGTTTCATTAAAAATTGTCACACACATGTAGTTATGACCAGAGAGGTTTTTTACAAATACAACACATAATATGATCTTTGTATAGATGGCAGACCTGGTCAACATTCTTTCATCATAACATTTTTTAATGAAAAATGTATTTCTGACCAAAATGAACATTTAAAAAAAAATTATTTTGTCCCACATTTTCTATTTCTTTTAAACAAACAAAACAAAGTTGTTTTCTGTAAAAAATTTCAGTTTTCAGTGGAAAAAAACTCTTTCAGTTACCTCTTCAGTTAAAAAAAGTTTTTAGTTAAAAAAAAATTAAAAAAAAAAAAAACCTGAACAATTGTAATGTTTTTTTTTAAATAAAAAGCTTTTTATTCTAATTTTTCTGTGAATAGTAATCAACTTTTTGACAAGCTCTTATATACATTATCTAGTCCCTGTTGGCTTCCTCTTCTTGTGTCCTTCCACTACAATCATAGGTTTGTCCAGTGTTGGACACATGCTATGGCCCACCCTGTAGCCGTGGCAAGATCTTTCATGGTTTGTCCAGGAGTTGGCAGACCAGTAGATGTTCCATGGTTTGTGTTTCACCACAGTCACATTGGAACAGCCCCACTTCCACAGATTTACTTTTGTCCTGCCAACTCTTGCTGAGAGGCCATCTGTTGGCTAATCTTTCCTAATCTATCAACTCCTGTGCCATCTTAAATCTATTTATGACAGGACCAAGACAGAGAGTTTGGTCACAGATCTGAATTTCTCCAAAGTTCAGGAGTGTTCTCTCTACCTAGGGATTAACATCATACTCATCACTGTAGTGGCTGAGCAGATCCAAGGTTTTTGTTCAGCCAGAGATACCGTCCAGCTACAAAATTCAGATCCTGATCCAACCTTCCCTGAAGATCGGGAGCTGTTCAGATCTGGGGAGTCTGTTTGTTCTCACAACTCCTTTTATTGATCTGAGATGTTTTCAGACAGCCTCTCCTCTTAAACATGTTTAAAGAAGGAGAAGCCTGTCTCACCAGAACTAAACAGAAAAGTGTCCTATAGACCAGGGGTTCTTAACCTGTGCCTTTCTGAGGCCTACACCCCCAAACATGCTATGAAAACTCCACAACCCACCTGTGCCAAAAGAACTGGTTTTCTCCATATAAAAGCCAGGCTGGCATTAAGGGGTAGCAAGCAGGGCAATTGCCCACGGCCCCCACGCCATGAAGGGCGCCAGGCACCGGGCGTACGTTGCTCAGCCTTCTGCTTCAGCCCCAGGTGGCATGCTCAGGGCCCCAGGCTTCAACCCCATGCAGTGGGACTTCAGCTTTCTGCCCTGGGCCCCAACGAGTCTAATGCTGTCCTGATGCAGGCAGGAGCAGGGAGCACAGAGGCATGGCTTTATTGAAGAGAACCCAGAAACAACACAGACAGCACTACCTCTGGGTATAACAGGACCTACACCATCAACTGTGAAGGGCCTTCCAGCATATCTCCCCTCTCAGCTGCAGAAACATCCTTCCCCAACCATATTTTAATACTGAAAGCCCAACAAGATCAAATACTTCATGGAGGATAGGGTAGTCTACCTCAACCAGTGCACCTGCTCAAAGGATTGTTCTGCCTCCTAGTCTGCTGTCTTCCTATTGTACTTCTGTCTTTCCTTTGAGTTTAGACTTGCCCTTTTGTCTTTCATTTAGCTTTTGGCTTGTCCTTTTCTTTTTAATTCTCTTTGACTCTGGACTGGCTGTAGGCAGGTTCAGCTGGGACTCGTCCCTCTCCAGGACGGCAGGGAACCAGACCGCCTCACTACTTCTGTCAGGTGTGTCGGGGAACTAGCCTGGCTGCGGGGCAAACAGTCAATACCTTAGGGTTCAATGTTAGCAGGCCCAGGCCCTGGGTCAGGGCGGGGCAACAAACAGTCAGTAGCTCAGGCCCTCAGGCAGGGGCTGAGCAAACAGTTGAACAGCAAACCCCAGGCTCCTGGCTCTGAGCAGCTGGGGAGAGGGGGAGACGGCCACCCGCGAGGTGGGTGGCAGGGGGGACGCAGGCCCACCCACTCCACTGCGTCCCAGCCCGGGGCCCTAGCAGCGGCAGAAGACCCGCTGCTGAGTCAGTGGGGATCCTGGCTGCAACACACTGACATGGGCTCTGGTGGTGTTGCAGCCAGACTAGGGTCGGTTGCCCCTGGCCTACTTCCTACCTCCCCCTCTAGAGGTACCTGGGTCTGGATGGCGCCCTCCAAGGGGTCACACACCATGGGCTCCTCGGGGTAACTGGTGCAAGGTTGGCTTGGCAACTCCTCTGGGTAACTGGCGAGTGGAAGGCTTGGCAGCATCTCTGGGCTCGGGCTAGCATCAGGCATTGGCTGGTCTGGCCAGTCCTCGGGTTGGCCGCCGATTGCCGTGGTCTCCCAACTGGGAGCTACGCCACAGGCGTCTGGCCTCTCCGGTGGCTGAGTTCCAAGTGAGCTCTGGGGTCGTGCTTTTATACTTCCTGTCCTGTGCCTTGACCTCTGAGGGGTGGGTGCAGGATTCGCTGGCTCTGCCCACTTTGGTGTCCAGAGAGGCTCGCTCCTCTCCGGGCGGCGGGGAACCAGACCGCCTCACTACACTGGCCCTTTTCTTTCTCTTTGGCTGTATACCTGGCCTTTACCATCTTCCCTTGGCATTAGGATGGCCCGTTTTCTTCTCCTCTTGGACTTTGTTAAGGTTAGGACCATGTGTGACTCTAGTTTGTTAACAAATTATTATTAATGCTAGTGAATCTAAGATACTCACAAGTATGGCAGAGTCCCTGATAATTAAATGCTATCAGAGTTGTCTATTAAAATTTGCAATGACTGTGAAAAAAAATATCCTGTTTTGATGAAAAACAATTCATAGTATGGTTTCTCCTTGCATGTTTCTCTTCTCCATGGAAATAAAAGCAGAAAACTGCTATTTTTCACATACTAACTGGAGGAAAATAATTATTCTCAATGTGAAAATAGTGCTATTTTGCATACAGCAAGAATCTGAAAACATTTCTGCCATCCACTATTTTTTCACCAGATAATATGGTGATAAGTGCAGTATAAAAACCTACATAGAATAGACACATGAAATTTGATGGTAGAACCAGTGACTTTTAGATCTTACTATTGTGTGCACATTTTCACCAGTGGAAATCTCAGGGCCAGATTTTCAGACAGAGTAAGTGCCCAATAGCTCATACACATTTAGTGGCTTACACTTGCATGCTAAATTAGACTTGCATGCTAAATTACCTGATTTGAGCATGCAGTCATGGTAACTGTGTATGCAAAATAGGTGTGTGATTGCAGAACTTGCACGATTGCAAATGTGCACTGTGCTTTACATCCAAGAGAAAATCAAGTTCCATAAAGCTCCTGTGAAATATATTTGTCCTGAGACTACTTTGCTTATTGTGGTCTGCAGAAATACAGATACACAGACTATCACTGAGGCTAGCTGCTAGCCTCCTCCTGCTTTATCACAAGGAATGCAGTGCTCCTGAAAGGTGCTACATTGGCAGCCCCGAAGACTGAAGGCCTCTCTGTCTGCACAGAACAATGTTGCATAGGAAATTGTGTGGAGAGTTTTTGCCTACTCCATCCTGCTAATGTGCTTCAATCCTGACCGTGTGCGACCACCTCTAGGAGTAAGAGGGAAGTTCAGACTCCTTGGGCTCTCCATTGAAATTGCCAGTAAGTGTCAGTTGTGATGGGGGATTTTATGATGCTGACATCTGACCAAGTAGGAACTGGACTGAGCCCAGCATTTCTTTTTCCATGAGCCACCAACCAGCTGTCACAGAGTAACCTTCAGTTAATCCTGACAGACTAGTTTTGAAACCGTGACCTAGTGGTGAAAGGCACTGTATGCCCTGAATGACTCAGTCCTATAGAATAATAAACTGCGTAATGCCACCCTGTTCCATGAGTGGGCCCACTCAGACTGTAACCTTCAGTGCATCGTTTATTGTCAAAGACATACACATACATCTTCAGAATTCCAGCGTTCAGCAAGCTGCCCGTTTTACACCGTGAGGGAGGAGAAGGCTATGTCTGGGTAGCACTGGAGGTGATTTCCAGCAATGCCACCACATGTGAATGGACTTGAGAGCATTGATCTAGGCCTGGTATGGTCCCCACCACTAGGTTTGTGGGCACATATGTACTACTTGCCATCTCTTATCAGATTGCTCTTGCTGAATTTCTTTCAAACTCGGAAGCAGCCCAATTTTCAGGTCAGTATTTATAAAGCTATGGGGAAAATGTTGCAGTACTTGCTCATGCAAAACTGCCATTGACTTCAGTGGGAATTTTGCCTGAGTAAGACCTGAGCGGGTATCTCAGGATTTGGACTTATCTGTTTTAGTTTTAAAGTAGCCAGTACTATATTTTCCAATATCTCTCTTATTTTTTCCCCTATCCACGCAATTTTTCTTTTATTCCTGCTCCTTGTTCCTCTCCTTTTCCCCTCATTTCCCATCCCTTCATTTTTTCTTTCCTTCCCTTCTTTTCTAACCAACCTTCAGCATTTCTATCCTAGGGAGGTTCCCAAACTAAAACTATTTACCCAGTCGCATCCAACCCATGATCCAAAGGAGGCTCTGATTCCATGGCACACCTGGTTTGAATTTGGTTTTGCAAAACCAAATCCACCAAGCCTCTTTTCCCACTCTCTGCCTTCAATATATTGTCCCCTTGCCCAGTTTCCCTTTGTCTCTTCTCTCCCTACCTTTGCTAACAATAGCAGATGCTCTGCAGGCCAGTGTAGTTTGCAGTTCCTAGTAATAAGTTCCTAACTGAGTTAAGAGATGAAAGCACATTGTGTGTTTTTGATTTACAGGCTGTTCAGTGACATTGGATCTAGGGGACCCTGTAAACAAAGAAAGGCCTGTGGCTTTATAGAGCATGGAAAGTTTTCGCTTCTTGTAATGGAGAGGTCAGTCTGGAAGAAATTCAACTTCAAGGTCTTTTTCCTTCTTTGGGGCTTGTCTGAAACATATGGGCCACTCAGCTTGGCCAAATAGTGGTGCCCCCAAAAAATTCCTGATCAGTGTACAGGACAGCTTCAGCTGTGTGCCTATGTTTCTGCATCTTGACAGGCAAAGCAAAAAGAGGTGGGGCCGTGATGTCAATGCTCTAGTATTTCCTCATCTGGAAGAGTCAGCAGCCTGGAGATTTCAATTAATGAGAAACGCAGCTGTGACTGGCAAGCAGTCAGTCATCCCAGTGTTAGTGTGCATCCATGTGCCTCTCTCTAGGAAACTTCCAGCCTAGGAAAAACTTACCCAACGTTTCAGATTTAGATCAGATGGACCTGAGACAACACCCCTTCCACAACCCACAGCTGAGTTTTGGAGAGGTTCAGATCTGGACCTTAACTTTGCAGCTAACGCCCATTTTCAACCAATGAAAGTCTAAACCCTCTTACCTTTAAATTTGTTCCTCCCGTTTTTTCCTGTTATACTGGTGACTGGTATTTAAGCCAGGGGATCATTCCTTTCTACCCCAGCCCAGCACCATTTTTCTTCCTACTAAACACAGAAGCCATAATGGGGATATGCCAGCCCTTTGTGTTTCATTGGTTTGCAATGGATACCCAGGTCCTTTTATCTTCTATAACTGGCAGGGATGCTGTGACCTCACCTCCCATGATGGCTATCCCTATTTCCATCACTTCAAGGCTATATTCCTGCTATTCCTTCAAAGTGGGAGATATCCCTAAACACTGCTCAGAAGTTCAGCTACTTCTGTTCCGCTGTAGAGCCTGATGGGGGATTTGTTGCTGGATAGGGGTGTGCAGTTCACTTTGATCTCCTCCAGTCAGGTGTTCCACAACTAAGGTCCTGCCATTGCCTTTTGCACCTGAACTTTGCTGTGCTACACCATTGGTCCTCTAGTCATTGGTATTGACAATGTTCATTTTTGTACTTGTGATGGGTGAAAAATAAAGTTTGACCGTAACTGCATGGGAAGATCTAACAGAAGAAAGAAGCCAGAGTGGGAAAGAATAAGCTTCTGCATCAGTGCAAACATCTTCTGTAATTGCAATAGGAGAAATGCCACTGACGTTATTTTGCCATGAACAATCTCCTTTTCTTCTCCCCAGCTTTGCACACCTTCCTTTGAATCAGGCCACGAGGAAGGAATGGAGCCAGATCAGAATTTACTGCATCTCGGCTAAATACTTTAGGAAATGCAAGCTGTCAAGAAGTACAATAGCAGCAAGAAGTGCATTGCTGCGTTTCATAGGAACAGTAATAAGTAAAAGATGGCTTAGTTTACAGAACAGAGAATCCTCCAGGACCGTGAAATGAACAGGGGTGGCTAATCGGAAAACAAACTAGTCTCTCATTCAGAACAGCACCCTCCCACTCCAGAGAAAGCGGCAAGCAAAAAGTCTTGGGACATGGCCTTTGCATCATGGAGTTAGTCTGTAATGTACATCCTGGAGATTTCAAAACTGCTCAGCAATGGCCTCTCTCTGCTCCTATTGAACTCAATGATAAAACTCATGTTGACGTCAAGGGGAGTAGAGTATTGATTTCAATGGGAGCAGAGCCAGGCCAACGCGGAGCACTTTTGAAACTCCCACCCTATGGGTCTGCTGTCAATTGTTAACTGCAAAAGCATGTTATAACTCACCCGCTCTTCCTGCTGTGCTGCTATTATCCACCAACATCCCACTGAAATCACTGAAATGCTGATAACAGAGAGGAGATAAAATCTGGAATCCAAGCACCTTTGAATTTCCAGGAGAAAGGGGTGTGTTTGGATTTGCATCTCCACTCCTCTATGGTTTTTGGTTCCAAATCAGGGTCAATATTTGCAACTTCCAGTTTGGATGTGGAATCTTCTGATGGGGAACCATGGGCACTTTTAAATGCAAACCTCCAAAGACAAGCCTAAACCTAAGCTGGATTCAGATGTGAATCCCATCTCCTGGGCCCTTTTCTAGTTAATATTAGCATGTGCCTGTGTGATGGGTTGGATCACATAACCCCCCCTTGGGAGCTGCCACCCGATGTGCCAAGACTACTTCTGCCCCAGCTTTCCTGCCCTGTCAGCTTAGGACTTCAGTGCCCTGCCTGGTTTGAGCCAGACTCGCTAGCCTGCTGCAAACCCAGACCCAGATCTGAATCACGTCCCCTAACAGCTGCAGGCTTACCTGAAAGCAGCTTACAGAAGTGTTCTTGTCTTTAACACTCAGATGCCCAACTCCCAGTGGGGTCTAAACCCAAATATAAAGCTTATGCAGGGTAAACTCATAAATTGTTCGCCCTCTATAACACTGATAGAGAGATATGCACAGCTGTTTGCCCACCCAGGTATTAATACGTACTCTGAGTTAATTAATAAGTAAGAAGTGATTTTATTAAATACAGAAAGTAGGATTTGAGTGGTTCCAAATAGTAACAGACAAGACAAAGTAAGTCACCAAGCAAAATAAAATAAAACATGCAAATCTATGTCTAATCAGACTGAATACAGATAATCTCATCCTTAGAGATGCTTCAGTAAGTTTTTCCCTCAGACTGGACATCTTCCAGGCCTGGGCACAATTCTTTCCCCTGGTACAGCTCTTGTTCCAGCTCAGGTGGTAGCTAGGGGAATTCTTCATGATGGCTCCCTCTTTTTCCTGTTCCACCCCTTTATATATCTTTTGCATAAGGCAGGAATCCTTTGTCCCCCTGGGTTCCCATCCCTCCTCTCAATGGAAAAGCACCAGGTTAAAGATGGATTCCAGTTCATGTGACATGATCACATGTCACTGTAAGACCCGAAGCCTTCATTCCTCCCAGCCTGACTCACAGGAAGGCCTGCCTACAAATAGAGCCATCTACAGTCAATTGTCCTGGTTAATGGGAGCCATTAAGATTCCAAACCACCATTAATGGCCCACACTTTGCATAATTATAATAGGCCCTCAGAGTTATATTTCATATTTCTAGTTTCAGATACAATAATTAAAAATTATTATACAAAAATTACACAAATAGGATGACCACACTCAGTAGACAATAAGCTTTGTAATGATACCTTACAAGAGACCTTTTGCATGAAGCATATTCCAGTTACATTCTATTCACCCATTAGCATATTTTTATAAAATCATATAGACTGCACGACGTCACAGCCTGCTACACCTAAAGACCACAGAAGGTGCGTTCTACTATTCAAAATGTCCAAGGGTTTGTAATCAGAACACATGAGTCAGGAGAGCTCCCTCCACAGTAGGTGGTATAAAAGTCAAGAGGACTTTCATCTTTTAAAGAGGCAGTGGGGTCTAGTGTGGATTAAGCACAGGGCTGGGACTCAGGTATCACTGAGCTCTACCGACTCCACACAGCTCTGCCACTGACTCGCTGTGTGGCCTTTGGGAAAGTCATTTCATGTCTCTGCACCTTAGCTTCTCCTTCTTGAAAATGGAGATCATAATATTTAGTGACCTAACCCGATGGGGTAGAAGATATGGGCGATACTAATGTTTGTACAGTGCTTTGTAAATGGGCATTTTTGAGTATTATCTGCTGCCTCCTAGGTCACAACCTCAAGGCCATATGCCACCTTCTGCCTAAGCACAGAGTCCACTGACATCCCTGGGATTTCTCTATGTGCCTTGAGACCAGTATTAATTACGTGGCATCACATCGTAAGGGTGGCTTGTAGCCAATATTATTTACATAGCATAGAGAGTCTACAGGCTATAGGAGTGTTGTGCCAAAAACACAGAGAGAGAGATCTCAGTCTTGAATGGTTTCCAGTTTGGAGTTAGAACAATACAGGATAGAACAAGACAGGATAAGTATAAACACTGAAGGGAGCGGTAGGTTGTCACTGTAGCTGGAATGCTTCATGCAACAGTGAGGTCTGAGGAGACATTTTTTTTCTGTCTGGTCCTTACACTGTCTTTCTGATAATGTGACTACAAGACTTCTATCAGCTCCACAGCAGCACACTGCTAGCAACGTGCTGTGCCTTTCTAGAGATTTTTTTTTTTTTTAAATGAATTAGCCATACAGAATGGTGGCGTTCCTATGTTTATGCTTATTGAATCCACGCTTGCTGGGCGTGCAGCTTGCTGGGAATGCATTGACTCGGCACCTCCATAGTGAGGAAGGTAGCTATGAGCATGTCTGCACTGCATGTGTACACTTGGCTCAGTGTACAACCAGGGGCAGATTCTTAGGTATTTAAAGTGGTTGAGATTGAAGGCAGTCCTGTAGGGACTGGTAACCAAAAGTTTGTCGGATGTGGCAGGCTGAGCACCACGTTGTGCCACTAGGTAACTTTAGGAGGGACTTGCATCCTCATAGGACCTAGATGGAGTCAGCTACAGATGATTCTTCCTGGTCAAATATCTCTGCACAAGAGTAAAGCAAACAGGGAACATAGCACACATTTAATCCTATGGGCCCCACATGGAGCAGCATCTCGGTTTTCCTCTCCCTCCCTAAACTCTAGCCACCAACTTCCCATTCCCCCTCGATGGGGAGAGGGAAGGGGTTGAACAGAGACTGCTGACTCTGGGAGAAAGAGTCCTTGGCAATGGCACAACACTGGTAGCTCCACCTACCTTTCCACTGGCCTTGCGGAAGAGCTGGAACCTCAGGGCACTCGCATTCCTCACGGGTTCTCAGCTGGATATTTTGTGGCCATTTAATTCGTATAGGAGTTACTCTGGCTTCAAATAACATTACAGTCCTGGCCCTTTAATAATCCTGCAGCCCTGCAAGAGAGAAGTTAGAGGAACTCAACAAAATGCACCCTGTAGAGTAGGAAATCCCCCACAGAGCCAGTGGGAGTTTTAAAAGGCCACGATTGCACACAGTGCTTAGCCAGCAATGATAATCTGCCAGCACAGGACATGACCAGTCCCCCAGCCAGTTAAAACAGGTGCTCTCATCCACAGGAGCAACTGTGCCCACGCCACTGGTGCAGCTGTCCAGCCTGAGCCCCCTTGCCCAGCGCAGGCAGGATTGCTCTTGTAATGATAGGAGGCCATCATGTCTCCATTCCCCCACTTTCCCCCAGAAGGAACAGGATTGCTCCTTACAAAGGGGCCATGGTGCAAGATACTGCAGTTCAGTTCTTACAACTGCGGACTACTCAAGAAAGCGAAGGGGGAAGAGGAATGAGAGCAACTCCAGCTGCAGTGACACAAGCCTTGTGAGTCTGGGGCTGTAGCCATAGGAATTTGCCCTTAAGGTAGCTGTTAAGTGACTGTGCTCAGCTGGAGCGCGCTACTGTCTGGCTCCACTGTTCAAAACCCAGAGCATTTGTTTTCTTCCGATTTCCTCCTGCCAGTCAACTGGGGACTGAGGATTATTATTGTTTATATTGCAGTGGTGCCTGAAACATGCTGGGAAGACACAGAGGAAGACACGGACCCTGCCCTGAAGGGCCATGTGCAATCTAAAGACCAATCAGTGTATTATACAAGCTTCCACTTCTACAAACAAGCACTCCCTTCTATTCAGAGACCCATCTCAGGGGCTGTGAGAGGATCACACAGTCCATCTCAACTCGTGCCATGTAGCAGGATTGATTTCATCATCCTGAAGTGATGGCTGGAGGTTGGAACTGAATCCACGACTGCACAGCTTGTTCCAATTGCTATGACTCTTCTTGGAATTATAAAGTTTTCCCCGGATATTGATCCTAACCGTTTCCTGCTGCCGCCTAAGTCCATAACAGCTTTTTCTGTCCTCTTGCTACTGAAAACATTTGATCTGCAGCCTCTTTAGAATGTCCCACTATGTACAGTATTTGTAAACAGCTACCCTGTCTCCTCTCAGTCTGAACAAGCCTAGGGTTCCCGGTATTTCCTCATGGGCCAGAGCACTTTGGTGAGTCACCACTCGACTCTGGTTAATTTGTCTAGTTTTAGCCTAGTTAACACCAGTGAATGATAAACACAAGAGAAATCAATAAAAACACAAGGATCTCTCACCCTTAAATATATACAGTATGTTTAAGACATTAAATATCTGCATCAAAGCTCTTTACAATGAAGCCTCAGAATGTCAATATGAGGTAGGTATTATCACAGTTTTAGCTAAAAATGATGATAATAAAGTGAGGCAGAAAGGTTAAGTGACTTGCCTAAGATAACAGAGAGTCTGTGTCAGAGCTGGGAATAGAATCCATGAGCTATAACTCCAAGTCCTGTGCACTAACCATTTGGTAACACTCCCTCCATCAGTTATACACGTGTCTGTATAAATGTATTTAGTGCTGTTCCTCTGTTAGGGCCTACCCTGGAATCAACGCTATCCTGTATATATTCAAAGCTACATCACCACCTTGCAAATGAAATACTTAAGCGTGAGATTCAAAGGCCAGTGGCTCTCCCACAACTGGAAGAGGCTGTCTCTTTGTGGGATGACTGGCAAGACCAATTTTTTCTAGCATCATCCTCAAGGATTCACTAAAAGCACATGGCATATTTTTGTAAAAGATCGTGACCAAAACTTACAAAAGCACAAACTAATTTCTGGTGCTTCCAACCTGAGTGCCCAGACTGACACCTGAAAGGGGCCCTGATTTTCCATAAGCGTTGAGCATTCACCATTAGAAATCAGCAGGACCGGTGCAACCTATTAGGCGACCTAGGCGGTCACTTAGGGCACTAGGATTTGGGGGGGCGGCATTTTCTTCACCGCCGGCATTTAGGCGGAGGGAGCGGGGGCAGGGGGGCGCGGGGAGGGCTGCCTGCAGCAAGTAAAGGGGGGGAGGCAGCACGCAGGGAAACTCCCCGCCCCAGCTCACCTCTGCTCCGCCTCCTCCCCTGAGCACGCCACCCCGCTCTGCTTCTCTCCCTCCCAGGTTTGCGGCGCCAAACAGCTGATTGGCGGCGCAAGCCTGGGAGGCGGGAGAAGTGGAGCAGCGACGGTGTGCTTGGGGAGGAGGCGGAGCAGAGGTGAGCTGGGGTGGGGAACTGCCACTCGGCTCCCCGGGCGGGGGGGGGGGGGGCCGCGGGGGGGGTGCCTCAGGGCGGATGGGGGGAGGGGTGGGGAGCTGCCGCAGGGCTCGGGGAGGGGGTGGAGCAGAGATGAGCTGGGGTGGGGAGCTGCCACGTGGCTCCCCGGGCCGGGGGAGCTGCCGTGGGGGGGGGGCGGCGGGGGGGGGGGGGGGGGGGGGGAGGGGGGGGGGGGCGCAAGGTGCAAGTTTCACCTAGGGTGCGAAACATCCTTGCACCGGCCCTGGAAATCAGACCCCTTTACAGTGTCCCAAGTTGGGCCTCCAATATCACTAGCCACTTTTGAAAACCTTGGCTATCATTAGTGAGCAATTGAAAACGTGGGCTTGTATCTAGGGGTAAAGTAGCATTAAGCGGAGAGGTGTGAAAATATTTGCATTCAGACCCCAGCAATAGAGTGACTAGTCCAGGGATAATCACTTCAGTTTGAGAGGGGTTCTTTGGTGACATTGAGTCAATGTAGCTGTTACATCATTCACGTTCCCCGCTGCAGTAGCAGCAGGGAACAGGGGTTGTGGTTGGAGGAAAGGTGTGACCAGAATGCCCTTGTGCTACACCAATCCTTGCCTGTATTTTTGAACCTATGGATGCCGGGCAGCTCTAATCCAGTGTAGGGGTATACTGGCCCTGCACAGAGCAGCACCAACATCAGAAGGGAGCAAAGACGAGCAGCCTTTCCACACATCCACTCTGTGCACTTAAACCATAGCCTACAGCCATCTGTTTCTTCTGCTTACCCCCAGGCCCCTTGTCACCACCAGGAGTCCCCGCCCTCTGTGACATAACAGTGATGATTGTGATTTCACCAACAGAAAGGTGTGATTAGGGGCTGGGAATATGCAGGGGAGCCCTCAAAGAAACAAAGAGCTTGTTTGCTTGCAAATAGCCTTTAGCAATAAAATAATTTACCATGATTAAATATAAAAGATC
>NW_020664440.1:18890103-18917639 GCF_002925995.2 Terrapene triunguis
CCCTGCCTCACCCTTGGGTGGGGGGTATGGACCATGTTGCTTCCCCTGCCAGGCGGACTTCTTCCTAATTCTCTGGGGAGCGGAAGGGGGAACGATCACCACAAAGCAAAGGGAGCCTTCACTTACACGGTTAGGTCTGAGATGGGGGAACCCAACCGTCTGCACCTCAGAGATCACGCTTCGGGCTGGCTGGAAAACCAGAGTTCTATTGCTTGGAGACAAATGGCGGTTTTAGAAACTGTTTTCATTTCGCATCAGCACAACACTGTAAATTTTTCATGAAAAACAAGACAGAGGCCCCAATCCCCACATAGCCAATAGCCTGCTGGTTCGGGCACTCATGTGGGAGAGCCAGGCTCAGGTCCCTGTTCCCTCACCATCAAGCTCTACGATCAGGCTCTTTATCTCTCTCTCAATCAATCCTGTCGGGAGCGGTCACACCTTGTATAAATAATTAACTATCCACAAGACCAGCCTTCCTCCCACGTGGAGCACATGAGCGACATCTACAATGTTACAGGTGAGATGACATCAGTTTAAATGAAGGAGCATTTTCAGTTCCTGTTTGAGCTAAAATTCCCCAGGATTTCGTTTGTCTGAAGAGGCAGGCAAGGGATTGACCATGTTCTGATCCCACCTGAAACAGCAAATAGCAATATTATAGTGACTTCTAGAGCAAGCACAGAATAATGAATGTCAGCTTAACCACTGTGATGTCAGAAAGCAAAGAATGATGAACACACCCACACTGGCTGCAGGCAAAGCCTGCCCAATGGGGCTTCAGCACATAGTATTTAAGCGTATGGAATGTCTTACTGGCAATTCACTTTCAGCTCTGTATGTTGAGACCTCTGTTATGTTACAGGAATATTTTGCCTCAACAATATAAATTGATGTCTGGAAAGGATCCTGGAATCAGGCGTTTAAATCATACAGATCAAATCAATCTCCCTGCTTTAATATTGGTTACAGGAGCTTTGAAAGCAGTGTGTCCCTTTCCTTAGTTGGATACCATGTTAGGAAGTGGACTCTGGTCCATTCAGATGGCTTTGTTACTGAGAGGTGTCTTTACAGGAAAGATAAACTGCTGATTAGCCTCACTGTAACAATAAATATAGGTACTCTCCACTTTTAGAACATCTTTCATCAGAGGCTTTTTAAGCACTTTTCAAACATTACTTAACCAAAAAAGTTCCTCCTACAAGTAACAAAAGTTGTAAATTTTGTTGCGTCTTATAACAGCACATCAAAAATAACTCTTGGGCAGGGTATAAACATAACAGGCTGGGGTTGCTCTCTCCAACATGGACAATCCATTAGATGTAAGATTAGGAGCTCGATCTTGCAACCCTTCCTTGTTTGAATGGTGACTTCAGGGGAACAACTCACAGCTAGCAAGGATGTCTCATGAATAAAGGACTGCATTATTGGGCCCTCTGAATACACAAACACTAAACAATGTTCCTCTGCTCAAACAAAGGGAACCCACATTCTCAGAGGCCTCATTAGGTTGCCTGACTCCAGTGCCCTGGACAGTGCCTCTGAGCGGCCACTCAAATAATCCAGAGCAAACAGCAAACAAACAAAACCAATCAGAGCATCTAGTGTTTGCTTACCAAGTTTGCTTAAGTGGATTGGTGGGGAAAATGGTGAGTGGCTCCCCAGTCCCACTAGCAGGCACCTTATCTACAGCCTCCCTCTTTTTATAAACCCCTCTATTAGCAATGCAGCAAGCTCCTCTACTGGTCAGATTACTAAAGGGATCCAGGTGTAGTCTAACTTCCATGAACCATGTAAATTACTCCCTTTGGTCCTAGCTTCCTCTAGCTCCCCTATTCCAACTTCTATGCTAACGTCACCTCAATGTCTTAGATCCTCAGACCCTAGACTGGGTGCATTTCACTGATAAGGTCTTTGACAGAGTGGAAAAGGTGAATTTTTGTCTGTGGTCTTTCAGTGATTTGGATTAAAGGGGCTCACCACAGTGGCTTAAAAAGGCCTTTTGTAACAGGCAAACAGCTACGGTTCAGACTAACAAGATAAACTTTTCTCGATTTCACTTACCTAGTGGAATCAGACACAAATGGCTAGCAGTAGAGCATCTCTGAAGAGGCTGAGCTCACATATCTGGGGCTCTATGACATTGCCTTCATGGAGTCTTCTTGACATCACATTGTCATGATATATAACAGAACGCTGCTAGGCGTGTCTCCTTTTGGTACAGCAGGGAGTTGCTGTCTACCTCTTTTGTCTGTTTAATCCTTTCTTTCTTTGTTACTCTAGATCCGTAGAAAGCCCACCAAAATACAGATTTAATAGACATAAAAGTATAAACACTGCTGGTCCAGGCATGGGAGTGCCGCACTTCAATATCTAGATCACAGCACTCATGCTCAAGGCAACTCAAGTTCTTTCGCCTTCTCTGTGTACAAAGCCCTTTAATAACCTTTACTTTCTAATAGTTTCCCTTGAGACCCACTGACCTTACTGTAGTTCAATCTGAGCTGCAGAACACAGAGACCTGGGGGAGGGGAGAGATAGATACATGCCATTTAAGCCTTAGGCTGGGACTGTAGCTTTGCTTCTTCTCAACATCTGACACCTGCCTTCCTTCTTCACCGCCACATATTGCCATACATTCACTCCAACCACTGTGGTACATGCAGCTTAAAGCTCTGATATCTTTGTTTTCTGTGTGCCTCGGCTTTAAGTTTCCAAGAACTCTGCTGCCTGTCTACGAGACAGCAGCCATTTTGTTCTTAGACGTGCTGCTGCCTGTTACTAATTGGCATGCACTGTGCTTTCTCAAATGGCTACTTTACTTTTGCTCTTTCTTTTAGCTGCTTGTCTGAATCTAAAATAAAAGTAAATGTAGATTGAAAGTCGTTGTTTTGCCCTATGTGTTTGGAAGTAAAATACTCACAGCTGCTATTAGATACCTGCAGGGCGGTGGGTATCGAAGGCCAGGGAAGGCTGAGCCTCCCCCAACAGCCTTGTGTGGCCCCGCCCATGCTCCGCCCCCACGCCCCTTCCTGCTTCCCGGTGCTGTGCTGCAGGGGGGGGGGGCCCTCTTCCCCCAGTGGCTGGGGCCTCAGGCTGGGGCTAATGAGTGCTGGCCTGCACTCCAGGGCTGGGGGAAGAGGGGGTGCCACCCTCCTGCCCGATGCTCCGGGGCTGGGTGAGGGGAGCTCTAGGCTTCGGCAGGAGGGGTGGGGCCTCAGGCAGAAGGGGCAGGTTGGGCCAGGGGCTACCCTCCACAAGCCTGGGGTTCTCCCGCCGTCCATGGATACCTGTACATACAGGTTTCCAAAGAAGCAATGGTGACTTGAAAGGGAATAAAATTGGGATTTGTTCCTCTCCCAGGTCAATTGTCTATCCCCTTTTTCTTTTGCATCTTTAGAATGTATAAAGAAGGCTTAAACATTGCTTTCAATTTTTTCTGCTAGGGTTTTATCTTAGAAATATATCAAGAATTTCAAGTCTGGTCTGGCTTTTGTCAGAGCACACAAAACGTGTGAGCATTCTCAACCTTCGTATGAAGGTGCAAACAAGGTTGACTAACTAAAAAAATCTTTTAATCCAACTGTTTATAAGATGTTTAATTTAAATAGATGTTAATAAAAAACAAAAGGCAGAATTTTAAACTGTCTGAATAAAAATCATTCTCTCAGTTAATCAAGTTTAACTTCCTAGTGTCTCTGATGTTCTAACCCCACCAGCTCCCCATCTGTCCATAGAGGCTTCATCAAAAACAGAGTAAACAGGACCTAAAGGTCTAGTGTATTAAAAACAGTCTTTAAAACATTTAAAACCAAAATAGGTTAGGCCTTATTCACATACCACAAATGAGAAAAAACATTAAAAAGGCACAAACCCGTTTTTTCTAAAAGTAATCTTGACTTAAATATATGGGCCAGATCGGCAGCTGGTAAAAATCAATAGCAAACCATTGACTTCAGTGACTCTACACAGATTTACACCAGTTGAGGATCCGGCCCTTCATGTTTTGCTCTTTGTCTGTGAGAAAATGTAACAGAGAGAAATGCTACTTCTTTCCATTTCTTGCATTAATCCTCTCAGTCTTCCGAGTTACCATTAAAAGAAAACAATGACAAATTCTAGCCGGCTGCCTAAAAAGCCCAGAATGTCCATCAATCCTTTGGGCCTCTAAACGAACTGCCTGTTACGCAATCCCACATCCCTGCCTGTAGGCGTTCAAACCCTTAATCAGCTAAGGAGAGGGTGATGGTGAGATCCACCCAATCTTTGGAGACCCCGGGGAAGAGATTGTTGCTACTTATGTGAAAGTAATCTCCTACTTTGTTTGTGGGTTGGTTTCTAAAAAAAAAAAAAACGAACTTGTCTATCAGATGCCAAAAGAGTTTAGCATTAAATTGTAACCTGCTATTAAAAAAAACAACAACCGCACACACAGATTGTTTATTTTTAGATGGAAAAGCTCAATTATCAACAGTAACTAATCCAGGAAAGAAGGTACAGCTAGTGATGGTCACCTAGCTGACACAGTGAATTAGACCCAGTGTCGGTCAGTGGCATGGGAGACAGACAGACAGATGGAGCCCTCCCTGTCTGTCAGTCTCTCTGTCTCACCACAGCAAACTCTTTGCTCATATCTTCTGCTTAGTTTTTTCATTATCCTTCTGCAGGGGAAATGTTTTATTGACAAGGCTTCTCTGAGGTTTCTGGCTAGCCCCCTAAGACACAGTGAGAACTGAACCTGCTCAGCTCCTCCTCACGTCTAGCCAGTCCCTTTCATTTACAAACACCATAGCACAGCCAGCTGAAAATGAAGGGTTTAGATTCCATTACAGTGTCATCTGGGCTGTATGGTATCCGTTTCTTTCCAGCATTGAGGTGCTCAAATACAGCATTCACCTATGGTTGTAGTTTTGCAGGTGAAATACAGCGTAGGGGGTGACTTGCATCCCAGATTCATTTCATGATGGCTCTGCGTATGCCATCCAAAATTTCATTGGCCTTTTTAGGTGAGTTTGCCACAATGTTACACTGCAAGCTCCCTGTCCAATTGCTTTCCTAGTATCTCCAGCTTGTTAAAATTATGGGATATTTTTTCCTAGATGTACTAGCCCTGTACACTTTCCCTTGTTTAATCATTTTATTTCCTGTCCATTTGTTTAGCTCCTCGAGGTTTGTTTTTCTGACCTGATTGGAGTTTGCTCTGCCTCACCTCCCAATTAGTCTGCTTTCTTACCACCTCCTCCATATGATCAATAAAGATGCTAAATAAAATTAGACTCAACACTGATAATTTGACTGTATGGTGGGATACTTCTCCCTCAGTACACTGGTGGGTCTCACCCACTTGCTTAGGGCCACAGCCGGCCCTTCAGATGTTTTAATCCGGCCCTCGAGCTCCTGCTGGGGAGCGGGGTCAGGGGCCTGCTCCGCACAGCTCCCAGAAGCAGCGGCATGTCCCCCCTCCGGCTCCTATGCATAGGGCAGCCAGGGGGCTCCGCACGCTGCCCCCAACCCAAGCGCCATCCCCGGAGCTCCTATTGGCCAGCAAATGGGGTCAATGGGAGCTGCAGGGGCGGCACCTGCAGATGGGGCAGCGTGCAGAAACGCCTGGCCGCGCCTCTGCATAGGAGCCAGAGGGGGGACATGCCGCTGCTCCTGGGAGCTGTTTGAGGTAAGCACCGCCTGGAGCCTGCACCCCTCGCCCTCTCCCGTGCGCCAACCCCTTCCCCCAGCCCTGATCACCCTCCGAACCTCTCAGTCCCACACTCCTGCACCCCAAAGCCCGCACCCCCAGCCGGAGCCCCCCCACCCGCACCCCTCCCCGGAGCCCCCTCCCACACCCTGAACACCTCATTTCTGGCCCCACCTCAGAGGCCGCACCCCAACCCCCAATTTTGTGAGCATTCATGGCCCACCATACAATTTCCATACCCAGATGTGGCTCTCAGGCCAAAAAGTTCGCCCACCCCTAGGCTAGAATCTTTGAATAACCTTCTACCCTTAATCTGAGATGGGCCCAAACCAAAATCCTGAATCCAAACGTCTCCTGAGCATTGCGGAAGTTCAGATCCAGCTCTGAACTTGGAAACAGGCCTCTTTTTTCTAACTTGGGCCAAACCAAAACCTCCAATGCGAATCCTCTACACCCTACTCCTAAACATAGGAGAAACTCTTTCTTCTTTCTATCTCAGGGTTTAATGTAGTGTCCGTGTCTGTACTATCTTAGCATTTCCTAGGTAAATCTTTTCCATGCCCTGGTTACAGGACATTCTGCTTGGAGTAGACAGAGAAAATATTTTTTTTAATCGTTCCAGTTATTATGGGGAAGATTTTTCCAAGAAGAGGGCCAGGCCCTAGGGGCCGTCTGACTTCAGAACACTCTAATCCCCTCTGGAAGCTCCTTCCGCAGCTGAACTCCCTCAACCAATAACACTATCTCCAGTTTTAGTAGCTTCATCATGGCTTTATAAGCAGTGTTGTTCCAGGGAAGTGCAGTTGTGTTGGTGGGATATGGATGGAGATACGGTAGCTGGATCCTGACCCATTCATGGCTTTGATAGTCAGAACTGTCTGTTACAGCTGTCCCCCTGCTGCCTTCCTTTTTTCCCCTCTCCTTTCTGTTTGTCCTGTGTGGCCGCCCCTCCCGGCCATTGTGCTAACTAAAGTCACAGCCCTATTCATAGGAATGGCTTGTACAGACTAACTGGAGCCATGGCTCTGCCTAGGGAGGGGGCTTCTTGCTTCTTTGTTTGGTTCCTTTGTTCAGACCCGGGCTCGGTGTGGGGGGCGCTGCCCAGAAATGCAAGACTTGAAGTGGCCAACTAATTAAGCATATGAGTCATACCTGTGGCTCAGAACATGCCCAGGCATGCCTATGCTTACCTGCAGCCTTTCCCTGCCTTCTCTTCTCCCCTGTATCAAGAGGAGCCAATCAAAAGTACTGGTGGGAAACTGCCTGAGTTTGCCTTTAAAGCCGGACATTTTCTGATCAGACCTCGGAGAAGGTCCTTGCTTTGCCACCTGGTCTGATCAGCTAGGGGTCTTTGGGGGGCCTTCTCCCCGCTCTCATTTGTTTTTGAGCGTACCCCCGTTTTTAAACTCCCCTCCCATGAACAACGAATTTGTGCCTGGAGATCTCCTGATTATTGTAAGCGAATCGAGTCCTCTCTCCATCCTCCGATGCTACTGCCGTTCCTGTCTCTGTGCTTGCGGCTGTCCTGGGGAATGGTAAGAACTCCCTCTTGCAAACTCCCCCTGTCCTAGCTGCTGGCCTTGTTTCCCCAGCAGACAGACTCAAGCTAACTCCTTGGTCTGTATCTGTAATCTGTTTCTGGCTCCGCAGCGCCTTTGCTGCTAGAAATAAGCCTGTGCCGCTGCTAGGCTGTGCCTTCCTGGACTGTATCCTGGGCTACCGGCTTGCAGCCACCCCACTGCTGCGGCCACCACTAGCCCCTCTCCCCCCCTCCGGGTTGTACCCTGGGCACACACTACTCTGCCCTCTGGAACTGCTTCCCCTCCCGATCAAAGAAGTGGCAGGGAGTGTAAAGTGCACCTATTAGAATCAGGTTCTTAGTCCAGATAAGTTGTAATTTCATTTTGCATAGCTGTGGTTAAGTTAGGTTTAAAGAATTGTTTGTATTGTGCTCTGTAAGTTGGGTTTAAAAAATTGTTGCATTGTGTTCTGTTACTTGCTAATTTGTGTAGTCTTGGTTAAGTTAGATCACAGATAAGATTTTGCTGTGTTCTGTATAATTGTGGTTAAGTCTGTCTTCCCGCTACCCACCCCCCGCGCTTGCCCGTATCTCCCCCCGAGCTCCCCAGTCACTCGTTGCAGTCTCTCTGCTGTTTAAACTTGCAGCCTGTCTGCTCTCTGTGTCTCCCTGAGTTTAAATCTCCCTCCGCAGCGCCTCTGCCTTTGGTCTCCGCTCCACCACGTGCTCCTCTTCCCCCATCCCCCAACCTCATTCCTCTACCACTGCCTTTCTCTCTCTTTTAATCCCTTCCCCCACGTGCTCACCCCGCTCCTACTGCTGCCAAACCTCCATTGTATTACTAAAGTCTACCATAAACCCCCATTGGTTCCCCTTTTCCTTTCTAACACACCTCACATTTTACATTTACACTGACACATATTTTTACCTAGAGTTGTTGGTTACTTAACACATTTTACCCATAAACTGTTAGTTGGTTATATGCTGCTGTGACATACCCTTTACATAGAAACTGTTAGCTACCTGTTCAATTAACACTGAAGTATAAATGTGTTACCAACTTTATTGTACTCAACTGTATTGTACCCCACTATTGAAACCCCCTATCCTGTTTACTAAAAGAAACCCCTCCCCAATTGTCTACCTTAACCAACCCCATACCCCTCACTATTGAATTTCCCCTGTTTTTACATTTTCTTAATAAAGTTTATTTTGCACCCCACCAGTGCAGTAGTTGTCCCCCAAGATTCCCTACCTGCTGGCAGGGTCATGGCGTCACGAACAGGATCTTGGGGTAACAATTGCTGCCTCCCCTGTCTCTGGAAAGAGGCCAAGACCTCTGGGACAGATGAGGATCAAACTAACCACCTGCAGTACCACTCGCTGCAAAGTAAACAGCAGCCTGAGGCCCTAGAATGGGTCTGCACGATTGGCAAAGGCCAGAGCTCCAGGGTGTACACTACCCACCTGGGGCTCACTGATGTGGGGTGCCTTTTAACTTGTCACCCCACATTCAGGGCCAGCCCCGCTGATTCCAGCCTCCGGCTAACCTGCACTAAGGCAGGAGAGCCAGCCGCAGATTCAGATCCTACCTGCCTCTGGAGAGAGGTGGGGAGGATCACAAAAGCCTGCGGGGGGACCCCTCTAGACTCACCCCTGAACCCCGAATTTTACAGGGGTCCCCCACCCACCAAATACTAACGGACCTGGTACAAAATCTGGAAGGGGTTCGGAAGCGCAAGAAACTGAGGCCTGATGTATACAAACCCCAAAAGGTGGCCACAGTCGCCTATGAAATCCTGGCCCAGGCCCTTGATAAGTTAACCGTTTTTCATGGGGCCCTAACGGCCTCGGCCAAGGAGGCCGTTAGCCAGACTAGCCGGAAAGGGCTGCCACCACCTACCGCTAGCCAGCCCAGTCCCAATAAAACCCCCGAACACCCACCCCCATATGTTCACCCAGAGGCCCCACTCCCCCTTGAAAAAACCCCGCTATACCCCACCCTACCCTCAGCCCCACCAAATGCCCAAGCCCATACACCCCCACCCACTGTGACCTCCAGTGAAGCCCTGCCTATATCCATCAGCCGAATAAAGGTTGATGGTCAGGGCAACGCCACACAGGTCACAGAATTCCAGCTCCGCTCCAAAGCTGAGATGAAGGAGTTCATCTCAGACACCGCTAGGGGAGCCAATGAGCCGCCATTACTGTGGCTGGGCCGCTTGGCCCTGGAACATGGACAGGAGCTAGTGGATAGGGAAGAGGGCATAGTGTTAGCCAGGACCAGTAGCTGGTCCCGGGGTCTCACAGGGAGCCTGGTAATATCTAACACCGCATGGCCCCTAACTACCCCAGCCCTGGCCTTCCTCCATTTACAGCACTCCCTTCAAGGGATCCAAGTCCCCAAAGGAAGTGTCAAGGACCTCTCTTCCCTAAGATGTGCCATCGCAGGGGGGTCCATCATGCTATGGTCCCCTGCCCAACACCCTCTCGGACTAACTCAGGCTCAGATTAACCAGGTTAATGCCTTCCGGCATGTTGTTGACCCCACTGAAATACCCATAAATGAAGCTGCCATTGACTTAGCCATGGATAACAGTACCACCCCTGACACCGGGACAGTTCTGTGGCTAAGGGGGTATGCTGGACGCCGCATTGGGCAGCTCTATGAGGCCCTCAAAAGGGTAAGGTGGCCTTCAGCCCAAGCCCTACCCATTAGTTCCCACCCACCACACACCAGCCCACAGCCCAGATCCCAGCACCCGGAGCGTTCATTCGTAGAACGGAAAATTTTTGGATTCTTGTTGTATAAAGGCCTCACTAAGGAGGTTGTGCGTAAGCTCAACAGTGAGCAGCAAAAAGCCTTGGCCATAGCTCTGGGATGGGAAGAGCGACTAGAACCTTCCCAGCCAAAAAACGGATAACGGCCGGGTGGTTGGCGGCGGCCAGCACTCGGCCAGGGGACCCCCGCCCCTATCATCCGCTAGTTTTTGACAAGGGTCTCGTCATCCCCTTCTTGCTGGACACGGGGGCACAGGTGTCCATTATTCCCCCTCACGTCCCCCACAGGACACACTATCTACGTGCAAGGCCTCAATAGCACAGAGCCCCGCCCAGAAGTAAAGGTACATGCATACATAAACCACACACCAGTAACATTTCGGGCCCTAGTGGGGCCCACACCCCTCCTCGGAGTCAAGGAGTTACGGCGTTTCAAGCTGGCCGAAGCCGTACTCGAGGCACTGCCTGTCACCCTATCTGGTACCAGTGCTCCCCACGAACCCGAACTGCTTAACCCCACACCCTGGAAATACAGACCAATACCCACTGCCCCAGCAGGACAACCACACATTGCCCAGCTCATTGAGACACTGCTCAATGAGAATAAAATTCGGCGGGTGTCAGCGAGCAAATATCTATCCAGTGCGTGGGGAATCCCAAAACCACACAAGCCCAACGAGTACAGAATGGTTATCGATTATCGGGCCGCTAACAAACACATACGGTCAGTAGCATTCGCCGCTAAATGGGATATCCCCACTATTGAGCGCATCCTACTGGACGACACAAACCAATGGGCATGTACAATAGACCTAAAAGATATGTTCTATCAGGTCCCCCTCTATGATCCCAAGGGACTGTTAAACTTCGCTTACCAGGGAGCCCAGTACCAATGGCAAGCGTGTCCCCAAGGGTACAAAAACTCACCTGCCTGTGCCAGTGAGGCCCTAACCCGCACGTTAGAAAAGGTACCATCCCTCCCCAACGTCCATGTCGTCTACTATGTGGACGACATTCTCATAACTGGTGCCACACCAACCGAAGTACAAAAGGTCACTAAACAGGTCCAAGCCGCTTTATCCACCAATGGGTGGAAACTAAGTCTGCCTAAAAGTGTCCTCACTGCTGCTTCTACCTTTCAGTTCCTAGGTTTTGCTGTGGAGAAGGGACGGCTGTGCCACTTAACCTATCACCCACTCACCAATTCTTTCCCCCTGGGGGTAGCCCCCCCCCAGGCGTGAGATGCAGCATGTGTTGGGCATAGTCAATTACCACAGGCAGTTTCTTCCTGCTGCATTGCTGCCACGCCTGTCCACTCTGCAACAATATGCCAGGAACATTAAAATCCCCTGGACACCGGAGGCCAAACAGGCGGTGTCTTCCCTGGCTGCCTGGTTGGGCTCTGGGCCCACCTTGGCTCGATGGAACCCCACCAACCCCATCGAAATTACTCTCACTGTGTTCCCAGACCATGTGGCTGTTGCCATGCTCGCTGTTCAGTGTGCCCTCCCATGGGGCAAATCTGCCACGGGTACCCTAAAGGGACCTCATGTGGAGCTCATCTCATGGCTAACCTTCACCCGGCTCCCCAGTTCCAGGGAGCCCCCGCTACTTGGGAGTGACTTGTTTACCAGGCCCAAGAGGTATTCGGACATTGGGCCCTCAAGTCCTCCTCCACCACAGTCCCTACTGAACCAGGAGCTGTTGCCCAGCTAAGTGCCTATGCCCCCTGGATTGTATCTGATGGGGGCACGTCACCTTCTCCCAGAGCAGGAATGCTATGTGCCACCTGTAACACCCTCAAGGTTAAACCCCTTGACTTTTTCAGCTCAGCCCAAAAAGCTGAAGCAGAGGGTGTCCTACTAGCCGCCTCCCACATAGCAGCAGCCCATCCAAGAACACGTGTGGTCCTGGGAGTGGACTCAAGCTACTGCGTGTCCATCCTGGTGGGAGAGGGACAGCCCACTGCTCATGAAAACATCTGGGCACAGGTTACTCAACTGGCAGCGCAGTCCAAGGTGCCATGGTTTGTCACTCATTGCCCTTCACACAGGTCTAACAGTAACCCTCTTCATTCCAGGCTAGATCTGCAGCTCAGAGAATAAGTGTGACACATCCCAGGTTAACATCATTTCTTGCAGCAACCTCTTTGTCACCTGGCTCCACGAAGAGTGGGGGCACCTGCCTGCCCGTGCCCTACATCAGCTGTTAACTGACCGAGGAACACGAACATCAAGCGTGTCTAGGCAGCAGTGCACCCAAGCAGTTCGAGGGTGCCTAAGCTGCCAACAGGCACGAGTCACAAACAAGCCTGTCTATGCCCATGGTGCTTATAGCCCTGAGCACTTCAGCCCGGGTAAAACCTGGCAGATGGACCTCATTGGTCCCCTCCCGGGGGCAAAACAGTACCCAAAGGGGCTTGTAATTGTCGACCTGGGGTCTCGTCAGTTAATGTGCTCTCCCCTCAGGCGATCTACTGCACCAGCTGTCTCTATAGCCCTTCTCCAGGTGATTGCTGCTTGGGGGGCACCTGAAGAGATCCAGACCGATGGAGGGCCACCATTCACCAGTAAAGCTATAGACCAGACAGTGTCCCAGTGGGGGAGGCGTCTCCACACCCACCTGCCATACCACCCCCAAAGTAGCGGGGTTGTGGAAAGACGTATTGGAATGCTGAAGACCCAAATTCGGGCCATACTTGGCACCCCTGACTATAAGGGCTGGGACCGGGTCCTGTCTCAAGCCCTCATCTCCCTTAATGCAGCATACAGCTGATGGCCAGAAATCGCTCCCAAACCACGGGAGCCCTGGAAACCAGCCTACAGTATCTCTCAGCCGGTGTGGGTCTCTATCCCCAATGCTCAAGGGACCTGCACCCCTCAACCAGCTACCATCACCACCCCTGGCCAGTTCCCCAACACCTACCACATTCAAATAGATAAACAGGTCAAGCCTGACCTGGCCCATCACAACTGGCTTAGTGCACGGTCGTAACAGGCCCTAGACGGGCAACCTCTCTTTTATGTCTTCACAGGAATCACCTGCCATGATTGCCACCCCGCCTCAAGAAAACCCCCTGGTTGCCTGAGTAAAAGCCTACGCCCTGCAGGAGGTCCTCATCGGGAACCTGTCAAATGTCCCCTCATCACATGATTGTGTCACCTGCACAAGACGGGAGGCCTCAGAGGGAGGTTCCCCTTTAATCTGGAAGTTCCTCCTTCTCACTAACCTAACTCCACAGTATCCAGCCTCAGCCTGCAACACCACAAACTGGGTCCATCGACCCCTATTCACGTGCAACACCACCAGTGATGACCGGAAACACAACTCATTCGCCCCTGTTGCGGTAACAGAACCACTGCCAGCGGCCCCCTGCATCGTGTTCTTCGGCTTCCCCAACCCTACCCCATTGGGGCATTACCCCAATTGCACCCAGTGGTTCACAGGACCCCGTCCCAACCTAAACTCCAAAAAAGGAAGCCCAAGGTACCGAACTGAGTTTACCAAATTTGTTAGCCATTTTCCAACAAGTATAGCGTTCAACCTCACCCAGTACTCATCCACAGCTCTAACCCACATAGAACTAAGACAGGTCAGAGCCGCTCACTTATTGTGGATGAAGGTTGATGCACCCCCCAGCCAGGAGCCCCCCCAATGCCACAAACAGTTTCTACCCCCTCCCCCAGGGCAAGTGTGGCTCTGTGGGAACAACATTGCCCGAACTGCCCAACCACCCTCCCCAAAGGGGGTATGTGCCATCGGGCAACTTGTCATAAAGGGAGGGGGACTCTTTCACCACCGTTGCCCCCTCTTCTCCTCACCACGCAAACGACGAGCAGCCACCGCATGGGAGCGGCTTAAGTTGGCCACCGAGATGGTCATCGGGGGCTATGTACGGTTTAACCCCCTCTCCTACAGTTTAACTTTACAGCAAATCCGGGGACTGTCGCTTGGTCTGGAGGCCCTCACCAACATCACAGCCGAAGGGCTTCATCGAACCAGCGCCGCTCTCACAATCCTGGTCAACTACGCCGAGCAGAACCGTCTTCTGATCCAGACCATCCTACAGAAGGACTTTTGTGTTGCCTTGGAGGACCTTGATCCTCGCTTTAAGGGACAATGTTGCCTGCGCCTTCAGCCCGGGTGGAACAACATCTCAGCCCTGGCTAACCAACTATCCTCCTTCGCCGTCCAAATTCGTAAGGCGCGTGAGCAGTGGGATTGGTGGCAAGTCCAGTGGTCCAGCTGGGGGCTGGGATCCTGGGGGCAGTCCATTAAGCAGTGGCTTGTTATTGTGGCTATTATTCTTGTGGCCTTTCTGTTGGGGATAGCAGTGGTCAAGCAGCTAATTCACAGGGTGGTGTCAGCCCTGCCCTTGCAGGCGAGGTACTCCTCCATTCCCCTTAACAGCAGCGAACCACCACCCCTAGATTACTTAGATAGTGAGGACCTGTAACCCCTCTGGCCTTGGTCTTTGCACGGGGCAACCCCCTCACAGCCCGTGAGGGTCAGCCAGGGGGGCATGTCTGTTACACCAGTGCAGTAGTTGTCCCCCAAGTTCCCCTACCTGCTGGCAGGGTCAAGAACAAGGGCCTTGAGCCGGCAAAGAAAGGGGACTGGGCGCCTGAGGAGGGATGGAAGCCTTAGGGAAAATGGCACCCTGGGCGAATTTGTATTTTGGTGCCCCTGGCCCCTGTGGGTGCGGCGCCCACACCCATTGCCCCTGGCCCCCGTGGGTGCCCCCCATTGCCCTTGTTCCTCATAGGCTCCCCAGGTTCCCCAGCTCCCCTTCGCCCCAACCCCTGCACTATGCCCCCTTTGCCCTTAACCCCAGCACCCCCCATCCTGCACTCCAACCCCTGTACTGTGCCCCTTCACCCCTAACCCCTGCCCCCTCTCCTGTGCTCCTAACCCCCTGTGCTTGCCTCCCCCCTCCCCCAACACTGCTCCTCTGCGTCCCCCTAGGGGGCTGTGAGGGGGGGAAGTGAGGAGCAGTGTCAGGGCTCCCTGCATCCAGGTCACTTTCCCCACCTGGGCTGTGTAAGGGGAGGACAAGAGAGCAGCAGCCCAGGTGGGGAAAGTGACCTGGATGCTCAGAGCGCTAAATGTTGCTCCTCACTCCCCCCCCTTACAGGGGGACACACAGAGGAATGTTGGGAGTGCAAGCAGTATCTATGTATCACGGCTCCCCCCTCCCCCCATGTTCCTCTGCCAGGAGGAAGCAGGGAGACATCTGGGTGCCCTGCTATGCGGCATTGTCCTGCCAGCCGGGAGCAGTTTCTGACTCTACACCAGCAGCGTGCACCTCTGGACTGCCACACAGCACCCCCTTGACCATGGCACCCCGGGGCGGTCACCCGGGTGGCCCACCCCTGAGCCCAGGGACAATATGCCTTTAGCACCCCATCCCACAGAGGAGGTGGGTGGCTGCATTCTGCATGAGCTGGAGCGTCTGTTTCAGCCCCATCACTCTCCTTAATAGGATTTTATATTCTTCATAAGCTGAACATGGGAAATATGTACCACAAAAAAAAAAAAATCATTCCAAATCGTGACAATGGGAAAAAATCTTTAAAGCTCCCAAATCCCTCTAAATCCCTTGACAAGATTCAGGATTTCTCACTGTAAAATGCTTTGGTTAATTTTGCCACTGACTTAAAGGTGCACAGAGGAGAAAAAAACAACACTGCCTGAAAAACATTTCTCTTTTAGTGCCAACTCCACAGGACCTGAATAACAGGGAGACAAATGGTCCACATCAAGGAATCAAGAAGAATCCACACAAACTTCCTGAGCACAAGAAATTAATAATAATTATAATGTTTTTGAATGAATGTTAGTTACCAAAGAGAAAATTGTTGTTTCCCAGAATTGTTCCCATTTGGCCGGACTCCTGATTGCTTAGCAGCAGAGCTTTTATCAGTGAGTTTTTCATAACCTCTACCCTTAAAATCTGGCGAATGTCTTGTATGGAAAACACAGAATGCACTAAAATTGCAAGCGTTCCCGACTTTCACATTCACTGGCACCAGCATCCTCTCCTCCCCTTCAACAATTCACCCACGGGGCAGGTAGGAGTATATTAGGATTGCTTCCAGGACAGTTTTTGGCTAGCTCAGCTCATTCTGAATGCTGGATGAAATTGGATGGAGCTAAGCAGATTGGTATTGGAGAAAAAGAAAAAAATTACTATTTATTTTCAGTTGCATAAGGTGGTGAACTGCATATCCATAGGATACAGATTTTTTTCCCCATCTGGACTGTGGTTTCAGATACCACCATGTCTCTAGTGCTTGAAAGCCATTTATTGTTATTATTTAATATTTATATTGCAGGAGCATTTAGAGGCAATTTGGGGGAAGTTTGCCCTGCTGCTGCGCAGGCTGCTCCTCTTCTATAGGAATACAGGCATGCTGCCCCCCTAATAGCAGGACTTGTGTTCACACCAGATGCCTGCTTTATGCTGATCTCCACTCCTTAATTAGCAGGAGCAAATGAAATCAGAAATTAGCCTAATGGTAAAATTGCTTTCTATTATTCTTAGATCACATAAAAGATATGATCGTAACTACAGAATTCTCTTGTAATTCTCTCCTACGCTGGGAATAAATGCGCATTTTGATAACTCAGTTCACCAGTTAAAGACTTAAAATCAAAACGTGTAAAAGAGGGGATGGGGGGGGGGGGATTTTGAGCCCAACCTGCAACTGTTAGACACACAATTAACCTTATTCAAGCAGATAATCCCATTGAAATCATCGTATCAAATCCTGAGGTTCTGAATTAGTTTTACTAAGTCCTTATTCAGACATAACTCCCAATGACTTGTATACTCATTGGGCCAGATTTGGATCTTTGTTAAACCAATGAAAATCCAGGCTAACCTTCAATGAAGTTGCTGTTGATCTAAACCAGCATAAACTGAAATGAGAATTTGGCCCATTGACTACAGGGAAAAACTTGCCTGAGAAAGAACTGAGAAAAGCAAAGTGGACCCAATGAACGTTACACACAAGTAAAATTGGCAGGATCAGCTCTTTTGTTTTCCTGGAACTAGTTTAATAATTTGCAGTTGAAAAAGAATCAGAAAACAAACCTTTCCAGTGCAACTGGCCTTGAGCCAGTTATATTTTCTTTACAAAAAAAATTGTGTTTATCCAGTTGTCATGGGCAATGAACAGTTACATGAATGCTGATGCAAGATGTTTTCTTTAATCCAAAGAAAATTCAAACACTGCACATCTCTACAGACAAGAAGTGCAGAGACAGCCTTGCACATTCTGGCTCGAATAGCACAAGGAAGGCCAAATGTATTCAGTGAGTTCCCAGTGTTTTAGAAACCAAACCTCACTGCTTTTGAGCTCACTGATTCTGATGGATCCTAGCATGCAAACAGAGTCACCAAGTATCCCCGTGTGCTTCAGAACTCTGATTGACAAGCACTGCCACACCAAGTAGCTACTGATCAGAACTGAGGTTGACCCAGTCTCCATATGCAGCCTTCTGTTTCTACAAAGCATTAGGTTTCCTCCTCTACTAAAATGTAGCCATCTCCAAAATGGAACCTAGTAACTCTTTCAAAGCATACAGCAACACAACAGAGCTGTCCAGGACAGAAGGTGAAGGATACTGTACCCAACTGAAACTTGAGGGGAGTTTAAGCAGGCAGAATGTAATTAACCACTTGGGATTAGCCCAAAACACAGCGGTTTGATTCAATTTGCTACTAATCACAGTGGGCCAACCCCTAGATCCTATTGAAGTCAATGCATATTTCCCATTGACTTCAGTGGAAGCAGAATGTTATTTGTTTGTTGCAATTCATAATATCTAAAAAGGAGTCCATTTGCTCTTCTAGCATGACACTCTTTAAAACAACAATACAGAAAAACCAACAGCAACTCACCCAGACAAATTCCAACAGAACTTTATCCCAGTACAACCCAGTAGACAAAAACTTTACCTTCCAAACCTTCCTTCCCCATAAACAATCAACCTATATTAGGCTCTAACCTTTTCAACCACCTGGCCAAAAAGATGAGCCTAGCAGCACATCCTTAAGGTCAATAGTCCCTGATTATTTTGCACAAATTAGGCTCAGTGAGGCTAATAAGAATATCATATACACATTTGTAAACTCCAGGCAGTGGACAAACAAAACAGAAATCACCAAAATTAGATCCTGGGCAGTAATGAGTGAATCTTAAGTTTGCAAGTTCAGTTCGGAGAACACCTAAAATTCTTGGGGCCAGCTCCTCAACTGGCATAAATAGGCATCGCACCACAGCCCTGGAGGCTTATCTAAAAGTCACTGGGACTGGTTTGTGTAGAATCCTACAAGATTATGGGATTGCTACTGATAAACTAGATAGACAGATATTGCAAATCAGTCTAGGCTCTTTGGATGAAAGGCACTACATAAGTGATGGTCAGTATTTGCTACCTGCTAAACACAGCAGGATATACAAGGACATGACAGGAGGCATGCCCTTCCCTGTGGTGTGAGCAGACAAAGCTGACATGCTATAAATACACAGATGTATTTTTACATTTGTTATTGCAAAGCCAGGATGGTCGTTGGGATGCAGCAATGTTGCTGAGGTTTTTTTTTCTAGTTATAATTAGACTCCATTACTGTCCTAATGTAATAGCTGGTGAGACAGTCATGTGCATTTGGTTTAAAATTACATGTACTTGAGCCTAAAATCCTGCCCCAAACCTGAATAATTAATCTGACTTTGGAGTGACAGTGGAGCCATACTCCATTTACTGTTACTATACTCTAATGGCTGGAGCAGCCTTCATGGTTCACGTCCTCATCCCTTCCTTGGGAAGATGCTCCTTGTCAGGGATCCTCCGGCATCACAAGCCTCTGCAGAGCTATTTTCTGTGGTATGTAAGGGAGGGCATTCTCCCTGCAAGGGCTCTTGGCTTGCTGACTCCCTACCCCTACACCGCGGTTCTACGATGTCTGGGGTTTTCTGCACCTGAGGAGATTAGGGCAGGATTTACCGAGACCAAAGGTGATGGGAATGCTTTCAAAATCTAAAAATAAATTACACCTGTCGTTATAAATGATTAGAAGAAGCTTCTAAGCTTAAATCTTGACTGAGCATGGAAGTTTCTTTGCTGGCACTAACCGTCTACATTCCGTGAGCAATAGCATGGGAACCATCCCAAACAAACTGCTAAGAGCTTTTCTCAGGAGAACGGTGACATTGGGCTCTGGGTGTGAAGCTGACAGGCACATAATCATACAAGGGGACTTGCTGGAGCAGTTCCTCACTACAAATCCACAAGAAAGTGGAATTAAATGATTGGAAGTGACAGCTAGGGAGAATCATGCCTGTCTCTGTTTAATCTTCCTGGGAGGATAATGTAACCAAGACAAGGACAGGGAACAGTTTATACTGCTCACCGCTTTGATACAGCTCTTTGGGCAGGGCATTTTGGGGGGGAGGGGGGGGGAGAGGAAGGGGATCTTGCACAGTGCCAAGGACATTGCTGATGTTAAACAAATAATAAGCTCACTGCAGTTTAGTACCCATATCTCTCACATTGTTGTTGTTTTAGCCACATCTTCAGCCAATATGCGCCATGATCAGGAAGGCAAACTCTCGCAAAGAAAGAAAGCTGGTTGGTGCGCATTCAACTCTATCAAGAACATCCTCCAAGGAAAAATCGACAAGGCAACATGAACCAAGCTCTTGATCTCAACAGTACTGCTGCAATGTTGTACAGCATCAAAACATGGGCGCTGACGAGGATAGAGAAGCAACAGCTATCTGTCACAGAGAAGGTGATGGAAAGAAGAATTCTGGGGATTTCAATCCACGACCGAGTCCCCTATGAAGTGATCAGACAGCAGAGTGGAGTGCAGGATGTCGTTGTTGAAAGCAGGCACAGTAAAATGCGATGGGCCGGACATATAGCTAGGCTCACTGACAATCAATGGACTGCAGCTGTCGCCAAGTGGTACCCACAGGAATTGAAATGACCACTCGGCCAACCTCCAAAGAGATGGGAAGATTTTATTGTGAAAAAGCATGGCCGCACATGGAGAAGGAAGGCCAGGATAAGAGAAGAATGGAAAATGTGTTGTGATCGGTGTGATCTATACGAGCAGAGGCGTAGCGAGCGCCCTCCGTACCCTCTGACCGGAGGGGGCCCCGCAAGGAAGGGGGCCCCTAAAAGTGGCAAAATAAATACCGCATTCCAGTTTCTGCATTGTAAGGGGCCCCACCCGGACATATGTTCAGAGGGGGCCACCGTTCGGAGGGGGCCACGTTCTTTGTTGCTACGGCCCTGTATACGAGGACTGAAGGACCGATCGATCAAGGTGACCTCTCACTTGCACACAGAAGCCCTGATTTTTGGTCCCCAGGTTCCAACAATGCTTGTGCAATTTCTCTTTCTGTCACACACACACACACACACACACACACACACACACACACACACACACAGAGGCACTTTTGTAAGAGCATGCACAGATAGAAGATTCTAACATCTGCACATCAGTGATGTAATATTCTCATGGAAACCCCACTTGCCCGTGGTGAGGTCCCACTGCAAATCAAATGTAGAAATGTAAAGTCCATTGCCTCTTCAGACACTGCAGACCTCACTCCCTTTACTGAGCTAATTTGTTAGAACTCATTAGGATTTTACTCATTCATTCATTGAAAATTTGGAGAGGGTCCAGAGAAGAGCCAAGAGAATGATTAAAGGATTAGAAACCCTGTCTTATAGCTCTAGACCTACAGAACTCAATCTATTTAGCTTAACAAAGAGAAGGTTAAGAAGTGTCTTGATTACAGTCTATAAGTACCTGCACAGGGTATAAATCTTTAATAATGGGCTCTTCAATATAGTTGAGAAAGGTATAATATGATCCAATAGCTGGAAGATGAAGCAAGACCAATTCAGACTGGAAATAAGACAATTTTTTAAACAATTAGAGTAATTAACCATTGGAAAAATGTACAACAGGTCATGATGGATTCTCCATCATTGTCAATGTTTAAATCAAGATTCAATGTTTTTCTAAAGATCTTCTCTAGAAATTATTTGGTGGAAGTTCTTTGGCCTGTGTTATAAAGGAGGTCAGACTTGATGATCACGGTAGTCCCTTCTGACCTCGGAATCTATTAATCTATGAATTAGAATCTTGTTTTCAGTTTTGATCTGAATGGACCACTCCATTGAATCATAGACTGAAAAGGCTGTCTGGGTCATCTAGTTCATTTCCTAATCAATTCCAGATCATTTCCTACAGTATCTTCATGACTGTAAGATGACGGGCTAACTGACCAAGCTCTTTTGCCCAGTCTCTTATAGAGGAACTCAAGGAAAGTGATGAAAGCCCAATCCCTTAGCAAACTATAGTATTCCACAGTTAAACTGATTTTATTGCTAGGAAATAATGTTACCAATGGCTAGCCTAGGTTTTTCTTTGCTCAGCATCATCCCTGACTTCTAGTTTTGCTTCCCGCAACAATTCTTTCCCTTCTTTAATGATGATGCCATTCAGATATTTGTAGACTGTTTTCAAATCACTTCTTAATAATCTTTTAGAGTCTGGCAGTATACGTTTAGCTCCATTAACCTTACTTTCTTTAGCTGCTACTCTGCAAGGTTAGACTCGCCCATCAGATCACTCTCCATCCTGTCCCCACGGTATCTGAACATAAAATTACCATACAACCTAGAAGACACTGCGTAGTCCCTAGGGGCACTTCACTAAAGTCAATGGGCGGACACCAGGAATGAGTCTGGCCCATTGTGAGGAAGTCAACTTTGCAATGTAGCACAATGCAGGGGAACAAGCCTAAAGAGATGTTTTTGCTTTTTAGAGAATGACTATCACCAGCAATAGTCAGTTTGCCCAGCCATGCTGCCAGTATTTTCTCTTTGAAACAATTTCTGTAGAGGTATCCCTCAGGAATCATGGCTTTTTCATTCTGATGCCCAAAAAGATTCCTCTGAATTAATTTTTGTAGAATGAAAAGGCTTTTTTCTACTCTCCAATCTCTACTCCCGATATACAGTCTCCATTTTTCTTTTTATATTGTGCTTTTGAAGGATGTTTTCTTTCAAAGGTTAAAAAAATTGACTACACGAGAATGTCACCTTCTTAATAGGGAAGTCTGCTACCGATTTCCCTCCATTGCTATCATCAGTTCAGCTCCACCCATGTTAACATTGAGAAAGTGTCCCTAGTGTTGATAGAACCAAAGCCAAAATTACTGGGTGAGGTTCTTTGGCCTGTGTTATGTAGGAGGTCAGACTAGATGGTCATAATGGTCCTTTCAGGCAGGCCTTCAAATTGAGGACTCTATGAAAGCCACTCTTACTCAGTGGAAGCTATTGTTACTTTCTGTCTGTCTCCCCTGGTGTTTGCCTAGCTCTTCTTTGTTAACACAACCCTTTGCTGTAACCAAAATGCAGTAAAAGCACATGCACAGAGGATAGCAGTAGTTCTTTTCTACATCTGGAGGAGCAGAGGCAGTTTTGTATGCTTGGGGCACAGACAGGTGTGCGTTCTCTTCCTGGGATCAATGTAACTAACAAATTCTATTTGCTTCTCTTGTGAATACACAAATTAAGATCATTGACTCTTTGCTTTGTACTTCTATTTTTATTTGGACTGAGACCAAAGGCCACATATGGGTGTGACCTGAACTCAGTCTCCCTTGATAAACTGCTTTTTATGCCATTCCCGTAATGAATTTAAGACATCAGCTGTTAATACTGCTGTGGCCTGACTGTTTCCTTCCTGGTGTTAAAAAAAGAATTCAGAGAACCCGGTTAATACTCGCAGCTCTATCCAATTTAAGAGGAGGATTTCAGGGCTCAATTACGTCACTTATTGACTGATTCTGAGCCGGGACTGTAAACTGTGTCAGAACCTTTTGGGTCAGGTGGAATAAAATGATACATATCAGAACATTTATACAAAAGCTCTTATTTACTTTACATGTAATTTTCTGCATTCTCTGTGCTGCCATTGCAAACACCTGCTTTTGTATAGGAATTTGCCACCTAACAATGCAGTTTCTTCTATCTGATCCCAATGTAAAGGCATATTAACAATACTTTGTAGTTCTATAGCGCCTTTCCTCTGAGGATCTAAAAGCACTTCACAAGGTTTAATAATAAATCCATTTTAATGGATGGAAAACTAAGACTCAGGAAGGGAACTTTCCAAAGAAATCTGTGGGAGAGACAGAAATAGAACCTACGAATCTTGATTGCCAGCCTCCTGATGTAAACACAGACCCATTCCCATCCCACAGCAGAGAATAGAGCACAGGAGTCCTGATTCTCAATCCCCTCCTCTAACCAGTAAACAATTTCTGCCAAATGGCATTGTGCTTCTGATAGTGCAGTCTGTTACCAAGGGAGTTGCAGTTCAGCACCCTGGACCAGATTCACCTCTCAGTTATGACAATGCAAACCCTGAGCGACTCCATTGAAGTGAATGGCACTATTCTAGATTTGCAGAGGTGCAACTGAAGGCAGAATTTGCTCCTCTGAATTTAGTGCAAGATCAAGCAGGAGAAGAAGATGGTCTCAGAGAGGAAAAAAAACACAAATCATATCTTGACAAAAATAGCTTCGATAATTAGCAGAAGGGACAAGGGAAATCACGAGGAAGGCACAAAAGGGAAATTCAAGCATTTCATTTTTTCCATCAGTGGATAAGGAATCGTGGGGCCTGATTCTGATCATTATTATTTGTATCACAGTAGCGCCAACCAAGAGCAGTGCTTCAGGGTGCTATGCAAACACATGGCAAGAGACAGTCCCTGCCCCCAAAGATCTTATGCTCTAATAGAGAAAGGGCATGAGAAAGGGAGTTTATTGTCCTAACTTCTGAGGCTCAGAGGGACTAAATGATTTGCTCACACAGGACAGCTGTGGCAGAATGAGAAATTGAACCTCCACCTCCTAAATGCTAGACTATAGCCTTACCCACAAGACTATCCTTCCTCTCACATGGGTGTTATTTGGGAGTAATCCCTTGATGTCAGTGGAATGACACAAGTAATACCCGTGTAAGTGAGAGCAGAATCAGGCCCACGTGCTTCAGCAATGGAAAGTGGAAATGACCAGTTTGATGATCTTCTGCATCTCCCTGGCCCATACAGGATTGTGTCCTTTAGTATATTTGCTAGGGCTTTACCCACTCTAGTTTGATATGGATCTTTCACGTGATGTGTGATGGTAAAATATCTTCTTCCTAATGGGAGGTAGAGGGAGAGTCTGGATAAGTGGATGCTATTTTAAGCAATTAGAAGAGGTACTGGAATTATTCCGGTTATATCGACATCATCTCCACTCTGAGATTGCTCAGGGACATGCTATTGGTTTTTGTGGATCCCAAACATTTATAATTCAGAGTTAGTTTAACTGCTTATGAATTTGTACCCAAACTCTCAGAGCAGCTGACCACATCTTTTAAATTTTTTTTCTGAGCCATCAGGACGAACACTTACATTTGGTCAGCTGGATTAAGCCTTATAAGGAGGTGTCATCACTGAGGTATATTTGATGCAGATTTGCAGTGAAGCATTCTTTGACCCTCTTGAATATCTGAAAAAGCCTGTGTATTGGTGAGTGGCAAGGTTTGGCACCACCTGCTGTTCTTTAATGCAAAGAGGCATGCAAAGGCCTGAGCTGTATTTGTATGTTCACACTGCAGTGGCCATTCCTTGGTTTTGTGGGAATAAGGCTCATCAGGAAATGACTCCAGACATTTTCAGAGCTTGGAACACGCTGAAGTCTATTTTGGATGATTTGAGCGAACCGCGGCCACTGGGAGCTGCGGGCGGCCATGCCTGCGGACAGTCAATGTAAACAAACTGTCTCGCGGCCCACCAGCTGATTACTGTCCCCTCTCAGTCTTCTCGTCTCCAGACTAAACACACCCAATTTTTTCTATCTTCCCTCATAGGTCAAGTTTTCTAGACCTTTAAATTATTTTTGTTGCTCTTCTCTGGACTTTCTCCAATGTGTCCACATCTTTCCTGAAATGTGGTGCCCAGAACTGGACACGATACTTCAATTGAGGCCTAATCAGCATGGAGTAGAGCGAAAGAATTGCTTCTCAAGTCTTGTCTACAACACTCCTGCTAATACATCCCAGAATGAGGTTTGCTTTTTTTGCAACAGTGTTACACTTGTGATACAATGGGAGAGGGGAAATATATAAGCCCTCAGCTAATTAAGGCGTTGTTCCCTGTAGACTAGGGTGGGTTGCTACAGGTTAATTGGAGCACCTGTGTCAATTAAGGCCCTGTCAGGAACCTAATAAACCCCCCTGCTTCAGGCAGTCAGGGTGTGTGAGGAAGGAGAGAGGACTGGAGTTTGGAGAGGTGTTGCTGGGACTTGAAAGACCAGAGAACCAAAGGAAGGGAGACCCTGCCCCAGCAGGGCAGGGAGACTCCCTCCCCCAGTGTCAAGGCCTGAGGGTAGCCCTACCCAAGGGGGAAGAGGGTAAGAAACCCACAGGGTGGAGAGGGGCTGGGGCTCAGGGTGAGGAGCAAATCCAGACCCCTCTCCTGCTTCCCTCCTCTACCACCTTCCCGGGCCACTAGCAGGGCCCTCGGTGTCCCAAGAGCAGGGGCAAGGGGTGGCATCTTAGCCCCCCGCCAGGAAAAGCGCGGGACCCACCATCTGCCATTTTGTCACACACTGTTTACTCATATTTAGCTTGTGATCCACTATGACACCCAGATCTCTTTCTGCAGTGCGCCTTCCTGGGCAGGCATTTCCCATCTTGTATGTGTGCAACTGATTGTTCCTTCCTAAGTGGAGTACTTTGCATTTGTCCTTATTGAATGTCATGGGTTGATGGGCTGATGTAGTATGGCAATTCCTATTTCCTAAGATCAAGAATAAAGACTGTTTGGGTCCCTTTATCATCATCATCATCGTTTTGATGTTAAAAATACATCATGATATGAGGGGAGATGATGACCAGGAAAGACCAGAAATTCACAAATCCTCCTATCTCAGCCATGCCTAAGCACGAGGCCTGTAACCTAAGTTCCCTCTAAGCTGCACAGCTGCGTAGCCGCCTATTAAGCCCTGCGCAGGGGCTCAGGGCTGCGGCAGGGAGAGATGCCTCTGCCACAGCACGGACCTGCCACGGCAGGGAGAGGCGCCTCTCCCCCCCCACAGCCCATGTGCTGCTGCGGGGAGAGAGAGCTGTGGGGAGTCCTCTCTCCCTGCTGTAGCCCCCAGGCAGCCTGCACCCCAAACCCCTCATCCCCATCCCAGAGTCGCACCCCCATCTGGAGCCCTCACCCCCCCCCGCACCCCAATCTTCTGCCCCAGCCCTGAGTCCTCCTCCCACACTCCAAACCCCTCGGCTCCACCCCCACCACATGAATTTTGTTGTGTCACACATCACCTCCATATTGGTGCACATAACAAAATTCATTCTGCACATGTGTGGGAAAAATTAGAGGGAACGCTGCATAACTCATCATTTCAGTTCAAAATGTACCGCCAGACATTATCCCACTGTTTGTTGCCACCAATGGAAGTTGGAAATGGACATTAGAAATGCTGAAACAGGAACTGAAGTTAAAGAAAGCTTTGCAAATGCAGAAGGTATTGCAAGATGCAACTGTGATCCTCCTGTGAAAAGCACTCACCCCAATAGTTCTATTGATGTGAACTGGCAGCCCAGATATCCAGCACAGCTTGCCATGGTTGACATTCTGAGACCCTGCCTGGTGCAATTTACAATTCTTTTGGCACCATATTTGCTTCCTTGTTTCTGTCTATAAAAGGAATCCCATAGCAGAGATGTATTAGAGGTAAAACTCTGAGCACAGAAGGGTGGGAGTTAAAAATGACGTGCCAACTAGGACGTATATGCCAACAGGTTTGCATAAATGAAGTTCACTTCTGAAAGTCAAAAATGCATGGCATATTATGAGAACCTTGCAGTGGGAGCCCACAAGAATTGGCAAAGGATCAATGGGCTCTGAGTGACTGCACTGGGCTGCTCCCTGATGGGAACCTTGGACGTAATTTGAGCACTAAAGTTACATCCTGGATTAAACCCATACCCTGTGTCCTGTTTACATTTCCACGTAACAAAATAGACAAAGCAAAAACAAGCACAGGTTAACCAGGTCCTAACTACATCCATTCCAGCTAAAGCTGGCAAATCATAAAAAAGAGTATATTCAGTTACCATATTTTAGCATTTTTGTAACTTATCTGAGCTAGTCAATTCCATGTTTAATTTTTCTCAAATGAAAAAGGGACATGTTGTTTGGACACAAATGGACACATGCTGGGGTTGTGGCATTAGCCTTCTGCGTCTGAGGACCTTAGTTCAAATGCCATCATAGTTCCCGTGGGAAGTGAGTTTCTTAGCGGACACAACGTGGCCTAGAAGACAGAGCACTGGACTAGAACCCAGGAAACCTGCCCCGTATTCCTGGCTCCCCCACTGACCTGCTGTGTGACTTTGAGCCAGTCATTTTGCTTTCTGTGATTTGGTTTTCCCACCGGTAAAAT
>NW_020664440.1:18927639-18965556 GCF_002925995.2 Terrapene triunguis
CCCTTGTCTTCTTTGCCTAAGGAGGTTTCTCTCCTATATTCCGTTCCAGAGACTTCAAACTGCCCCCCCTCACCACCACCTTGGTTGAAGCATTGCAAAACACCCAAGGTTGCAGGGCAGGCAGTGACAAAATGCCTCATTGGCTTGGATAGCACAACAGTGTCATCTGAAAATTTTAAAAGCATTCTCTCCACTCCATTATCCAAGCCATAAATGAAAATATTGAATAGTCCCAGACTCAGGACTGACCCCTGTGGGACCTCACTAGATATTCCTTCTCAGTTCGACAGTGAACCATGGATAACTACTCTCTTTCAACCAGTTGTGTGTGCACCTTATAGTAATTCTATCTAGACCACATTTTCCTAGTTTGCTTATAACACGGTTATGTAGGACTCTGTTAAAAGCCTTAAAAATCAAGATATATCACATCTGCAGCTTTTCTCTTATCCACTAGGCCAGTAACCGTGTCAAAGAAGGAAATTAGGTTGGTTTGGCATGATTTATTCTTGACAAATCCATGCTGCCTATTCCTTATAACCCTGTTATCCTCCAGATGCTTACAAATTGATTGGTTAATTTGTTCCAGCATCTTTCCAAGTATCGAAGTTAAGCTGACTGGTCTATAATTCCCCAAGTCCTCTTTGTTCCCATTTTTAAAGATAGATATTATGTTTGCCCTTCTCCAGTCCTCTGGGACCTCACTCAGCCTCCACAAGTTCCTGAAGATAATTGCTTCAGCTAGTTCCTTAAGTACCCTAGGATGAATTTCATCAGACCCTGCTGACTTGAATACATCTAATTTATCTAAATATTCTGTAATCTGTTCTGTCCCTATTTTGACTTGCATTCCTTACCCCTTGTTGTTAATATTGATTACCCATAACTCACTCAATCTGGGGGGCAGGAGGGGGAGGAAGGGAAGTTACTCTCCTTTTCCTCACATGCCTGAAAAGTCTGTGCCTAATGTGAATATTTTGCTGCACAGTGTTTCAAGGTCCTGTTCTGGGCTTGATTAAGTCACAGAAAATGGAATAGAAAATGCTCCTACCCTCCTTAGCCTTTGACACAAAAGGTTTGTTTTGCTTCCAATCTCCCAGCACATACAGTAGATAACACAGAAAACACTCAATATAGTTGAAGTTCATTGCAAGGGGAACGGAGGAGAGGATTAGTGCATAGCAAAACAAAAGCTCACTTGCAACTGTTCCTTCTGCATTGCTTGGTATGTGCTATTTCTCAGCCAGAGTAGGGGGGAAATCATGCGATTAATCGTCCAATACTGGTGTTCAGTGCACAGGGCAAACCCACCTCTGGTGGCCAGACCAGCAATAAGTGGGTTAATATCCAACTCCATTTCCTTTCATCCCTACCTCATCTGCATACTGCTAATCAAAGGGGATGACAGCCTTTCTCCCAGACCTATATAGGCACACATCCACACAGGTGCACTCCCACAGAAGCACACTTACACAACCAGTCATTGGTGTCCACTCCCGCCTGAAGGTACAGGATCCCGCAGGAACACAGATCTCCCTGTGAGATTGTGAATTTAGAGCAAAAGCTGTAAACACAGAGTGCAGACTAATAGTAATTGTCCTGCAGGAGTACTCTGGTATTAATGGTGACAAATGACCAACACAAGGGACCTAATTTTGTCCTCAGATACCTGGTTGTAATCCTTATTGAAACCAATGAAAGCTGCACCTTTGTATCGGAGGGTAGAACTGGGCTACTGAGTTAAAACCCATGTTTCTATGGGTATATCTGTGCCCAGTATTCTGAAGTCTGTGCTAGAGAATTTAGGCTCAAAAGTTGCATCACTTTCAGAGTGTCATTTTCCATGAGACTTTGCAGGTTACACAATTCCTGCAGACTCTGCACATCTCCTGCGACTCCCTCATGGATCTCAGCGAGGGCCAGATCCTACATTCCTTATGAACCATGAAACTCCCATTCGCTTCAAAGGGGATTTGTGGTGTGCATAATTGGATCCACAATCTGCACCCCTACATGCACGTATATTCATATAACACTCATATGCGTGCAAACACACGTACACACACACACACAAACATACACATCACTAGCCCCTTCACTGAATAATGCAGAATTCCCAGGGCTCACAGTTTATTCAGCCTGTTTGGTGAAGCTTACAGTAGCTGTCTTTTCTCTACATGCATTTAGGGCCTGATCCTACAGGCTTAATTCACCCAAGTGACCCCATCGACTTTACTGGGGCCACTTTTCTATGAGTCAGAGCTCTAGGCTGGGCTCCCACTGGGAATGTACTGTAGGTCTCTTGCAGCCGGAGGAGGGGAAGGAAGATTGTACTCATTCCAAATACTAATTGCACCCTGGTGATTCCTGACTGCAGTTCTTCTGTGCTTGCAAGTTCTCATTTCTTTTTTTTTTTCTTTTTTTCCAAACAGACAATTTAATTTGCCTGAGGGAACCTTTTGACAGTGTATCCGTCTGTAACAAGCTCCTGCTGGGAGCAGCTGGACTTGTACACAAGGATTGGAAAGGCAGACCTTTCCCTTCAGAGAAAGCCAGGAAACAGAAGGTTACTAGCTCAGGACAGGGAGTTCAGGCTGAACCTGGCATTGATCTACGGAGCAGCGGCAGCATCTCTCCACCCTTCCCTCATATTTGGCCTTCAAACCTTCTGGGCTGTTGCTCACTGCCTGAGATGTCATCATGGATGAGTATAACTCTCAGAGCTTGTGCAATTAAATTGCTGCCCTGGATTTGCTGAGCCTACGACACACCTTCTGTGCATGTAAGGCAGGCCGGAGAATCCATCCAAGAAAGAAATCTAATGGAGCTGCTTCACACAGCGAACCAACTTTGGCGCTATAAGAGTAAATATTGCCTGCCCTGTGCTGATGGGCTAGAGCCGGGGAGGGGAGGGGGGAGGATGGATGACAGGACACACAGGCACCCTTCCCCATCAGTGTACACATAAGGCAACTATAATTTGGCCCCCAAAGCTCCAGTGCATGAGGAGAGTGGAAGGTCAGCTAGAGCCGACCAAACCGAAGGGGGAGTGTCTGCATGTGGCTGGGCATAGCTAGACCCCAGCACCCTGACCAGCACCCTAAGTGTGGCAAGAATTATCTCACTTTCCCCAGCACCTAGAAGGCTTTACATAGGTACTGCTGCTCAGACAGCAAACTCCAACTCCCGCCCAGCCCAGCTCTGCCTCTTACGTGGCATAATTTAGCCCAGTGGTTCTCAAACCATCAGTCATCCTCAGAGCCTGGCCTGGGGGTGGGGGTCATAGGATGAACCCAACCAGTGGGGAGCTGGTGTGTTTGGGTGCAGATATCTATGGGAAGGTCTCTCTCTTACAAAATTGTTCATGTACTTTGAACCTACAGACTCAGCTGAATGCAGCCCCCTGTATCATCAATTTAAGCTCGTGTTTTCTGAACTAGCATACAGACCCTTCCCTACCCCCTATGACAATTTGACCTGTCTCTTAGGGTTTCCAAAAGCTGTGATGTGCCAGCACCTGGGTTTCTTATGTAGGTCTGCCACCTGGCCGTCAGAGGGATTAATCAGACTCAGTTTGACCCCTCTGGAGAGAGAGGCTCCATCTGCCCTCGCTGTGACCTTTTAATGACTTGGGCACCAGGCCCAAGTATTTTTGTTCTAGCTTCAAGTGGGTTTATTCATGGCTGATTAAATAATCAGGCAAAGTGTTGCTGGTTTAAATAAACATTTTTAGGCCTCTCCTGAATGTGTTCACTGAGTGGATAATAATGATCAGAATACTTTATGCTAATATTGCACCTTTCATCCAATGCCACCAAAATGCTTCACAATCGTGGAACTCATTATTAATATCTTCGTTTTTAGAGAAGGATAAATGAAGGCACGTAGAGGTGAAGAGATTCAAGCTAAAGGCTCATGAGTCATTGGCAGAGCAGAGAACAGATCCCAGCACTCCTGACGGCCAGTCCTTGGCTCTAATAACCGGACAATGTCACAGGCAGAAGCAACAATAGAGCCTCTCAGTCCCCGACTCTGAACTTGAAGCTCCCTGACTCCCAGGCAATTCCCTTCACTCTCCCTCATCCCTTTTGTTGTCCCACAAAGAGGGACTTTGTCTGTGTTTGGAAGACTGGTGAATAAGGTGACCGGACATTCTGATATTATTAGGACCGTCCCGATATTAGAGGCTTTGTCTTTTCTAGGCAACTATCTCACTCTTCCCCCCCTTCCCGCCCCCCGGAAAAAAAAAAGTGTCCCAATTTTTCGCACTTGCTATTTGGTCACCTTACTGGAGGTGGCGATGTCACATGGGGCATAAATGGGGTAGAGAGACAGCTGCATGACCCTAGATCCTTCCTAGCCCCCAGGGTAAACATACTCCTGTGAGTTAAGCTGTACTGGGTTCCTTGAAAGCTACCTACCATCCTCCCTGCTCCCATGCGCACTGCAGTGGGCAGCAGGCGCTGTTCGAAGGTACAGAACTGCATGGTCAGGGCATAGCATGGGGGGATCAAGCTTCTCTGCTCCCACTGTACTCACATCAGTCAGGAGAGTTCACTCAATCCGGCCCCATGCAGCAGCCATTGGATGACCTTCCCCAAGCCAAGCAGCACATAGCTTTATGGTGAGTAAAGGAACAGGGAGAGGGTCACAGAAGAACAAGGGTAAAGTCAAAGAAGAATAAAAAAGTAGATAAAAATACATAGGACAAGAAGGGAATCAAAGAGCAGATACACAAGGATGGGAGGGAGACTCAGAACAGAAATGGCAGCAACTGCCAGGCATGGCATAAAGCGACTCTGGGGGCTGGCCTTTGCCAATCCCTCACAAAGGAGATCTAATAAAAACAAGACAGGGAACCACTGCCTTGGATGTAACCTTGTTTATTCTCTAAAAGATCCATCAATGCTCTTCTTATGCTGAAACTATCACCAGATGATCCCCAAAAATGTCATTTTCCATGAGACCCTGCATAGACAAAGTTGGAGAATTTGTAACTTGCCAGTGTGGGGGGTCTACGGCCAGTCAGGAGACCCTCGGGACAGCAAAGATCAGACACCTCATGAGCTGGAGCAGGAAAGGTGGCACACTGGGACTGGGACCCTTGTCAGGTTTATAAAATGGTATTGTAAACTGTAGATGGGATATTGGTGCCAATCAGCTGTCATGAAGGGAGTTAGAGAAGATGTGCCCAGCTGTAAGAAGGTGGCATTGATTTTACTTTGTGGAAGCTCAGCATGATGTTCAAGCATTGTATGCTTTGGGGTCTAGCTTGTTATATTATCTTGCCAAAAAAACAAAACAAAACAAAACAAAAACAAAAAGACTGAAGACTTTCTCCTGCAAACAAACCCCAGCTGAGATGGTGGTTTTGCATGTTCTCCATTAACGTAGCCTCATGAGAGGCAGCAGTGTCTGATGGATGCTGAATTTTGTTTCTTCTGCACTGAAAAGTGCCTGTGTTTTTTTGTCCATAGCTGTGGACACATTTTCACTCATTGGTTAGCCTAAAGCTCTGACATAATGCTAGCTTTGAAAAAAAGATACATTTAAAAAAAAAATAATAATAAAAAAAAAGATTGGTCCTGTCTGACTTCTATGCGATGGCCAGGGTGGGGGTATTCAGTAAATACCAGAAGCCTAATCTGAAGAGACCATTCTGATTAGTCTCAGATCATCCAGCCAAATTCTTTGCTGCACAGTTGGAAAATTAGAAGGAATCCAAGTTTGAAAAGCACAAAGGACTGCAGGGTTTGTGTGTGCGCTGTAGACCAGTGTTTTTCAATGACCAGTCTGTGGACCGGCACCAATTCCTGAGATTTTCCTGACATGGTTTAGGGCAGCAACAAGCCGGTCTCTGGTATCAAAAAGGTTGAGAAACACTGCTGGAGACTGTATAGTGGTGCATTAGCACCAAAACATAAACCATTCAGCATCCTGAAAACCTATCATATTTGTGCATTTTGAGGAAGGGGAAGAGGGAAAGTTGGCATCAGTTCCCTTTTTATGAAGCCCAAAGATATTTTATTTTAAATAGGAATGGATATAGAATAATTTGGGTTGAAAAGAATGTCTGGTTTTTGTTCTGTGTTTGTATAGCATCTGGTCTTGACTAAGAGTTCTAGATGCCACAGTAATACAAATAAATAAAAACAAAGTGGGTCATCTAGTATATACCACTGCTTCATGCACAGCAGGAGTGATTTCTTTATCCCACAATCCTCTCTACTATATAGGTGTCTAGTCTATCTTTGATCTCCAATTATGCCGACTCCACAATCTCCCTTGGCAGCTTGCTCCATAGACTAATTGTTCTAACAGAAAGGTTTAACATTTAACCCATATTACCTTGCTACAACTTAAGCTGATTTCATCTTGTTCTCTCCTCATTGGCTAACGAGTACAATTGATCCCACACTTCTTTTGCTCTTTTCAGGAATAATAGAAGGTTGTATATACTGTTTTCCAACTTGCAAAATAATGGACTAACTAGATATTAAATCAAGATTTAATTAAAAGATTAATATTAATTAAATTAAATTAAATCATTTAATTTAAGTGAACCATTACTATTAATGCTCTGTGAAGGTTGGGAAATCAAACACCAATGAATCAGGAAATCCTACAGGGAAGATGCCAAATTCTGCTCTCAATCACTGCATTGTAAATCTGGAGTAACTCCATTGGCTTCAACAAATGGGTAGATTTATAGTGAAGGCATGGCAGCTGGTAGATCTGGATTATATCCCTGGCTGTGGTACAGAGTAACAAAGCCTTATGTCAGGAAGTTATTCATTCAACAAGCCTTTGCTTAGTCATCATTAGCTGTGACATGTTTGTTAGTTTAATTCTCTAAATCAATGCAGGGCACTCTGAAACCGATTTAAGCAAGTCGACAAAAGGGTGTTGCATCAATATAACTAAATCAACTTAGAAAAATGAGGTCATTAAATCGGTGCAATTTCTGTGTGTAGATTGGGTCTTGGTGAAAATGCGAATGAGGCTCAATGGCTCAGATCTCATGGAAAGGACTCTTTGCGTTCCCCACATACAGTTTCTTCCAATGTCTTCCTTTGGGACAGCAGGTTTGCTCCCTCTCCCCCAAGGTAAGAAGCAAGGGCATCAGCCCCCAGAACTTGGGGAATCCGGCCCAGGCCAAGACCAAGGCTATCCATAACGAGGGGCTGTGTTCTACGGTGCCACTTAGGCCCACTGGTTGTCCCTAGGTTCCTTGCCAGAATGGTTCTGATGGAACCTTGTTGATATGATTCCCCCCAGCTGTTTGATGCCCCATACAAGAGTGGGGGAGGGTTCTGCAGCATAGAGGGGACATTTGTTAGATATTAGGCCTCAGGATGTTCATTCCCTCAAAAGGATTAAGTGTGATGATATCCAGATAACTTTTTTAAACAATAATTAAAAATCCCACTGAATTAGGACTTTAATAAATTTGGGCACGTGGACAGCTAACAAGTCTGCATCAATTCAACTTCAGACACAACTGAGATCAGAATCTGGACTCCCATCGCCAGTGTACATCAGCTTCCATTGCTAATCTATTTCCACACTAATCCTGTGAAGCCAGAAAGAGAATACTTCCATGTCTTAAATCAATCAGATTAAATGTAAAGTAGAGAGATCGAAATTTGTTTTTATCCCTAGAAAAAATGCAATCAGTTGACATGACTACAGACCTCTTGATATCATTTTCTGTTGCTGCTATTCTTTATAGCAAGACGCAAACTAGCTCACACTGCCGTCCCCAGATTTAATATCAATAGCTACTGGAAAGCAGAGATAGACCCAAGTATGACCTGGGATCTGAACATGCCTGAAATTTGGACCTGGCTATGAACTTTCCGGCCATGGTAGTTGCAGTGGCATGCTGCAATGTGGAACAATATAAGACAAAGTCCCAAAATGAGGGACAAAAAAGAATTATTCATGCAGGAATCATAAAATGCTGAGGGATTCCTTCCTCTTCAGTAAAGAGTTCCTTCTACAATATCAGCACAGTGAGTCTTATTTTTTATGTAAATACTCAGCAATAAATATAATATGAGAGCACATCAGATTTGCCTGGAAGGTAGTAACTTTGTGTCTAAAATGAGTGTCATCCCCTGAAATGTAGGACAGCTGAGAAGTAGATTTTGCAGCTCAGGCCCATCTCTGCAATGAAGGGAGACAGTGTTGATTAGGGCGGATGAATGGATCACTGTGAACAGATTTCTTAGCAAGCTTCAATCTTGCAGGAGCTAAGACTGATGTGCTGAACAAAGCAGGATTACGATGTGCTGTCAATTTTGGGGGTGGGGTGGTACTTTAATTGAACTATGGTTGTAAATAAGCCAATAATGCTTGAAATCAGTGGTTTTCAACCTTTTTTCATTTGTGGACCCCTAAAAAATGGAGATGCAGAGCCCTTTGGAAATATTAGACAGTCTGAGGACTCCCAGGGGTCCACAGACCACAAGTTGAAAAGCCACTGCTTTAAACTATAGTGCCATTGCTAATTGCCCTCTTTGTACTAACAAAACAGGTACTAGATGCATCTACAGACTTTAATAGCCTCTTATAGGTCACATGACAGAAGACATTGCTTATGAATTAAAATAAATAGTTCTAGAGTTTATTTCAAGATCACATAATTGAATAACTGAATTGTGGGTTCTGAAATCCAGATCTGAATCCAAATCTCAGCTACCCTAGGGACTTGTGTTTGTTCGGGCCCATTTCAGAGTTAGCAGTTAGCCAGGATGATTAGATCCGAGGCCAAACTTTGCCAGTCTGGATATGAATCTCCACAAAGTTGGGAGTGTGGGGGTGGGGGTGGACCCAAAGTTCCATTTCGAGTCGTCTCTAATCATATCCAGGGAAATTGCATAAAAGAAAGTAATTCCCCTAATTATGCACTTAATCCTCAACCCAGCTCTGGTTGCTTTGTGCTGTAAAGCGTAAAGCACCTGAATAACTGTTCTAAAGCAACAGCTGAGAACTTCCTGGAGAGAGCCATGCATTCCCCACCTCTTCCACCGCCCTCTGACCACCCCCACCCCTATCCACACCCCCAGCCCCCGCTGCCCTCTATCCAATCCCCCTCCCCCACTCCCTACCCCCTTACCGCGCTGTCTGCTGCACCGGTGGCTGGCGGCACGGCTGCACCAGGACAGGCAGACCCGCCGCCCGGCTGGAGCCAGCCACGCACTGCGCAGCACAGAGCACCGGGTCAGGCCGGGCTCTGCAGCTGCGCTGCCCCAGGAGCTCGCAACGCCGCTGCCCCGCGCAGTGAGCTAAGGCTGCAGGGGAGGGGCCGGGGACTAGCCTCCCAGGCCAGGAGCTCAGGGGCCGGGGAGAATGGTCCCACAGGCCGGATGTGGCCTGCGGGCCGTAGTTTGCCCACCTCTGCTCTAGGAGATCACTGCAATCACCCACTAGAACTAAGGCAGCCCTTCTGGGAACTGGAAAGGTGTCTTACAGCCAACCTCCTCACTGTCTCTCTTGAGCTGTGCCGAGTGAAAACTCAGTGCAGCTGAGGATCTGTTCTGTGTCTATTGTTTGAGCCTTCTCTGCCTCAAATGATTTTCTCATCATTATCTAATGACCTTATTCAGTCTCAATTCATTGGTATAGAAATGGTTTTCCCATAGAATCTCACACCCAAATTGTATTGTCGCAGGTCTCTGTGGACTTGCATTGAAATAGTTTTTCCATGTAAACTGACATTGCAATCCCATTGTCACTTGGCCCGGAAGGTTTGCAGTGAAATAATTTCTCTATTATATCTCACATATTAATGCCATTGGTCCCCATAGATTGCACAGGAACAGTTTCCCATGTGCAATCTTACTTTTTAATGCCATTGTCTTTACAGACTAGTATTGAAATGGTTTTCCCATATAATTTCACACTCAAATATAGCATCATTGCAGGTCCCCGCAGACTTGCATTAAAATAGCTTTCCCATTATAACGACATTACATAGGGGACATTATTGTTGTTGCTGTTGTATAAATGTTAGAGGCAATTTACACTTTTCAGTGCATAGAAAGTCCCACTCATGGTAAGAGACTGTGTCATTTACGACAAGCACCAATGGTCAAAATATTGACCCTCCGAAAATAGCACCAAGCCCCACTTGTCATAAACCTTAGCTAAAGCAGCATGGCTGCAACAGCTCCACTTACAATGCAGAGGTGTCAGGCAGTATCTCTAAATATTCTCATCTTTACCATTCTGATTTCCACCCCCTTCTCATCTCTCTCCTTCTCTCCCCTACTCTGACAAGCGTTCTCCCTCTCTCTGCAGTCTTTGTTCTCTCTCTGTTTTTTCCAAGCCTCTCCTCCTCAGTAATTTCTTGTTCTCCACTCAGCTACTAAAACGCTATTCTAAAGGCTTAATACAGCATCTACCAGTTCATTTGCCCATGTTGCTTCTTGCCCGCCAAAAGAAAAGTTGAGGTTAGCAGGCTAAACCACAATGCAACCAACCCCAAGTGGTCAAAATTCTAGAGTCAGCCCTCAAAAATTCGTGAGATTGGTTTAAAAATCATGAAATTGTAAATAAAAATAAACAATATTTGAGTTCTTCTGGGTTTTGAGCCATTGAGGAGTCACGTTTTCTAGCTTTTCTCTGCAATCAAAGGGCTAGAAACTTTTCTTAAATGAAAGCTGAGATTCTTACAAAATAACATGACTCCAGGAGCTGGGGCTTTAAGAAAGAGACCAAATATCATGAGACTCGTGGTAAAATGCAAGAACTAACCAGACTGAAATGATAACTGTCATTCAGATTGCCCCTCCTCCTCATTCCCTATTGTATCACCTCATCTCAACTCCTCTAAATGAACAAAATGCAAGTGTTGGATAGCTTTCTCTCATTTCCTCCCCATGAAACTCAAGAGGATTTTGCTAGCTCTTAGTTTGCCACCTCTCTTCAGAGATGCTGTAGAACTACAGAATTCATTTATGCTTCCCACAGAATGTAGCCCCAAATAACCTGAGGGGAGGAACAATGGAATGGGCTTGTCTGTGGCTGGAAAGCTGGCTAACCTTTAGTCAGTGCGATAAGTCTGATAAAATCTGCATTTCCTCCCTACAATCAGCACTCAGCACCCCTGTGTCAAGGTGAATAAAACATCTGACTGCATCATCCAGAACATATTTTGTCATGATACAATGGCATCTACTGGCCTTTTCCTCAGAGAGTTGTAAGGGGAAAGGTTCCTGCTGAGGCCCATAGCAGCTGGTAGCTGCTAATACATTTTGTACTACATGAAGCACACAAGGGACCAAAGCCACAAAGCTCAGAGGCAGATCAAGATTTTGGATCCAGGGTTTTTTTCAATCCATTAGCGAGATGTCCAAGAGGTAAAGTTTGGATCTGTATTTGAACATTCCCAAATTCCAGTGAGGTTCTTGTCTGGAGTTATAGTTAGTAATAGTAATTGTATTATTATTTGTGTTGTAATGACCATCAGCATTTGTTCATCAGCAGGATTTTAACCTAAGACCATAAGATCCACATTGCAGACCTCTGCCACTTAAAACTACAGGAGTAACTCTGTTAGCTGGTAGCAGTAGTTGGCTGTTCTCCATTAGTGGACTAGCAATAAGGGAGGGCAGTAACACATAATTTGCCCGGATGTTACAATAGCACCCAAAGCACTCCACTCAGAAGCAGGGTCCCATTGTGGTGAGCACTGTATAAGCACTTAGTAAGACATGGTCCATGTCCCAAAGAGCTTATAATCTAATTTAAAACAAGATGCAATAAGCAAAGACAACAAACAATAGGAGAAGGAAGAGGGTAATGGTTAGGGTTGGCTGGAAAACAACAATTCTGTTTCATGAAAAACTTCTTGTCAGGATGATTAAGCACTGGAATAAATTGCCCAGGGAGGTTGTGGAATCTCCATCATTGGGGATTTTTAAGAGCAGGTTAGACAAACACCTGTCAGGGATGGTCTAGATCAGGGGTCTCAAACTCAAATGACCACAAGGGCCGCATGAGGACTAGTGCATTGGCCCGAGGGCCACATCACTGACACCCACCCCTTGCTGCCCCTGGCCCCGCCCCCACTCAACCCCTTCCATGAGGTCCCGCCCCTGCCCCGCCTCTTCCCTGCCCCCATTCCAACCCCTTCCCCGAAGTCCTCACCCCAACTCTGCTCCCTCCCTGCCCCCAGGGGGTGCAGGAGGGGTGCGGGGTGTGGCAGGGGGCTCAGGGCAGGGAGTTGAGGTGTGGGGTGCAGGAGGGGTGAGGGGTGTGGTCGGGGTGCAGGGTGCATCAGGGGGCTCAGGGCAGCGAGTGCAGGTGGTGTGCAGGGTACGGCAGGGGGCTCAGGGCAGGGAGTTGGGGTGTGGGGTACAGGAACGATGAGGGGTGCAGCAGGGGGTTGGGGTGCAGGGTGTGGCAGGGGGTTGGGGTGTAGGAGGGGTGCGGGCTCTGGCCCGGCGCCACTTACCTAGAGCGGCTCCGGGGTGGCAGCGCTGCGCACCGTGGCCAGGGCAGGCTCCCTGCCTGCTGCCCTGGCCCCGCTCCAGGAAGCAGCCAGAGTCCCGGGGGCGGGGGGAAACGGCACCATGTGCTGCTCTTGCTGCTCCTCCAGGTACCTCCCCCAAAGCTTCCATTGGCCACATTTCCCTGTTCCCGGCCAATGGGAGCTGCGGGGGGCGGTACCTGGAAGCGAGAGCACAGAGCCCTACCCCCCCCCCTGCCCTGCCCGGGGCTGCAGGGCCATAGTTCCAGCCCCTTCAGGGAGCTGCGTGGGGCTCGCGGTGCCACAGGGTAGGTGGGGGGCGCGCGGGGGGGCACGGGGAGCTTGGCGGGCCGCATGAAAGAACCCCGCGGGCCACGTGTTTGAGACCCCTGGTCTAGATAATATTTAGTCCTGCCACGAGTGCAGGGGACTGGACTAGATCAGAGGTTTTCAACCAGGGGTACATGTATCCCTGGGGATACATCAACTCATCTAGATATTTGCCTAGTTTTACAACAGGCTACATAAAAAGCACTAGCAAAGTCAACACAAACTAAAATTTCATACAGACAATGACTTGTTTATACTGCTATATATGCACACTATTCACTGAAATGTAAGTACATTTACATTCCAATTGATTTATAATTCTGTGGTAAACATGAGAAAGTAAGTAATTTTTTTTCAGCAAGTGTGCAGTGACACTTGTATTTTTATGTCTGATTTTGTAAGCAAGTAGTTTTGAAGTGAGGTGAAACTTGGGGTACACAATCAAATCAGACTCCTGAAAGGGGTACAGTAGTCTGGAAAGGTTGAGAGCCAGTGGACTAGATCAGTTGTTTTCAAACTGTGGGTTGGGACCCAATACTGGGTCGCAGAATGTAAGGCACTGGGTTGTGGCGGCTCTGATCAGCATGGCCGACCAGGCTGTTAAAAGTCCTGTCGGCGGTGCTACCCAGCTAGGGCAGGCTAGTCCCTACCTGTTCTGACACCGCGCTGCGCCCCAGAAGCAGGCAGTAGCAGGTCCGGCTCCTAGGCGGGGGGGCCACAGGGCTCCGTGCACTGCTCCCACCCCGAGCACTGGCTCAGCACTCCCATTGGCTGGTTCCCGGCCAATGGGAGCTGGTGGGTAGTGCCTGCAGAGAGCTGCGTGGAGCTACTTGTAAACCTCTGCCTAGGAGCCGGACCTGCTGCTGGCTGCTTCCGGGGTGCACCGCAGTCCGCAGTGCCAGGACAGACAGGAAGCCTGACTGGTTGCCGGCCAAGGTAAGCCCACGCCCCAACCCCGTGCCCCAGTCCCCTGCCCCAGCCCTGAGCCCCCTGCAAACCTGGAGCCCCTTCCTGCATCCCAAACCCCTCATCCCCAGTCCCACCCCAGAGCATGCACCCCCAGCCCAGAGCCCTCACCCCCTCCTGCACCCCAACCTCCTGCCCCAGCCCTGAGGCCCCCCCAAGCTGAGCCCCTTCCTGCACCCCAAACCTCTCATTCCAGGCCCCACCCCAGAGCCTGCACCCCCAGCCCAGAGCCCTCATCCCCTCCTGCACCCCAACCCCCTGCCCCAGCCCAGTTCCCCCTCCCACACCCTGAATCCCTCATTCCCAGTCCCATCCCGCAGCCCTCACCCCTGCACTCCAACCCTCTGCCCCAACCCTGAGCACCTCCAATACCCCAAACCCCTCATCCCCAGCTCCGTTGGGTCGTGGGCATCAACAATTTTCTTCATCTGGGTCACCAGAAAAAAAAGTTTGAAAGCCACTGGACTAGATGATCTCACAAGGTCCCTTCCAGTCCTGCAATTCTATAAAGGTTTCAACATTCATTTTGGTTCCAATGTGGAATAAAACCAAGACTTTCTGAAAATTTTCATGGAAAAAAAAGAGAAAGCAAGAGAATACCCAATAGCCTGGGAATTAGGGCACTCACCTGGCATGGGGAGGACCCACGTTCAAATCCCTGCTGCAAATCAGGCAAAGCACTTCTTTAGCAAAACTTTGTTTGGGCAGGTCTCTCAGGTCCAGGAGAGAATATCTGGTCACCAGGAGAGAGAGAAACCCACCCCAGAATAGCCAATAGGCCAGTGATTAAGGCACTCATCTGGAAGGCCCATGTTCAGCTCTAAGTCCCTGATCTGACTCAGGCCCAGTAGTGACTTGAACTTGCGTCTCCCACAGCCCTGCCTAGTCCTTAGCCACCAGACTATCCTGGGGTAGGGCCATCTCTTTACCAGAAATTCCACCCTGCACCTGAAAAAGCTCTCTCAACAAACTGGCATTTTCCATTGAAAAAATGTTTCATCAAAAAGTCTGCAGCCAGCTCTAGTAACGATAAGATCATGTAGTTACATGAGTTAGCTATTGTACAGTTTAATGATTCTGAATAATGTCAGCTATCCGTAACTGCTGCTCTACCTAGCCATCTTTCACTGGCTGATTTCTTGTAGGCATCGCAGCAGAAGTGGGTCTTGAGGCTAGACTTCGATACGGTTGAAGCTTGGTCCTAGTTCTCATATCAAGGCAAATGAGGTAGTATATTTGCCGGGAGAGGTATTCCTAGGAATAATTCAAAGACTCCAAAATTCTCCAAATCCAATAACAGAGTTTTAAGCCATCACTGCACACGCAACCCCAGCCTGTGCTGTGTGTATCAGATGCTCCCCAGGATCTGGCCCATTATTTTTCCACACACTCAATCTGTCCTTTAGCACAAAGTGTACCTTAGGCAGTTCTTATGTTCCATGGAATTACAACTGTGTTCTTAAATCTAAATGTACACATGAATAGCCAGTCGCTTCATTAAGATCAGAGCGGTGATAACGACCTCCCAAGGAATTCATACTGATCACATACTTAACAGGGAGAAAATTTTAAAGATTAAATTATGCACATATTAGCTAATGATCTCTTAAGTTATTCTATGAAGATCCCTTGGTAATTAGAATTAACAGGAGAAGCAGAGCAGGAGAAAAGAAGTGTCTCAATGTCACTTCATGCCGAGCATCCAGAAACCCCAGATTCAAGCTACATATTAATTTGGGGGATGCTTACACTAGCAACAAAAAGCTCATAACACTATAGACTATTCAAACTGGATTTTCAAAATCTAAAGTATTAATATGCTGGTGATTACCTCATTTCATTTCATTAGGCTGAGACTATCAACCTAGACCGGTTACGTTTCACTTATATTTATAGAAAGTTTGGTCCAAATTCTCAGAGACAAACACATAAGGGCACCATGCATACTTTTGCACATGCCTAACTGAGATGTGGCTATCCCAGATGTACATGTATTCACAACCTGATTAGTGCACTTTAAGCAGGTTCGCACTTATTGGAAAATGTAGGCCTCCATAGTCAGTTTCACTTCCTGGTTTTCATGCACTAGCACGAATCTTTGGTTTGGATTCACACCACCTCACTGCCCCCTAAAACTGCCCCTCCATTTTATCCTTGACATTTTAAAAACATTCACAAATGCTTTTCTTTTCATAGGAGGTTTTGTAAAACACTTTTGTTAAAGAGACTAAATCTTGGGCCCAAACCCTAGCTGGTAGCATGTTCCTTTAATTCTGGACAACACATGACATTGTGAACACAAAAGGATCAAGTAAAAACAGAAATGAATAGAACTTGATGCATTACAGCACAGTATCAGTGACTAATTCCAGCTTCTGTAGGCAATGGCTCTGGGATGCTGTCGGAAAACATCAATGTGACAAGCAATATGTTGAGAGTGAATCACAATTTCAGGGTTGTTTGTGGTCATGGAACAGAGGGAAGATACAAAATGTCAAACAGGGTGAATTCTAGGCCTGCCTCTAGATAATAAACAATCTTACTCATAAAAGCAAACAAGAAGCTGATCATCTGCCTTTAGAACTGGAGCATCTGAGCTTATAACATCTGTGACACCTGCCGGATGGAAGCTGAGTCCACCAGCCAGAGGAGATGGGCAATATGTCTTTTCTTTCTGAGTCTGTGCCTGTTAAAAGCTTGAAAATCATTTTCTGTCCCACTTTAAAGCTGGCTTAATAATAAGAATTTTACTGTTAATGCATTATAGAAATTGAAGGTGAGAGATCCGTTAGATTATGTAGCCCATCCCCATGCTGCTGCATGAAAGGTTTTGTTTAAATATTTAACAGCAAAATTTTCCTGATGCCAAACTAATATGGAAACTGGTTTATAAATACAGTCCTGTACATCAGCAGCTAGCAGGGACCATATTATTGCTTCTTATACTAACCAAATAAAGCAGGAGTTGGTAAACACCAGGTGGGGCTTAAGAAAGATGCCCCAGGTGGGGCTTAAGAAAGATGTTGAGAAAAAAAGAGAAAATAAAGATGGTAGAGAGCTGTTACATGAGACAAGCGTATATTTACAGTGGGGCAGTCTAATAAACAGCCACATACTGGGGCCTGTTGTAATAATTGGAGCATAGCAGGTCTACTTTAATTGTAAGCCTAATTGATGGGAAGTGGTTAAGGTTCACAAATTTTCACATGATTTGTTATATAAAACTGTTTAAGAAAACATGTGAGAAGGAGACAGAAAGACGGAATTAATTTAAACAGAAAGGGTTTACTGATAACACAGTCCTTGAATGGTAAGATTATGAGTGGTAAACAAGAGGAATAGAGGATTGGAAATTAATGAACCAAAATTGGTATTTCAGAAATTAGGCCTAATTGGTGGATGAAATGAGGGGATGAATTATTCCCCCCCATTGCCTGTTTGGGGCCCTTAAAAAGAGACTTTGAGGGAGAACAAAAGAAGAACCTTTATTTTACCATCACTGCAGCTGCAATGGAAGGATTGTTGCCATGACACCAGATCTTGATATTCCATTGAGCATGCTTGACCATCCTTGCTGCACCAGCAAGGACTCCAACCTGATAGAATACGATTTCTCACATGTATCTTCCCCTCCCTATCTGCTCCTTTCTGCCTCCTATCTTCTTCCTGTCCTCTCTCTTGGCTTTTCCACGGATCCTGAAATCAATTGTACTGCATGGCACCCAATGTAACAGGATCTGACAACCCCTCACTGGTATGGATTGCTCTCCAGCATGTGACAGCATTACAATACAGTCTTTAATTATATGATCACATACTATTTTTTCCACAGGCCCCCAGCCTGTTAGAAGTGGAAATGGGTGGGAATAAGCAGGAGGGGGCGTAGGGAAACAAGACAATGATGAAAAGGAATCCAAAGAAATGTGGCAGGAAGAGGTGGGGTGACAGGGAAAGACATGAAGAATGGATGGGTCACAGGGAAGGATGTGAGGACAGAAGGGCCCTGATCTGCCCAACCCATCAAACTACACAGCAACTATTCAAGTTCTTATTTGTAAAAGAAGACGAAGTGTGCCAAACTAGCACTCATTTAGTTGATACTGAGCAATCTGTCACTGAATAGCTGGGCTCTGGAAGGGGAGGAGCACAGGGCCAAAAAAGGAGAGGGAAAAGAAGGAACATGAACCTATGGGCATGTCTACGCTGCAGCTGGCAGTGAGGCTCCAAGCCCGGGTGACACTGGCATTAATGGGACTCAAGCTAGCACGCTAAGGATAGCGGTATGGACGTTGTGGCCCATCTGAATCTCTAGGCTTGAACGCCTGAGCTCTAACCCAAGCTGCAACGTCCACATTGTAGTGCCCTAGCTTGAGTCTGTCTACCTGGGCTGGGAGGCTGTAGTTAGACATACCCCATGACACTTGGAAAGTCTGCATGTGCAAGTGGAAGTCACCCCCAAGTGCAGCAGCCCTGCCTTACACAAGCCTCATGAACATGGATATTAGAGGAATCAACATGGGCAGGAGACTGCTGCTCCCTTTTCATTCAACAAAGTCACCTTGACACACTGACCTCTCACTTAAAGGTACCTCTACATCGGCCACAGTGGCTTTCCAGATCATGCGCCCATCCCATTATAATGAACAACCTAAAGTAGTCATGGATAGAAAAAAAAAATCTGCATGCAGATGAGGCTGTCTTGTTTTGTTTTTTTGGAGGCTCACACTTTTAAAATTGCAAGCACAAAAATGTGCATGCAATGCAAGTGAATGTGTAATTTGCATGGGCAATTGCCGTGGATGCGAGTGATTACCCAACTGGTATATGCAATTGCAGTCATTCAATGTATATATTTTTTAAATCTTTACATATTTCAGAATTTTTTAAAATATCCTTTAAAGTAATTTTAAGGGTTTGTTGTATTGTACAATTTTGTATCCCAAACAGGTTTGAAAAGGGCCCTCAGATTAAAGTAATCTTTACCCAGTTCTGCTTCTTTACAAAGTTATATAACATTTTCTTTATAGTGTAACTGAGACCTTTATTTAAAAAAAAAACCCTACTAATTAATATGACAATTTATTATGTGCTGGATGACATGTATTTCCTTTTAGCTGTTTTGAATTTTCCACCTTTCAATTTAATTGAATGGCCCTTTGTTCTTGCAACATGGGACAGGAAGAATAGAAGATCCTAATATGCCTTCTCTATAATATTCATTACCATAGAAAATCTTCAAATTCTATCAATAAAAACAGCCATAATGGGTCAGACCCGAAGGTCCATCTAGCACAGTATCCTGTCTTCCAACAGTGGCCAATGCCAGGTGCTTCAGAGACAATGAACAGAATGCGTAATCATCAAGTGATCTATCCCCTGTCACCCATTACCATGTTCAGAAGAAGTGGATGCATTGAACTAAAGGGAAAGGGAATTGAGATGACAGGGGAAAAAGGCAAAATTCATCACAGCCTTTTTGTCTCAATATTGGATTGGGAGCCAGGAACGTCTATGTTCTAATTCTGGCCGTCTGACACCCATTGTGTGTGCACCACTCTTCTCTAATACCCTGGAATGTTATAGCTGCGGAAGTATTCATTATTTCCCACTCACACAGAGTAAAGGTTTGTGTTTTTGGAACTGCAGATCATGAATTCCAGCTGTGTGTGTGTGGGAGACTACAGAACATTACACAAGCCATTATGCTTCAGTGTATCACAAGTTGCCACAGCAGTTGTCAAGGTGCTGTTTAAATCCTATCCTCTCTAACTGCCTCCTGCAGGAATTTTCACCCATATCGTGGAATCAAGAATAAGCGAATCCCATGGCGATAGTTGAACATTACACAGCTGACATACCCCCAGTCTTTACCTGATGGCTGCCCCATTCAGTTATATAGCTGATCCACAGGAACAGAGAGGCAGATATACATAAGGGGCCCTCTTCTGCTCCTATTAAAATCAGTAGCAAAACTCATTGATATCAGTGGGAGCACAATTTAGACCTCACTTTTGAACTTTGTGCAACATTGCCATCTAGTGAGTGAAGTATTGGAAACCCAAGGCCATGCTTTCTCAATACATTCTTCCATGCACATTGTGCTATGTAGGTAGGATGGAGTGGGAAGACCAGCCACTCACCTGCAACTGAACATGCCTTTGCTTCTTATTTACAGCTTGCATTTCATATCAAACAGGAATTCCCTGCCATTCATTCTCTATTATTCTCATCCATCCATAAAGCTATCTTTGAAAACGTTTTGATTATTTCTGCCTGGAAACAAGCCTGCGCAGGACTCTTCAGAGCAACAGCTCAGAACCAAAATATTCTAAACATTTAAACACTTTCTGTCCCACGAAGGGGTTTTCAAACCACCATGACCAAGGCTTTTTGGTGGGTGTTATGTACAACATATTTGTAATTGGTTGGATGGTTACTAAATTCTGGCTATATAGATCAATGGATCTTAGACATAATAATACAAGTAATAATAGTCCACTTTTATGTAGCGGCATTTCAGGTGAGGACCTCGAGGTGTTTTGCAAACATTAAGCAAGGCTCACAACCTCATGGGGAGCTAGGGAAGTACTGGCACCACTTTACAGGTAGTGAAACTGAGACTCCTGGCTCTCCCACTCATTTGTTGTGTGGCCTTTGACAAGACAACGGGGCCCAATTTCTTTAAAACTCTGATTTTGGGTGCCCAGCTTGAGAAACCTGATGTGCTGAGTTCTCACAACTCCAAACTAAAGTCAGTTGCGGCAGCAGGTGTTCAGCACATTTGAAAATCTGGCCCCAGGTGTCTGAAGTAGGCATACCCAAATAGAGACACCCCAAATAAGTACCTGGGAATGGCTAAGAAGCCTACCAAAGTCCAGGGATGCTATTAGTGCATTTGCCCAAATCCTGCCCTCTCCACTGTGTTTGTTAATTGAGTGATACCTCAGATGGATTGGTCCCATAAATCTCAGTGTATAAACTTAATGATTACAAATAAAAACAATCACCACCTGCCCAAGATTAACTCAATTGTTTGCCTCAGATGCATCTGATGAAGTGGGTTATAGGCTACGAAAGCTTATCCCCAAATACATTTGTTAATCTCTAAGGTGCCACAAGGACTCCTCGTTGCTTTTGCTGATACAGACTAACACGGCTACCCCCTGAAACTTGTTTGCCTCAAACTCTGAAAGAGGAACAAACTCAGAATCATCATATCCGTCACCGGAGCATGAAGCGCTCTCTACCTAAACATATCACATCACATCCTAATGCCACAGCTTTATTACAGTGGGATGGCCCAGCAGGCCAATAAATAATTAAAACCAGTGGGTAGTGCATTCTTCAAAGCAAAGAGGAACTTATTGAAGACACCGTGCTGACAATGTACAGCATGTTCTCGGAATTAAGGGCTCTCCCGTAGGTTTTAGATAGTTTGCTTTAACAGTGGAAGCTCAAGAAGATCTGCTGTTCTTCCTTTCTCCCTCCCTTCTTCCCCCTGACCCTAGGGAACAATGCATTACTAATAAAAAACCACAAAGATCAACCCTAAAAACAAGTATCTGCTGTTGGGCTAGACAGGTTTGACTTTTGAAAGAATTTGATCTGAGTGATAATTACATTTCATTTTTCAATCTGTACATGAATTTAATGCTGGGGAGAGACACCAGACCATTTATCTTCCTATCCCTTCACCAGTCCATCCATCAGCATTTATAAAACATTCACGTAGGCGGCGAGTTATATGGGCCCATGCTCCACCAATATTCAGGAACGTGGGCCCGGCTCCACCAATGTTGGGGCTTATATTTTCAGAGCCGTCCCATCCATAGGACAGACTGGGGCAACCGCCCCAGGCCCTGCACTTTAGGGGGGCCCGTGCTTCAAGGGGATGCGGGGTCCAAGGTGGTCTGGGTGGTTAGCAGGGGGCTTGGTGCCAGCAACAGCTCCTCCCTGCATATTCCCACTCCTGCTCCGCTCCTGCCCCGTCCCCACTCCACCCCTTCCCCCAAGTCCCCACCCTGCCTCTTCCCGCCCCTGCTACGCCCCCACCCTCCCCCATTCCACCCCTTCCATCAAGCCCCTACCCTGCCTCTTTCCAGTTTCCACACCCTTCCCCGAGAAACACTGGGAGCCGGCGGGGCAGGGCCGCATCACTCACTGCTGCCAGCGCCAGGACCCCCGGACCCTCCATCCCCCTGAAGCGCAGCGCCCCCCAAAGCACGGGGACCGGGGCGGTTGCCCCAGTCTGTTCTGCTTGGACCCGTTCTGGGCACCACCAAAAATTATACAAACCTGGCACCCATGAATCATGGTAGTGGCAGTGCTACACCCTAAAGTCCTTTGTTTATTCTCAGAGCAGACACAGACAGAGACAAGTTTCCTATGCACACTGCCCCATTACTATACCTCCACCATACCCGGAGAGAGCACAACTAGGTGTGAGTGACCCTTTTATTCCTTGGCCTCTGTTCTGAGGTTGCCCACTGTTTTTCAGACAGGGGAGAGTGGTTGGTATGTGTATGTGAAGGGCTGAGTGCTATTCTGCCATATTTCATCTGGTTGAGATAACTACCAAAACAAAATACCCCATGCCCTATGGTTGTGAACATTACCCACAATACCAGCCACCAGGGATTGACAAGCATGGAGACTGGCAGAAAATAAACAGCAACTGGGAAATTCACAAGAGCATGGCAAATAGTACAAAACGAACTCAGATCCCCAAGGAGAAATGCTAAGAATGCAGGCCATATTTAAAGGAGCGGGACTCAACCTTGGGAAGCAATGACTCCAGAAAAAGACTTGGGGAGTCATGATGGCTAGACGGTTGAACAAGAGCAGCTCCAGGTGAGATGCTGTGGCTAAAAGGTCTAATGCAACCTATGGCTGGATAAACAAGAGAACACTGAGGAAGAGTAGAGAGGTTATATAACCTCTGTATTTGGCACTGGTACGATCACTACTGAAATACTGTGTCCAGTACGGGTGCCCACAATTCGAGAAGGATGTTGAAAAATTGCCACAAGAATGATTGAAGGGTTTGAAAACATACTTTATAGTGAGAGACTCAAGGAGTTCAATCTACTCAGCTTATCAAAGAGAAAGTTAAGGAGTGACTTGAGCAGAGTCTATAAGTCAGGGGCATGGGCAGGGCCTACCCAATTAGCCCACCCAAATCTGAACCTGTATGAATGCCAGCTGAGAAAGTGCCATCCAGCAGGGGAGCCGACCCTTCCTTGGCCCCACTGGTGCTGGGTCCTGCTGGCCCTTCCAGGCAAGTCTCCTTGGGCAGAGTGCTGTGCATACCCCTGTTCCTAGGCTCTGCTGGCCCAGCCCAACCCACTGGCCTTGGTACTGTGGGAGAAGGCCTTGGCTGGCAGTGACGCTTCCCAACAGCCTGTGGTTTGGGGTTGGGCTATGGGGGTTCTGGGCTGTGTTCCTGGCCTTGCCACGGTCTGGCTGCATGCCTGGAGTGAGTCACAGCCCTGTGGGCCTCACCTTCCCCACTAGCTCCCAGCCCAGCTCAGTGGCTTTTTTGGAATGGGATCCAGCTTCTCTTGAGACAGAGAGGTGCGATGAGCCCAGGACTGGGGGAACGGGACCAGGATCCAGATGCCCCCAGTGCTGTCAGGGCCTTGCCCCATGCCTGGTTCAACACTGGGGCTTGTTGCTGGCCACGCTAGTGCAGGCTCCATCACTCTCTTCCCTGTATTGAGAGAAGCTCCCACCCTTCGGGCTGAGGGCTCCTGCCATGCTGATGACACCCCCTCCAAGCCATGTGAGCGCTCCTACTTGTCAGGACGCACAAGTGGGGGGATGCCTATCTCAGCGGGGTTCATGCCAGCAGCCCGGCTGCTGTATGTGCCAGTTCTGTGTCCGGGTAAGGGATCCTCTGGCCTTCTTGGAGAGACAACAAGGTCGTTAGGATTTGTGGATTCCATTCCCTCCTCTATTGCTGGCTGGCTGCGTGTGCTGGGGGCTGGGCCACATCCCTTCTCTTGGCCTCAATTTCCCCTGGTGTCACTGAGGCTGCTGTGGGTGTGGAAGGAGCCAGCCCAAGACATCTCAAACTTCCTTGGGGCTGGGGCTATGACTGTGCACCAGTTGGGAGTAGAGTGGAACGGGGCAGCACCCCCATCCTGTGCGTGGTATAGGGTGTTGGGGTGCTCTGTAATCACACCCTGTCTAACCCCGATAGTGTGGCTCATGACGCAGAACTACAGCATACTGGTGACTGAGTGCAGTGCCATGCCCTTCCTGCCTGTCAAGGGAAGGGAACCTGGGGCTTGCTCTCCCTTGTGGCCTGTGCCCCCCACACACCCACATCAGCTGTGTGCCGGTGCTGCCCCTGATGGGCCTGTTCCCTCCACCCTTCCCAGCAGGCAGCAGTGCCTGATGGAGTTAAAAGTCAAACCAGCCTGGGATCATGACTCCCCCCAAGGGGCTGGAAAGCCACGGTCTGCATTTCTTGGGCCCAGCACAGTCGTGGCAATAACGACACCTCCATGGATGGACTAGCAGGATTGGACCCTGTTGTCCACTCTGACCTGCCAGCCAAAGTGCTAGGTTGTGCACTGACTGAGGTTCTCTCTGGGTCTGCGAAGCACGGTAGAGCCAGCAGGAAGCAATTACTCCATTGGGGCAAAGGAGAAGTGTCTATATGGGGCCTCTGTGTCCACACTGGTGGTGTGGCAGGGTACTGTTATAAGAGAGCACCCAGTGCTTTTGGGGGAGGGGAACAGTTCTTGCCCTCCAATACAAGGGGATTGTCATGGGGCACATGCTACTCACTGCTCAACAGCACCGCCTCTTGGTCATCTGGGGAATTAGCTTGCCACTGTCCATGTCCTCTCCAGCAGTCACCGAGCCCGTTGCCTCAGTCATTCACTCTGTGGTCCCTTTCTCTCTGGATAGGAGCTGCAGTGCCTCTCCTTCATGGCTTAGCCTCCGGCCAAATCACGATTGTCCTTCCCTTCCGGGATCTTATCAAAGTCTTCTTCCTCAAAGTCTCATGCAGTCTCTATCTCCATGATGCTGACTGCACTACTCCTGCAGTGGCTCATAGGGGATCCCAGGCCTGCCCGCTAAATCTAATCCTGGGACCCTCAAACCAGCAGTTCAGGTCTATCACTTTCAGACCTTACTGCTCCTTCCTTGGACTGCTTCCTCCCCAGCCTTTCTCTGGCTCCAACTCTCCCCCTTGTATCAGGGAGTGTGATTACAGACTGACCTCCCTGCAGCCCCTTCCTCAACTCCTGCCTGTTCCTGCCCAGGTGCGCTTCATTCTCAATCAGTCTCATTGCCCCTTAGCTCCCCAGCAAGTGCAGCCTGAGATTAATTGGCCTCTCTTGCCACTTTACCCCTATCAGTGCTGGTGTGTTAACATCACAGAGATGTTAATGTTGTGTGTGTTGCAGAAGGTGAGGCTGTGTACTCCATACATATCCTGGCTAGCCTGTACCAGGTAAGCTGGCCATAGAGTGGGTGGCTCCTGCATGGATCTGTGGGGCTTGGAGTGAATAACCCATGGTGGATGGTGAGCCACGGAGGGACCGTAGGGCTGGCACCCTGCTGGGGGGGGGAGCCTGGTGGAACAGTGATTTAAGGCCCTCATGGCTCATGCTCTTTCTGTGTCACCAGACCTTTGGTCATGGCCTAGCCACCATAAATGGGGGCCCACCCAAATATCCACTCCTAGCTACACCACGGCTGTAAGTACCTACATGGGAACAGAAATTTGATAATAAAGGGCTCTTCAATCTGGTAGACAAAGGTATAATAAGATCTAGTGGTGGCTACAAGTCAAAATTAGAGAATCCAGACTAGAACTAAGGTGAAGATTTTTAACAGTGAGGGTGATTAACCATCAGAACAATATACCAAGTGTTGTGGTAGATTCTTCATTACTGGAAAATTTTAAATCAAAATTGGATATTTTCCTGAAAATATGCCCTATTTCAAACAGGAATTAATTCAGGGAAGTCTTCTGGCCTGTATTATGCAGCAGAACAGACTAGATGATTACAATAGTCCCTTCTGGGTTTATAATCTATGAATATATTAAGTGGACTGCAACCCTTTTACAAGCAGGTCACTTTATCAGATGGTAATAACATTAGAATTTAGTGGGCACCCTGCCTGATAGCCATAAGGCAAAAAAAAGTTGTCTATTATCTCGTACATCCTATATTATTTTGGAGTAGGCTGATGTGCTCATCTTCTCTCTGAAGATCCTAGTTCGACACTGCAGGTAAATGGGTGTTATTCTTTCAGCTGGTGGTCTTTATTCAGCAAGGTCTGCCTTGAAGCTTCTGGCCCCCTACAGAAGACTAGAGAATAACACTTCTTATGGAGTCAGAGATGGGAGAATTTTTTTAATAATCATAGGATTTTCCATCTCAGGTCAGACCACTGTCCAGTCTAATTTAGCCCTAAAGAATTGTACTCACCCTCTTGCCTAGGGCAAATACGGGTTATGCTGGACAATAAGTGAATATCATTACTTCCCTTTTCCATTATCATCGCTACTACCATAATAGTAAAAATAGGTGAGGAGAGGCTGATCTAGTCTGACATCCTGCCTCTAGCACTACCCAGTATTGGATGCTTCTCCTTTATGGCAAAGGTTTTCACTTATAGAAAGCTTATAAACATCACATGGAAGGATTTCAAGTGAGGAAACTTATTTTCTTCCTTACCTGCTTCTCTTGCCAGGCAGGGATGTAAGCGGCAAAGTCACATGTCCTGATCACTGCCTCCTTCAAGTTAGAAAGAGAGGCAAGGCGCAGCTATTTAAAAGTTATGCACAGCGACGTGACTGTTGGCTTTTTTTTGTAGGACACAAACAAGCCCCCAGTGTACTAGTGCCTCTGAGCTTTTGCCCCTTAGATCCCCAAGCAGTTAGTTGTTTCCAGAGCATCTATTACGACTGGCCCTGCTATTTAAAAGTGATATGGTACTGGATAAAGTGGGCATCACAAGGGAGCACTGAGGTACATAGAGGGAAATCATGAGGAGATCACTTGCCTAGTTCCAGCCCCTAATGGATCTGACTCTAGAAAGTGTACTTGTCACTGGGGATATAATGAGTGATGCAGCCAAAATGATATGAATGAAAAACTGGTTTTAATAGCTCCAGAAGTCAAATGAAACCTTTGAAACATCCAGAAAAGTTTGGAAAACACATTCTTGGAGCAGATCCACAGCTGCTGTGAATTATCATAGCTCCACTGACTTCAACAAAGCTATGACAATTCATAACAGCTGAGGATCTGCCCCGATCTTTAATTTCCATTTTAAATTTCACACCTCTATTTACTTCCTGAAATCAGGATGGACTAAAAATAGAAACACTGGGATTGCTTCCTACTAGGTATTAACATAGAGCCTAGAATAATGGGATCTCGATCTCAACCGGGGCTTCTAGGTGCTACCAGAATAAGAATAATAAATAATAACAATAACAGAAAAATGCATGGTTCAGTGGTCTGAGAATAGGACTGAATACAGGGAATGTCTGGCTAATCCTAATCCTGGTTCATATAGTTCCTCCAGTTGTGGCCTTGGGTAAATCACTTAAACTCTGCATCTCATTTCTGTATCTCTAATCTGCCTGTTGCCAAAGTATCTAGGACTGAGTCTAGGAATTCCTGTCTATCAAAAAGAGCGTGTGAGGGTTAGGCAATGTTTGTAAGGTGCTTTGAAGATGTAAAGTGTAATCGTCTGGGGAACCTGACTGGGGTGAAATCTTGGCCCCATTGAATTTAGAGGGGTCAAGAGTCCACCTCAGGACTTTGTAATACCTAGAGAGTGTCCCTCCTGAGAACCCATCCTGGTTTTACACTTGCTCCAGTGCATGCTGGGACAGGACTTTGGGAGTTCAGGAAGCACTGATGGATACCAATGTCATACAAATAGGATTAACAACGCTCATAAATACAAACCAATGCGATCAAACTTTCAAATTAGGAATTCCCAGTAGCCTGGGACACAACACTGGACACTACCATCTAAGTGTTCAATACTACATTAAATAATAATTTTAAATAATTATTTTAAAGAATATAGGTAATTTTAAGAATACATTTGGACATATATATAATTAAGTGGATTTTTGAAAGAGAAGTTATCCTCAAGAGTAGGAAATGTTGGGAATCACTCAAAAACACCTCTTCAGATGATATTCCCTGCCCTATGTCAAGACTGAAGATGCCCAGATAAGAATCCAAACCTTGATTATCACTCTGGAACTTCAAGACATTTTGAGCATCATTCATGACTAGCCATGGCATCCTACATTCTGCATGCATTTACTGTAAGGCAGTGGTTCTCAAACTTTTGTACTGGTGACCCCTTTCACATAGCTAGCCTCTGAGTGCGACCCCCCCTTCTACATTAAAAATACTTTTTTATATATTTAACACCATTATAAATGCTCGATGCAAATGCTGGGGTAGAGGCTGACAGCTCGTAACCCCCCATGTAATAACTTTGCGACCCCCTGAAGGGTCCCAACCCCCAGTTTGAGAACCCCTGCTGTAAGGGGACAGCATGCTGCAGAAAGCTATGTTGAAATATTTGCACAGATGGATGCAAACATAAAACTTCCTTCCCTCTCAGTGCACAATCTCCTCACTTCCCACTCACAACAGTTCTCTTATTCTGCCAAAGAAACAAGCCAAACAAAGTGAAATGACTATGGCACAGTCTGTGTTAGCTACTGTAGCCGCCTACAGCAGCCTAGTGAATTAACAACAGCCATTTCAGATGAAGGGTAAGAAAACCTGAGCGTACTGCTTTTTTGTGACAGTTTTAGGAGAATACACAATTTCCTGGGAAGAAATGAAGAAAAGCAGAAATGAATGCAAATGCTTATGTCAGCATCTGCATTGCACATCACTCAAAAAGGGTATTTCGCTGTTTAGGTAGGGTCTGTTTTTGGAAGTGAAACTTTTTATAGTGATCAATCAGGGAAGGGTTATAAATAAGTAAATTGGATCTATTGGAGATCAACCATGTAGGGTCTGAAACATACACAAGCCAATGGACTTTTCTTCTTTCAGAAATAAGCTGCTCCTATCATGGGAATAGTCTTTAGGGCTTGTCTACATTTACCATGGATTGATGCTGCGGCAATCGATCCACGGGGGGTCATTTTAGTAGGTCTAGTGAAGACTCACTAAATAGACTGCTGATCGCTCTCCCGTCGACGCTGGTACTCCACCAGAATGAGAAGCATAAGGTAAGTCAACAGGAGAGTTTCTCCCGTTGACCCAGCGCAGTGTAGACACTGCAATAAATTGACCTAAGATACGTCGACTCCAGCTACGTTATTCACGTAGCTGGAGTTGCATAATTTAGGTCGACTTAATCCCATAGTGTAGACTAGGGTGACCAGATGTCCTGATTTTATAGGGACAGTCCCGATTTTGGAGTCTTTTTCTTATATAGGCTCCTATTATCCCCTACCCCGTCCTGATTTTTCATATTTGCTGTCTGGTCACCCTAGTGTAGACCTGCCCATAATGTTAGCTGGGACGGCAGTTAAGAATTAAATCTGAAGAAAAATGTGTATTTTGCTACAAGCCAAACAAATATCTTCTAACTGTACAATATGAGAAACCAAAAAAGATTTGGAGAGATGTTGTCAAACTAAAATTTCTGTAGTCATCTGATACAGCAGGATTATAGATCTGACATACAACAAGATCAGGCATCAATGGGACTACTCACCTAACTAAAGACAGGAGGACCAGACCCTTTGATCTGGGAATTGCTATATACATCAATAATACATGCTTAGCAATAAATTATATAATTAAATCTTCCCTTTTCCCTGGTACTTTCAACATTAGCTTCTCCGTTCTTGGTTCATATTTTCAAGTTCCTGAATAAAACACACCAGGCATCTTTGCATCTTCATAACATTTTAAAATAAAGTTCTTACACTTTTTTGCTAGAGATCTATTGTATTTATTTGTTTAACCTAGTTATAAGCCAAGGGCTGAAATAAATCCTGGCTCCACTGAATACAATGGCAGAACTTTATAAATCCTGACATCTGAGAAGTTTCTAAAGAATCAGGTTCATTTTCATCATCCCATCACATGGCTGTACAGATGGTGTGTTGATCAGAGATTCATAGAAGTTATGGAAAAGACTCATTGTTGGCTCACCTAGTCCATCCACCCACAAGCAATGTAGGATTGCTCTCCATAGCATATTCTCCACTGATTTGTTGCATCTAGTTTATCATGTGACCATGGTAATGGTCTGTTCATCATACAGTTAAGCTGGTGGTTTTCTCAACACCGAAAAGATGTTCAGGGATTAATGTAAGCCCTGGGTGAAATGAAAATTCCTTTAGCCTTGGCTCATGCATTGTAAAACTCCCACTTAAGTCCATCTCATTTCAAGTTCTATTTTGTTAAACAATTAAAAACAAAACAAAATCTGTCTTAGGCTGGAAAGTTTTACATTCCAGTGCATATGAAGGATGGCAACGTGCAGCTTGTGGGCCAAATACAGCCCACACACAGTTCCACAATGTGGCAGTTTTAATCTTCAGTACAGAGGAGAAACCCACAGAGACTATAGATCTGAGCATACAATGTTCCATCTTGCTCTGAGCAGGAACAGAGCATTGCATGATGGACCCTGCAGTTAATGAGTACACTTGCAATCTGCAAAAACAACAAGGAGTCTGGTGGCACCTTAAAGACTAACAGATTTATTGGGCATAAGCTTTCGTGGGTAAAAAACCGCACTTCTTCAGATGCAATCTGCTACATCTTATTGCACTTAGACAACCAAGTACTGCCATTGATTTCAGTGGGAGCAGCACTGCTCCCTAGGTGTGAACCAGAGATAGCTAGCAAGTTGCTCAGAGGGCTCTTAGTTGCACTAAGTTTGCTACCCTGTAGTATACATTTTCACCCTTTAGTCCACTGATTCTTCGTACGTGCTGCATATTTATGAAGCCTTAGCATGCCAGAACCTCTTTGTTGGTGCACCAGCTTCATCCATGATATTGGTACAGATGTTCAAATAGCATTTGTGAGTTTATTGCCACTGTAGAACCAAAAGGAATGGATAAAGCACTGTAATTTTGTAGGGTCTAAAATACTGCATATTGTAATTTCTCTGCAAATGTATGGGGCTAAAAAAATGTGAGTTGTGGTCTTACAGTATTTTAGTAGTGTGGGAAGAAAAAAATTGTGTGTTATTTTGTCCTTATAACTGGTTCCTTGAGGCATTAAAATGCCCATGAAAATTATAAACATAAATACAAATGCAGATTTATTCAGCTTTATTTGGGTTGTTATGGAATCCAAAGTATCAGTCCTACCGTAAAGGTATGTAAACAGATATAGCCAAGAGATTACTAGAGATCAGAAATTTTCATCTGGTACTGTAAATTAAATATTATTTCAGAGGTAGCTTGGAGGATACTAGAAATGACCCTCCCCCCTTGCAAAATTTGGATCTAGATGTAAATTTCCTCAGTGTTTAGAGGTGGTCCAGATTTTCAATTTTGGCCTATCTATATAGAAGATATCTGACATTATGTCAAAAGGGATAAGCAGTTAGACAATTCCTGTGCTGCAGAAGAAGTGTTTTTCACCACTCTCATAGAATCATAGAAATGCAGGGCTGGAAGGGACCCGAGGAGGCCATCTAGTCCATCCCTCTGTGCTGAGGTAGGACCAAGTATATCTAGACTATCCCTGACAGGTGTTTGTCTAATCTTTTATTAAAAACCTCAAATGACAGGGATTACAAACCTCCTTAGGTCACCTGTTCCAGTGCTTAACTATCCTTAGGCTTGGCAGGATTTGATTATTTTTTTTTGTAATTTCAACAGATATCAATATTTATTTGTATTTTTTTAATCAATTTAAATATTCATGGTTTCATAGGAGGGGCTAAAGGGGGATCCTGGTGCAGCTGTGGGGCCAGTGAAAGTGGGGTTTGCAGGGGGCTCCCTGTGCAGCTGAGGGGCCCAGTTTACCGTATCCCTGCAGCTGCTAGGTACAGGGGAGGCTGTGCTCTCCAGGGAAGCGGAGACCCTGTTTGATTACTACTGATGGATTTTTTTTCATTGATTCATCTATTTCTGTGTGTGAAATTGATGTTTAAAGATGATTAACGGTACAAATTGAATCCTACCAAGCCTAACTGTCTTTGTATTTAGAAAGTTTTTCCTAATATCAAACTTAAATCTCCTTTGCTGCAAACTAAGCTGATTCTTCTTGTCCTACCCTCAGTTGACATAGCGACAATTGATCACCACCCTCCTTATACCAACCTTTTACATATTTGAAGACTTATGTCCCACCTCAGCCATCTCTTGTTTAGACTAAACATGCCCCGTTCTTTCAACCTTTCTTCATAGGTCATGTTGTCTAAACCTCTTGTCATTTTTATTGCTTTTCCCTGGTCTCTTTCCAATTGCTTAATTTCTTTCTTAAAGTTTGGTGCTTAAAACTGAACACAGTACTCCAGCTGAGGCCACCAGTGCCAAGTAGAGCGGAAAATTACCTTCCACATCTTACATACAACACTCCGGCTAATACATAACAGAATGACATTTGCCTTTTTCTGAGCAGCATTGCACAGTTGACATTCTATTTGTCATCCACTACAACCCCCAGATCCTTTTCTGCAGTACTGCTGCCTAACTAGTTATTCACCATTTTGTATTTGTGCATTTTAATTTTCCTTCCTACATGTAGCACTTGGCACTTGTCTTTATTGAATTTTATCATATTGATTTTGTACCTATTCTCCAGTTTATCAAGATCATCTTGAATTCTAATCTTGTCCCCTAAAGTGCTTGCAACCCCTCCCAGCCTAGTGTCATCCACAAATTTTATAAGCATACTCTCCTCTCCATCAACCACGTCATTAATGAAAATATTGAACAGCACCAGACCCAAGACAAACCCCTGCAGCTCCCCACTTGATATGTCCTCGCAGCTTGACAGTGAACCATTGGTAACTACTTTTTGAGTATGATCTTTCAAGCAGTTGCACACCTACCTCATAGTAATTTCATCTAGACCATATTTCCCTAGTTTGCTTAGGAGAATGTCATGTGTGACAGTGTCAAAAGCCTTAATAAAGTTCAGTTGTATCACATCTACTGCTTCCTTCAGCCACTATTGTGGTTACTCTGTAAAAGAAGGAAATTATATTAGTTTGGCATGATTGGTTATTGACAAATCCATGTTAGCTATTACTTATCTTCCAGGTTTGAACAATTGATTGTTTAATAATTTGTTCCAGTCTCTTTCCAACTTAGGCTGAGTGGTCTGTAACTCCCAAGGTGCTCTCTCCCCCCTTTTGGATGACCCTGTTTAGGACCATGTCTGCCTTTCATGAGTTATCAAAAATAATCGCTAACGGCTCAGAGTGCTTCAGCTAGTTTATGTATACTCTAGGGTGAATTTCATCAGGCCGTGCCAACTTAAGAACGTCTAACTTATCTAAGTATTCTTTCATTTGTTCTTTCCTTGTTTTGACGTGAGATCCTTCTCCCTTGTTAATATTAATTGTGCTAAGCATAGGGTCATCGTTAATTTTTTTTTTATGCAAAGCTGAGCACTTCACTTCAGCATCTTCTATGTGATCTGTTATTAGCTCTTCTTCCCTCATTAAGGGACCTACACTTTCCCCCATTATTCTCTTACTCCTAATGTATTTATAGAACCTATTTTCCTTGCTAGGTGTAAGTCTTTTTTTGCCTTTAGCCTTTCTGATTTTGTCCTTACCTGCTTGTGCTATTCATTTATACCCATTCTTAGCAATTGTCATTGTTTCCACTATTTTATTTTATTTTTTTATTTTCAGGTCTGTAAAGAGCTCTTGACGCAGCCATATTGATGATCTCTTATCATTCTTCCTATCTTTCTTTTGCATGGGGCTAGTTGGAGACGATGTAGAAGAGGAGGAGAAAGTGTTGCCCAGCACAATCCACACAGATGTAGCTGGAAGACAGAATTTTCTGCTGTTTCATTTGCATGACAAGTTTCACCACTAACAGACTTTTGATAGACAAATTAACACTTGAAAATTGAGGTTCAGAGTTCTGATTCCAAAACAGATCAGTTACCTTAAAAGAGATCTGCAAAATAGGCAGGGCTAGCTCTTGAACAACCTTGGCCCCAGTACCATGGTATCTGGCTGCCAACTGAAGCTCTAATACAAAATCGTGGCCTCTGTAATTTGTAAGGAGTGTAGCTCCAGGTCCTTTAAATTCCACAATGACTCACACAGGACCTGATAATGCAGCCCTTACATGTAAGACTCGGTGGGACTCCTCTTCAGGAAGGCAGTGTGGTGCCAATTATGGACACTGGATCTGGGGTCTACTCCCAGCTCTGCCACTGACTCACTATGTGATTTTGGGCAAGTCCTTTAATCTCTGTGCTTCATTTACCCCATCTATAAAAACTGAGATAATGAGGCTTATCTTTGTAAAATGCTTTCATGTTTACAGATGAAGTGTGCTTAAGTCCTCAGTATTATTATTCACATGAGGGCTCGTCATCTCTGTAAACTGGCTGCTACTCTACTCTAGCATTCTTCTGAGCAATCTAAAACTGAGAAGAAACCCCTCCAAGGTACAAGGTGATGGTCAGGAATTGTCTCTATCCATAGGATGATTTAATACCAAGGCAAGAGGTGAGACAATCTTGCTGCCCCTTGCCCTGAGCCAGACAGCATCAGGCTTGCAGTGTAGCAAAACACAAAACACAGAGTATATCCCATTCATATGCAAACTCGCAAAAAAAAAAAAAATCTTTATTTGCAGGAAACTTAGGCTAGTGACCCAATGGAGACCAGCCCCTGCTACTCTGCCTGCTATTGCCTCAAACTCAAACCTCTCAAAATTTCCAAGGGCCTGCTGGTCCCTTAAAGTGGAAAATGTTCTGATTAATTCCTCACAAATATCCAGCTCAAACACAAGAGCCACACTGAAGGGAACAGTTATGCAACAAGGCCTTATGGAGGAGAAAAAGTGCTCAAGGCAAATTGGCCATTCACATCATAAATTTTCATGCTCTGTTTGTAATATCTTGCTGCAAGATTTTCACATTTCTGTTGCAACTAGAGATGGGTGAATAGGTTTGGATGAAATAAATAAAAATACCCTACCTGAACCTTCACCCCACACTTAATTTGAACAATTTACTTTTAAAGCTCAAACACATTTGGTGATTTCTGCATTTTTTTAGGTCATGTGCCCTCAATATCATGGTTTCAAGTGGCAAAATTTGGTTTGATTTCAAATTTCCCCAAAATGCCGGGAGGTGTGTGAGTGGGAGGGAGGGTTGGCCTCATCTCTAACTAGAAGCAGAAGCAGCAAGAAATCTATTTCTGTAGTATCAATGGCTCTTGCAAGGAAGCCAGATTTCCAAGCTGGAGGCTCAGAGAGGCTTCCAAAAATCTGGATATTCTTTGTAACTGAAATGCCATGGCTTCAGAGGTTCACCCATCATTAACTATAACCAGAGGAAAAAAGTGTTAAAAGGCTAAAGTGTTAACGAGATATGATGGCTGCTGCCACCGGGAAGGGCTACTTTAAGCACAAGCCAAGCAATCTGAGAGCTGGTTCAATGCATGTTCTGCAACTCAGTGGCAGGTCACATCTCCCTTTGGAGCAGCTAAAAGAAAGTTGACACCTCTCACTCCCTCATCTTCTCTTTTAGTACCAGAAAGGGACTGGGGAGGCAATCTACTGGCTGATCTCTTCTTTAGCAACAGGATCAGAGAAGGCAGCTTGTTACATAATTCCTTCCCTTCCCCACTGTGGCAGATTGGAGCCCTGCTTTTGCTTCGGGCCACATGAACGTCAGACCAGCCTCATGCATCACATTTCAGTGCGTAAGTATTATGTTCAGATTGAGAAAGCAGTTGTGTCTTACGTATATAGTTTAAATAGAGCTTCAGAGATTTGCTTAATGTGATAGATCTAGGCTGCCCATGATTCCCACTCCATCAGACATCACTTCTTTGAAATCAATGCAGTGTCCATAGAAACTTGACAAACATCTGCATATTGATCAAGTGCTTACTGATGCTTATGATTGCTCTCCCTTCTTGGCTGCTTATGAGTCAGAAGAGTGAGAAGCACAAATGAATGACTACATCTGTTGCAATGTAGAATATGCTGCAGCTGACAACACTCTTACTAGCCTTTGGCTACAACAGAAAGAGCCAGAGAGATTAATTCAATGTTTTTGTTTACTTTCTTAAAAGCTCTTCTGTGTTAAACAGACAAGAGAATCACTAGTATTGAATAAGGTGAAGGATTTGCCTCCTTTTCAAATAGGAATTAGAGATTACAAGATGCTGTATTATACTAAAGGACGCAGCAGCATAGTCCAGTGGATAAGGCACTGGATTGGGAATCAGCAGATCTTTGCTTTCTACATTGACTCTGACCTATGGCAAGTTACTTCATCTCTTTGTGCTGCGGTTTCACCAGCTGTAGAAGGAGAACAACTATGTGGGTGAAACAAGCCAATCGCTACGCTCTCGAATGAACTCACACAGAAAAATTATAAAAGACATAACCACCATATCACCTGTGGGTGCATGCTTTTCATACAGCAATCACTCTCTAGCTGAGCTCTCGTTCTCATCCTCAAAGGAGACCTACACAACATCTTCAAAAGATGAGCTTGGAAGCTTAAATTCATAACTTGGCTAGATGCTAGTGTGACAAAGTCAGGCTGGGCAGCTATAAGAGGGTGGTAGAAGGCATATATATTAGCCCCAGAATGATAAAGGCCCTTTTCCCTATAAGTTGAGAAGGGGTTACCTCAGGCCAATTCAGGACTCCCGAATCCAATTAAGGGCTGCCTGAGACCTTTTAAAAACTCTTCGTCAGGTGAGAGAGGGGGATAGCAAGACAAGCTGCTGCGGGGCTAGTAGCAATAAGGAAGAAAGGCTGCTCCAGGGTGGAGGGCTGCTCTCTTCCCTACAGGGGAAGCTACAAAACAGACTGACTGTCTAGGGAAAGGGCTGGCACCCCAGGGCCAACAAGGCCACCCACCCTAGTGAGGGGAGGGAAAGGTATTTTCCCTTGTCTTCAGTTGGAATTGGTTTCCTTTTGTTTTGGGGTTGGGATATTTTTTGCAGAGGGGCATTCCCTCAAGTCCACCCCAGGCTTCTCTGGAGAATACTGGGAAATAAACTGCCAAGTGGGAGAGTAAACACTGTCCAGAGTGGAGGCCGACTTACCCCAGGCCCTCACTGCCAGAGAGGGAAGCACTGAGCCTGCTGAGCCAGAGGAGGTGCCTTGCCACACTGGATAGTAAAAATCATGGACTGAATCAAGACACAGGATTTATGGTTTATCACAACAATCTATAATCCATTTACCCCTGCCCTCCAAACTCCCCCCCCCCCCCCCCCATTTCCCCCTACGACTGGAGAGGCATTTGCAGACTACTTCACCTTGAATGGTCCCTTGAAATATGTAAGCTCAAAAGTTTCTCTCTCACCTGCAGAAGTTGATCCAATAAAATATTACCTCACCCACATTATCACACATGAAAGAAAAGACAGACATGGTAGTTGGCTCTTGGATTAAAGAGTGACTGGAGCACTCATGCCTAGAGGATGTCACAAATCTGTGGGCTGCACATATGCAACCACAATGGTTTTCATTTAAGATTACAGATGTGGTTTGGGGACTGAAGCCAGGACAAGCAATTGCCACAAACCTTACCATTTGATCATAAGGAGAATTTCCATTTACCGTACCAGTATTAAGTCGTTTAGCATATATGTAGAGCAGCCATTAGAAAGCAACATAACACTTGAGCAGGTTTGAATTGCACCAGCAGAGGGCAATAGTGATCATCTACGGCAGGGGTGGGCAAACTACGGCCTGCAGGCCGGATCCGGCCCCTCGGGGCTTTGGATCTGGCCTGCGGGATTGCCCCCCGTGGCGCCGTGGGCCCCGCACCACTCTCAGAAGTGGCCTGCACCACCTCCCTGAGGCCCCCGGGCGGGGGGGGCAGAGGGCTCCGTGCGTTGCTCTTGCCTCCAGGCACCGCCCCCCGCAGCTCCCATTGGCTGGGAACAGGGAACTGCAGCCAATGGGAGCTTCGGGGGAGGTACCTGGA
>NW_020664440.1:19050556-19179075 GCF_002925995.2 Terrapene triunguis
GAGGGTGAGTGTAGAAATAGACTCTTTCTTGGGCCACAGTCTGTTACAAGCAGTTGCATAAGCATCACGGAGACTATAAAATCAAGGAGAAGCAGCCCCTGGCACCAGATTGCAGATTGGGGGAGGGAGATTCATTTGGACGGAGTCAGGGAGATTTCCCCTTCCCCCAACATGCTCCTTTGGAATTACTTTAAAAATGACTTTTAAATGCTCTGTCTGTGCTGATGAAGGATTTTTTTGTACCATATTTCTATAGGACATTTAAAATCTTACTTGATGTTTTGGACTTTCCCCTCATTTAAATGTTACTGTTTTTGCAAGCCTCTGGCCTGCTGTCCAAAGTGCATTTCTAATTAGATTGTGAAGAACCAACCAGATTTCCCCCCTTAGTGTTCATTTCTAGCTGCATTCATTCGGTGACTTCAGTTTTCCTGTAGGGTTTTTATAGGAGTTTAAAAAAAAAAAAGTAAAAGTTTATTTAGAATTGTTTTTGTCTCTATTTTTCTGTTTAAAGCTTAATAGAGCGTTTGGAATATTAAACAGCAGATATACCCCTTTAAAAACACAATCTGTTTTCATAGCCACTAAATAATGTAGTGTTTGTGTTTAACTCCATCTGCTGATATGTTGTCCCTTATACAATATGTAATCATATGATCATGACTGATTTAGTTTTTTTTGTATGCCTCATTTAAATTGTACAGATGTTACATAAGCAAGATAGTTTCCTCTCTAGAATTGAGAGACGTTCTCAGTGCTGTCAGTAGACAATCCAAGATTTCTAAACCTTTCCTTTGTCATAATGAAAGAGGGCAGGATCAAATGAATTGGTCTGGCAGCTAAGAAGAATGAAAGGTTCTAGGGTGGATTGCGGCTGGTGGCTTTTAGTAAGTGCATGTCATTTCAACAGATCTTTAGGGCATTATCCTCTGTGTAAAATATAAGCATGGAATTCAGGCCATTCTTAATGTAAATAATAGAATTTGATTGTACATCTGCTTGTGGAAAAGGCTAACTGAAAAAAACACTATAAACTCTTAAGGCCTGATCCTATATTTCTTGTGCGTCCAACACTCAGGCTCATAATTAATATTCTATTATGGTATCTTCTGTTCCTTCACCACATCTTCTGTGCGTATTATTTCTCTCTGGATTTCACATAGGTGTAGAACAGGGGTTCTCAAACTGGGGGTTGGGACCACTCAGGGGGTCGCAAGGTTATTACATGGGGAGGTTGCGAGCTGTCAGCCTCCACCCCAAATCCCGCTTTGCCTCCAGCATTTATAATAATGTTAAATATATAAACAAGTGTTCTTAATTTATAAGGGGGGGTCACACTCAGAGGCTTGCTATGTGAAAGGGGTCACCAGTACAATAGTCTGAGAACCACTGGTGTAGAAGATGATGTGGTGAGAGTTCCAAGCAGTCTGTATCATTCCTTAACTTGTGAGAGAGGCCCTAAATTTTCACAGAGTAGTGTCCTGCTTTTTTGTGACTGCTCTGTCCAACACATTGGATTTGGTCCTTCAAAGTGCTCAGCACCTTTAACTCCTGTTCAGTGAGAGTTGAGGATACCCAAAGAGCCTCAGAAAATCAGATTTCAGAGTAGCAGCCGTGTTAGTCTGTATGTTCTTTTTTCAGAAAATCAGGCCTCTCATAAACTCACCATTTAAGAAATTATGGTTTTGGAATCAGTGTAGGCCTTGATAGAATGTTATTGGACCCTGGTGTCTATGTAAAACCCTATGAAAGACAGGAGGCTACTCTGTGGGCCCAGGAGTGTGGTGTTACAGAGCAGTTCACAGGATTGGGGCCTTTTTTTTTTTTTTTTTTTTTTAATGGAATGTTTAAAGTACAAAAGCCTCTCTCCTCAGTAAATTTTCTCTCAAGGTTGCTTTTTAAAAATTTCGTTGAATTTGAACCAATATTACTGGTCTCAGAATTCGGTCCATTGTGGATGCCCACCAACCATTGCAGTATTGCCAACTCCACATGTTCAAAACCATGACTCAGGCCCCCAGAATGCATGGTATTGGCTTAAAAATCATGAGACTGTAAAAACATAAGAAGGTCGTTTTGTTTGCCTTCTGAAGTGTTGTTATTTATTATTTATCATACACTTGGGTCACATTTTCAAGTTTTGCTTGGCTGCCTATGTTATGCTAGGGGTCGTTCTAGCTTCCATAGCAGTCCAGTATGAAGAGGGTGCAAAGGTGGCACCTTAGACCCCCCTCATCCTCCCTCCGGTGTTGTGAGTTCTGCTGTGCCTTGAACAGCAGATACTGCAAGACTTGCAATAAAATCATAAGAGTTGGCAACTCTGCTTCTGATATATATTTACAATTGCACTGGTTTGCAATTGCTTGGTCGTATATGTACTGACTTGAAATAAGAAAGCTTGTTTCAGTAAAATTGATAAACAGAGTCAACAGAGATCTCTCTAGTTTTCTTGCTTCTCTCAGACTTCCAGAAGCTGTAATTTTATAACCGATAATCTCTACTTATTAGGAAATAAAAATTAGGTCCTAATCCTGCAGCTACCTCTATACATGCAGAGGATCTTAAAAGTGACCTTCAAAGCTTTCCTCAAAGTGGGATCATTACAAAGTAATGAGCTGAATGTCAGATAGCCACAGGCAGCGGAATATTCAGCTAGTAAATTATTGCAAACTTAGCGTTTGGGGGGGGGAAAATCAGCTCCTTCAAAATTACATCGGCTGGTGTTTCTCTGCTATACTGACCCAGAATACATTGATCTGTGGGCCTGATCCTGCAAACAGTTAAGCACGTAAGTGCCTTCATGCAAATAGCCCTATTACTCATGCATTGACTTCAAAGGGGCTACATGCATGAGTAGAGTAACTTGTATATGTGAGTGTTTTCAGGAACAGTGTGTATGTCACTTGGACACCAGCAGCCTCCCTGGAACATGGAATAACCCATAAGGGATTAGGTAACTGGCATTTTTTTCCTTACATAGAGTGGATTTGGAAACCACTTATAGATATGAAATAACTATTCCTATATACTGGATACCAAATAAAATAAATTCTGTGGAACCATGCCATATTCTAAAAAAGGAGGAAAACCTGGCACATTGCATGAGGGGATTGTGCCCATCAATCCAATCTCATTTGTGTATAATGCACCCATCACAGTGGGCACAGTGGTTTCACCCAGGTGTGATGAGGAAAGCGTCTTGCTATTGTTACGGGAGAATCTTCAGAAAAGAGGTGCTTTAAATCAGTCTTGCTAAATTCCACTTGTCTGGGGAAAAAAGCCTTTTGCAATAGGTGATTACAATATTTGTTTTTCATCCACCATCAAAGGTGAGGGTAGGTATTGTCTATCTTGTGTATTTTGGGCTGCCAAATTTCCCTGATGGGGGTTTTGCTTCAAATGTACTTTTTGGAAAACACTTCACATTTGTTATGAAAATATTCTCATAGGCAGTATGTTCATTTTAAGCCTTCATTTTTCCCTGCAGCCTGTGAGTGATATGCTGGCTCCCTTGAAGTTGTTGGGAGTTTTATTATTATTGACTGAGTTCTGTGGAGCTAGGATTTCACTCTTTGACATGTATTTTTCCCCTCTGATCCATTGCAGATGATTTTGAAGAGGAAAAGCCCAGTATGAAGAAGAATCTCTCAAAAGTTTCTGGTAGAAATAAGAAGAAGAAAGGAGATTGTGACACTGAAGTTCATAGCCTACCAGGTAGATCTTCAAGGCAAAAAGGAGCAAAATCAGTAGCGAAAGAGGAAAATAACATAGATGTAAAAAACAAAGGGAATCGTAACAAAGGGGAAATGTGCAGGTAAGTTAATCTACAGCATCAGCATAACAGTCTGGAACAATATTGTATTCACTGTTAAATGTGTTTAGTTAGAGCCTGATTTTGCACATACGCACAGGTTCCTTTACTCACACTATAACCTCATAGTTCCAATATGCACTTGAGCATAATTATTCAGGTGCATGGTTGTTTGCAGGATCAGGCTGTTGGAATTCATTTTGGGTGGAAAGCTAATATTTGAGACATTTCCAAGTTTTAGTGCAAATAATTGTAATTTTATATGGAAGTTGTCAAGTAATTTAGGTCAAAAATTCAGGTTTGTTTGTCTTTAAATGAGGGTAGGGAGGAGGAATGTAACCTATGACAAGAAGAAATGGGCTTAAACTGCAACAAAGGAAGTAATAATCCTGCCTTCTGTGCAGGGGACTGGACTAGATGACCTATTGAGGTCCCTTCCAGTCCTACACTTCTATGATTCTATGACATTTTGTATTTAAAAATGTCAATAGAAGCTTTTGTATGGACTAATAGCAGGAAGTGAAACTGATCAGTCTTGTTTCACTGGCCAACCTGAACAAAATTTACTAAAATAGCAAAACAGACACCGTTCTAATTCCTATTCTTTTTATACTGATGAGGCTTCAGCAAGGTTAACAGTTCAGTGCATGAATTCAGTAAGGCCATGATCCTGCAAAATGTTATATGGAGACAGAACCTCTGCATCTATGTAGAGCCCCGTTGATTTCCCTGGGATCTTTTGAGGGTGCAGGTATCCATCTCCATGAAGATCCTTACAAGATGGGGACCTAACATTACATACTGCACTGGGAAGAATATTTCCCCATATTTACTGTTCTCCCTCTATTTATGGCAGAGATGTTTTACTTTACAAGTACAGATACATTCTTTGCATTTGTGCTTTGCTTGTCAAATATTTTAAGGCTTTGCAGCTGTTATTTTTAATACAGATACATTGTATTTGTTTTTCTATTTTAATGTTGTTTTCCTCCAATTTTTAAACAAACTAGCAAACTACACACTGCAACTCTTAAAGCCTTTTTTTGTTGTCTTTTGTAATCTTTATAGTGCTTTACCGAGCCCCTCTCAGAAGGAGATGACTTTGAAGAGACAATCAACTATTAAAAAAGAAATGGATGAAGATGATGATGATGGAGATGGAAGTGAGGATGAGTGGGAGGATGTGGAAGGTAACAGTCTTTTACAGTGGCCTTATCAACTATTCTGCTCTAAATATTGTCATATACTGTTCTCCGTGATGATTTATTTGATTTTGGTGCAACCTCTCTTGGATTCAGATAGTTTCTACAGTCACTATTACAGCTATAGATTTTTTTTATTGAATCTCTTATATAAATATTTATAAAGGATCTAATCTAATATACAGATCAAGATTTTGAACATCCCAGTGTTCATGGGTGTTTAAAGATGGGTCCAAACTAAAATCAATATACTTACCAGCAGGTGGCATTTTAGCCTCATATTATTCATGCACAAACAGTGGATAAAGGGGCAGCCTTACCCCTTTTCTGGAATTTCCTTTACTGCTTACTTAAATAACACAAGGTTCCTAGCAGAATTTGCCCCTGAGTTTAGGATTGCTCCCTGCAGAACCTCTGTCTTGGCCCTCATTCAGTCTGCCTCAGAAAGACAGTAGGGACCCTTTTATGTATGGTAGTTGGTGTTACTAAGACCCACCTAGTTTGGCTGCCAGTGTCTGTGAGCAGAACAGCTCTGCATCTTTATGCACCTGATACCTATTAACATGTGTAGCAATGCTGCTACCCAATATGTGGCACTCTGAACTATTTGTAAATATGAAATATCACCTTATGCCGAGAGAAGCTTAGAATGAGTCCAACAGAAGAATCAGACTGTGATTTCCTAGAGATGGGGACTGGGCAAGTTAAGTCATTCAGTCAGATACCAGTTAGTTGGCCATCAAACCAGGCTGTGAAGACCAGAATTGTATTGTAGCTGTAAATGTATGCCTACTGAAGTGAACTCCCTACTTAAAAACACTCCTGAGTCTTGCCAGTCCTTTTGAACTGATACATTCAGGCTAAATCTTTCACTAAGACTAAGGCAGCAAGGGAAGAGGAGCTCCAAAAGCCAGAGGGTGAAGTCGAGAATACCAAGGCTATGGTAGAATTTTGACATTGTTACCGTACGTAATAATATCTCTCTACCACAGGACACATGGTAGAGTCCCAGAACATGTTACTTTAAATAGGGCTGCAGTGCTGTAGAGAAGGCTGCATTCTCAGCTCCTACCTAATGTGGAGCACCCAGTCCACAAAAATATTAATGAAGATTATTTTACAAATAACTGTCTACATGTAGTGTTCCTGTAAGGTGCCATAGAGACAGATCTGAAACCCAAGTGCTTTGTCCCCACAATGAACGCAGCATGGCCCATAGCAATGCAAAGCTTCCCTTATGCTGCTCCACCAATGTTCCTCAACCCACTTCGGAAGTAATTATTTGTTCTTTCGACTTTTTGCTAAAGTGATGTGACTGTGATGGTAGTGTAGTGAAAGGGAGACCTGTCTGCTAGAAACTGGACTGAGTCAATACCTTGATACTAAAGCGACTGGCATTCCATGAATACCTTAGATACAGAATATCCGCTCATTTAACATAGGTTACTGAAAAGACACCAAATGGCAGCGACTTTTGGCAGTCTAACTTTGGCTATGTTTGAACAGATGAACTTGAGAGGAGAGACTCCCCAGGGCCATTGATTCCATGGGTATTAATTTTAACTTTACATTTCCAGAGCTCGAAGATCCTGTCCTGGATAAGTCAGGAGAAGCTGCTGCCCTTCCTGCACTGATGTTGCCCAGCAAACCAGTTGAGATAGAAATTGAAACTCCAGAGCAGGCAAAGAAGAGAGAGAGAAGGTAAGATCAGTTATACAGGGGAGGCAGCATAGGCCAGTGGGTAGAGCAGGAGGGGCAGGAGTTGGGAGACCTCTCAGGTTCCAACTCTGGTCACTGTCTGGCTGTATGACTTTATCATCAGCTGGGGTAAGTAAATGGTCATAGCTCCAGTGACTTGAAGTCACTGGAGTTATGACCATTTAGACCATCTGAGGATCTGTCCCCTGATCTTTAGATGTGCTGAGCATCCAAAACTTGAACTGAAGTCAATGGGAACTCAGGGTGCACAGCACCTTAGAAAAATCAAGCCCTTAACTTTACTGTGCCTTTGTGTGTCCCCATGTGTAAAATAGGGATAAGGATACTTTTGTAAAGCGGTTTGAGATCTGTGGCTGTTGTAATGTAATTATACAGTACTATAACTGTATATATCAGGGGTGGCCAACCTGAGCCTGAGAAGGAGCCAGAATTTACAAATGTACATTGCCAAAGAGCCACAGTAATACGTCAGCAGCCCCCCATCACTTACTCCCGCTCCTAGCGCCTCCCACCCACTGGCAGCTCCCAGCGCCTCCCGCTCCCTCCCCGCACCTTCCGATCAGCTGTTCTGTGGTGTGCAGGAGGCTCTGCGGGGGAGGAGCGAGGGCACTGCAGACTCCGGGGAGGGTACCGGAAGGGTGGAGTGAGGGCAGGACCTGTGGCAGAGCCGGGGTTGAGCAATGAGCATCCCCCGGCACATTGGAAAGTTGGCGCCTGTAGCTCCAGCCCCAGAGTCAGTGCCTATACAAGGAGCCGCATATTAACTTCTGAAGAGCCACGTGGCTCCGGAGCCAGAGGTTGGCCACCCCTGGTATATATCTCCTTTGTCTTTTCCCATTTCCATAAGATTTTTTTTTTAATATAGTAGTACCCCGTCAGTAAATTCAGTTAGGAACAGCCCTCTTAGATCCTGTCACAAATTTGGGTAGCCAGGCTAAGAATTTACATCTGGTCTTATAGATCTATGAATACTAGTTACAGGTAGAATCTTGTTACCTGTATGCTGAATTTTTCTTTCCTAATTCACATGGGTATTGGGAGAAATGAGTAGTTAGTTAGTTAATGAAAAGTGCTAAATAAGTACTAAGTATTTTTTATTGTTAGTTTGCTGTACCCCCTTACACTGACAGCTCTTTAAATTAAGGCACTAAGTTTCAGTAGTGAGGTAGGTAGAGCTCACGGTTTTTTAATCACATCTGCACCTCATGACTGTTTGCATAGAATTGACTGAATTCTCCCAAAGCATGCACGGGTCTCCGTGTAAAACCTGGAATTGGTTCTCTGACACATTTTTTTTGATTTATTCAGAGTCCTGGTCAGAAACCTGGAATGGTAGGTCCATAGGGCATTACAGCATTCATTTATTTTATAACACTTTGCAGAGAGAAAAGGAAAGCCGAGTTTGAGACTTATCTCCGGAGAATGATGAAACGCTTCAGCAAGGCGGTTCATGAAGATACGCATAAGGTGAGGGTCACAGAAGCAACATGGCAGAGAGGGTACAGATCATGAAGACTTCAGAACAGTTGTGGTATGTGATTGAAAAGGCACAATGACATTTGGAGCCAATTCTAATCTGTATGATCCATGGACATGCCTAGAAATTAAAAGGAAAAAGGAAAGCAAAGTTCCAATCAAATTCACATACAGGTTTCTCTCTGACCATCATTTGGAATGCCCTGCCGCTTGGACAATCTGCATTACTGGAATTCAGGAACAAAATAGATGTCAGTGGTGTATATAGGATTAGCTACTGAACTGGGGTGATTCCTGCTCATATTCGTGGAGTTAAACTGTTCATCCCATTTGGGGCTGGCGATACTGATGAGCACCAAAGGGATTTTGATCCAGATCCTCAAAGGTATGTAGGCACCTAACTTCTATTTACATCAATGGGAGTTAAGTACTTGCATACCTTTGAGGATCAGGGCCTTTATCACCTTCCTCTGGAGCACTGAAGGGTAAGATGGCCTTGTGTTCAAGGCACTGGGGCTCAGGAGATCTGGGTTCAATTTCTGTTTTGACACAGATTTCCTCTATGCCTCAGGTCCCTATTCCTAGATCCAAGGATATGACTTTCCTACTTCACTAGAGTGTTGCAAGAATAAACTCATTATTGTGTAGTGCACAGGTATGGTGAAGGTAGCCAGATAAGTACCTAGATACATTGAGTTAAATTAGGAAGGCATATGTACATGATTTTATCATTGTTTTGTTATTGGCGGATCTCCTTCCAGCTTCTGTTTCCGTACTGGCTATGGGAAAAGGGTGGGAAATCCAGTACAATGAAAAGTATTTAAAATAAGGACTAGCTTTTGACATTGAAATTGTCTTTGGAACTGAATATTGCTTCTGCTCTCAGGTGAAGCAATGACAGTTGTTTCAAATGAACAAGACACAAAGTTGGTTTTGTATCTGTTTTGTGCCTAGTCCTAGAAAACAAACGATGGGAAGTGTTTAAATCAAAGCTCATCAGTGTTTCCAGATGGTAGATGGATGCATGGCTGTCAAAAAGGGAACTTAACTGGCATTTCATTTTGCATTAATTTCAGGTATAGTTTAAAATCTGCTCCTCCTATTTTAGCTATCGTTATTTCACTTCCCTAATAATTGTGTCATGGAGAGGGAATTGAAACAAAGATCTTAGAACTGATCATTTGAAAGACAGAATTTATGCTGTTCCAACGGAGGCTACAGAAATTGTAGTCACAAAAGGCCACGTTCTCCTCTGGCTTACATGGCCACAACTCCTTTGAGAATCTTGGCATCTCCTTCCTCATATAGCTATCGGGTCAGATTCATGCTGGTATGTTAACTGTAATGGTGTTGCACCTGAATTAATATGGCTTGTTGTATTAGCTGAAGAGCCTTTGTATTTGCCCTATCCCTGGCTGTTGATGGAGGAGTAAAGTCATTAACTGTACCAAAAACACTGGCTGTTTCAATCTTAAAACCTATTTTCTATCTCCTCCAGGTTCACCTACTATGTTTGCTAGCAAATGGTTTCTATAGGAACAGGGTCTGCAACCAGCCAGATCTTCAGGCTATTGGCCTTTCCATCATCCCCACCCACTTCACTAAAGTGCCTGCAGGTCGTGTAGACCTTCTCTACCTCTCCAACTTGGTGAAATGGTAAGAATCTCCCTTATAATCCAGCTCTCTCATGTTAATTTTTGATGCAGCACAAGGAGAGAGATCAAGGTTGATGAGTGTAGTCACCCAAGCTCAAGTGATTTATCTTGTTAAATACTAGTTTGGGGAAAATCCGCCCCCCCCCCTTTTTTTTTTAAGGGGGGGTGAACTATGAAGAAGTTATTCATTAAACTGAACACTAAGGTGAATTTGTCATTCTTCAAGGTTTGTTGCAACCTTCACTATCAACACTGAACTCTCTGTTGATGATCGAGAGAGCCTGCAGTCCACTTTAGAGAGACGCTTCGCCATCTACGCTGCAAGAGATGATGAAGAGTTGGTCCATGTGAGTGACTTGAAGTCTGGAAGCTCCCGAGGTTGCTTGCTGGGTTTGGATGCCAGATCACTGGGGCAGTATTGCTGCTGTAGAGGTCGCAGGTTAGGCTCAAGGGGTGGGGCTGGATTTGAAGAAAACTGATAGATCATCTCTGGGCCTCGGCTTTCTCTTTATTTTTTTCTGTTTTGAACGTAGCCTCTGTGCTTTGAATGACATATGTGCCTTATAACCTGAACAAGCACCCACTGGGGTTCTGCTGTGATTAGGCCCTGGTTCTAAGCTGTACCCAACTGAAGGCCTGGTGATTTTGACCCTCTGTTCTAGGCAATATCCAAGTGGGTTAATGTGTAATTGGTCCTGATGCTGGTGGCTTCACAGATAAGTATGTGCATTTGTTCAAAATCATTACCCCCGAGTCTGCTCTGGCAGTGCAAAGCAACTACAGAGACAAATTAACCAGCTCCCGAAGGATTCCTCTTTTGTAAAGCGATTCCTGGGGTCACACAGCCCCTTCTTGGTCCCTGGTTTAAGGGGTTTACCTGAAAAAAGAGTTGTGATCAAGGTGTCACTGCATTGAGGCAATCCTCAGCAGTCAGAATGACCCCTTGAGGCCAAGGCAGCCAGGTGTGATTTAGAGCAGCCTGAAGGCTTTAACTGACAACTGTTTTTTAAGGCATCTGGCAATAAATCAGCCTGTGACTTTGGAACTGGGGTAGGGGGGCAAACTAGAGTCATGTCTTTCCAGTTCACATAGGGGTTGCTGGTTAAAGAAAAATAATTCATGAGTATAAAACTGAACATTGAGGGAAGGTTTCCCATTCTTTGGGAGAGCAGCACGTGAACTGCCATTTTGCAGGCATTCTGCCCACAAGTCCATCATGGTCCTTGGAAACCTGGGAAACTGCAGCCTTGGTCTAGTTGTAGAATGTCTTCGCTGTGGCTGGAGATGTAGAAGTACCTCTAGCTAGGAACTGAGGAATCCTGCTTGCATACATTGGCGGGAGAGGAGCACAGACAAAGTGAACCATGCCTAAGTTTGAACGCTTCTGGTTTGAATTTATCTGTTCTTGCCCATTTCTGCTGAACTCCCACATAACAAAACAGTCAGCGGGTCACCACTGATACTAGGTTACAGTTACTAAATTACCATTGCAGTGTCCACATGAATGGCAGATGTTTCTGTAGAGTAACATCTTGTTAGCATACATAATTTACTCAATCCGTCCTTGAAAGAGGTGCCACTCTGTCTTCTTTAGCTCCGTTTACCTCAGGAATGAGGAACAACGGTTCAGTTTTGGAGCACTAGACTAGGACCTGGGAGAACAGGGTGCAAGGCCCTGCTCCACCACAGACTTCCTTTATAATCTTGGGCAAGTTATTTAACCTCTTTGTGCCTCTGTTCCCCATCTATAACATGAGTATAAACACATATATTGTGAGACATTGACGTTGTGGTAATGGGCTCAGTGTAATTACCAGAAATGAATCTTTATCAGCACACATTGAAAGATCTGGATGAAACTCACTTTTGGGTTAAAATCTGGCTCCAATGTGGTTTTAAGCTGGCTGTTTATACTTAAAAAAACCAACCCCCTCTCCCCACCCTCCACCCCCAAACTCAAGTCTTTTCTTTTTTCTTAAATAGATGTTTTTACTTATTCTACGAGCGTTACAGTTGCTGTGCCGGCTTGTGCTGTCTCTGCGACCCATTCCCCTGAAAGAGCCAGCGGGAAAGGTAGGGTTCATTGGGATTGTGAAAGAAAGGAATTGACTATTTTAGGGGTCCACACTCTGGCCCAGAGGATGATCGTTTGGAGTCACATGATGTTAATGAAGAAGAAAAAATTAGGCTGAATATCAGAAAAATCTTTGACAATGAGTTGTATTAGGGCAGAGTTGCCAGGGTTTACCTTAAGGTGTGATGTTAAACTGATTTAGCTAACAGTAAAGGCTGTGTGGACACTCTTATTTTGGTTTGAATGTCTTATTTCAGTTTAGCTTATACATGTTTCTATTCAAATTAAGATGAATAGAAATAAGCCAGGTTTAAACTGAAGTAAGAGTGTCCACACAGCCTTTGCACCAGTATAAATTAAATCAGTTTAAAGCCACACCTCAAGTTGAACTGGTGCGATTGAGACAAGGATTTAAGCTGTAGAATGTCTTCCACCACTTTTCTTTGGAGACCAAGTTGCTTGGGACTTTTAAAACTAGGCTGGATGAAACACTAGAGTTGGACTGAATGATTGAATAGGTTTTTTCCATCTCTGACATCTGTGATGGAGACTAATTAAGAAGCTCAGATCCTTTAAAGCCAGCCAGCCCGTGTATCTAGCCAGTGTTTTCTTCTCTGGGGTTAGGAACACAGAGTACAGCCTCTTGAAGCTCACAAATGGCCCTCCCCAGCTGTTTGACTTATGGTTCCCTAAAACCTGCATATTAACAGCAGTGTACTGTACTCACAAAGCTTTGTTCCGCTTCCACCTACCCCAGTTAGTAGAAGTTGGAGTTATTTACTCTAGAAAAATCAAGATCGCCTCTTTTGTTTTCAGGGCAAGAGCTCCTGCAAGAAGCACTCTGCCAAAAAACCTAAGGCTCCATCAAGAAAAAGCTCCTGCAAAGGAGCCAAGCAACAGGAGACTCTATCAGGGAGTGAAGGAGCTGACAAGGAATCAAACACCTCTGGAACCAAAAGGAAAAGTAAGTCAAAGGTGATCAAGGATTGCCAGGAACAAAAGGAATCCAGTGATGATGAAAGCAACCTGGGGGAAGAGGAAGGAGCACACAGGCCCAGAAACAATTGCCGACGAAGAGTGACCTTGAAAGTGTCTTACAAAGAGGAGAGTGGAAGTGATGAGGGCAGTGATTCTGAGTTTGAGGCTTCGGAGGAGGAGGACAGTCATTTCTCTGATGAGGATTTTGAAACTGTGTCTAAGAAGCAGAAAAGATCATCGGGGCCCCATAAAGCAAGGTTAGCGGTTGAAAACAGCAGGAAAAACAGGTCTCTGGAATCAAAGGGGCCCAAGAATTCAGATGGAAATGAGCAATTGCTGGCAAAAGCAGCTTCTCCAGGCTCTTCTAATACACCCAGGAAGAGGAACAAAATCATATCTAGTGACGATGATGGGGAGCAGGAGGTGGTGAAAGTGACAGGCACAGATCAGTGGTTGGAAATCTTTGTTGAGCGGGAAGACAGGTGGGTGTGTGTGGACTGCGTTCGTGGCATCGTTGGCCAGCCCTCTATGTGTTTCAAATATGCCACCAAGCCAGTTTCCTATATTGTGGGGATTGACAGCAACGGGCACGTAAAGGACGTAACACAAAGGTACGACCCAGCATGGATGACTTCGACAAGGAAATGTCGTGTGGATCCCCAGTGGTGGGAAGACACGATGGAACCATATAGAAGCCCCTTTGTGGAAAGAGAGAAGAAGGAAGAAAGGGAGGTAAATGAACACCAGATATTCGGGTCATTTCATACCAAGAGCCAAATCCTGACATCCTGAATCTGGCAAAACTCCCTGGGAGATTTTCCCTGAGAAGGGATGCTGGGATTTGGTGCCAGAATATTTGCTGTATTCATATGTGGGTGTTTTAAATCTGGGATCACTAAGGGGAACATATATATGTTAGTTACAAGAAATAAAATAAAAAGGAGGCTGTTTAGGAGAGAACAAATGCAGAGGACAGACCCATTTGTAATTTGTCGCATAGAACAGCATTGCCCTTGTCGTTAAACACTTTGGACCAAGTTCATCTGTGGTGTAATTCCATCAACACCAAAGGAGATACACCAGGGATGCCTTTGGTCATTTGGATTACCTGCTTTTGTATGGGTTTCTGATTCTTTTTGGGATCAAGTTTATAATACAATCTTTCTTCTTTTTGTAAAATGCTGGTGCAAAAGACCATTGAATTCACTATTATTTGCATGGGTCATGCAGTTTCTAGTTAAGCTTCAAGACCAACCGCTGCCGACAGCCATTGGAGAGTACAAAAATCACCCTCTTTATGCATTGAAGAGGCATATCCTGAAATATGAGGCCATCTATCCTGAGAGTGCTGCTATCCTAGGATACTGCAGAGGAGAGGCAGTATATTCCAGGTGAGACATACATGCTTGTCCTATTGTAAAAATTATATAGGTAGCTAAATCGATTGAACATCAGCAAGACAGTTCTGTGTATTTTTGCAATCCATTGAAAGAGTGTAGACAGTTGCTTTTGTTCTGGCCTCTTTAGAGACTGTGTGCACACACTGCACTCCCGGGACACCTGGCTGAAGCAAGCTCGAGTGGTGAGGATTGGGGAAGTGCCCTATAAGGTAAGGGAGCTTGGAATCACGTCATTGCACTGCCCTCTCTGGATAAATAGTCATTGCTTTTATACCTTTTACACAGACAAGATTTGCACTGGGGGGCGGGATTCTTTCTCTCCAGGCTGCAGGGAGATGCCTTGCTGCTGTGGATCCATCAGCCAGCCATGCGCCAGCTCTAACCAGAACTCCACTATGTGCTCTTCACACTCTCAGGGACCATCCCTGTTTGGAGGCCTTCCGCCTAGCAGAACTGCACTCGTTAGATTCTGTTCAGAGCCTTCCAGGATCCTTCCTTGAATTGGAGGATTTGGCCCCAACTTGCTCACAACGTGCCTAGGTGCATCAAGCATAAGCTATAAGTTACAGATGTCAAAGCTATAGAATGAGCGCTCCTTTCCTCCCATACCCTTCTCTTTCGGTCTCCCAAATAAAATCGGAGATCCCTGATTAGTGTCTGTTTGTTTCTAAAGTGTGACAAATGCAGCCATTGTGTTTACACAGATGGTGAAAGGATTTTCCAACCAGGCAAGGAAAGCACGACTGGCAGAGCCTTCAAACAGGGAGAAAGACGATTTGGGGCTGTTTGGCCTGTGGCAGACAGAGGAGTACCAGCCTCCTGTGGCAGTGGATGGAAGGGTAGGCAGGAGGGAAGAGAGGGTGGTGTGTGTGGGGTGAATGCAAAAATCTGGAATGAAGGCACAGGCTTTATTTTTCTAGAGCATCTTTATGTGTTAGAGGTAGATCAGTCTGCAGCTTCTGGATCCCAGAGTTCTGGGATTTGTAGATTATATTGGTTAACTGCCCAAATTTTAGTCACATCTTAAGTAGGCCTCCATTTTTATGATTGGAAATAATTATGGAGTTCTGTGCCTGCAATTCAGGGCTTGCAAACATGGGGAGTTATTCTCGATGAACTTCGGAAGTGAATTAAGTTAATTTGGAATAAGGCACTCTTGTTCTGGTGTAAGAGCATCCACCTATGGAGAAAATTGGAAATCGTTAATCTGCTTGAAATTCACACCCCACCATATTCTGGATTAATTTTAATTTTTAATTTTCAAGCCCTTAGTTACGAAGCACAGATGGTAACCATAAACCAGGGTTGTCAGTGTAGTTGCAAAGTGTAGGCCAATGCCTGAAAATATGGCTTGTGTCCTGAATATTAAAGAATTGTTGCCAGAGTGTTGCTAATCTGACATTCAGAATAAGGATAACTAAGCAGACACTTGTATCTATTTCTGAATAAGAGGAGAAATTTCCATTCATCTTCTGACTGAGCATGAGCTTCACTTTTTATTTTCATTTTTCAAAAACAGGTTCCCCGGAATGAATATGGAAACGTGTATCTCTTCCTGCCCTGTATGTTACCAATAGGCTGTGTGCAGCTAAAGCTTCCCAACCTGCATAGAGTGGCACGGAAACTGGACATTGACTGTGTTCAAGCCATCACTGGATTTGATTTTCACGGTGGCTACTCACACCCAGTGTATGTGATGTGCCTGCTTTCTGGTTTGTTTGATTTGTGAGGATTTTGTAAACTGCATGGTGGGTGCTCCATGCTAAGGGGCTATCCCATGCCATTTTCACTGTCAGCTGCTGTAGAGGCAGAACACCTCAGAGCAAGCTGTGGCACGTGATATCACAGAATTCAGCTCAACAGCCTGTCCTTTCATTTCCATTAGCAGCCTGCTCTTGCTCTGGAAGAGTAGGGAAACCACCCTTGCAGATGCGTCATGTGAGATACTCTGCTTTCTCTGTCAATACTCAGTAGTCTTCTGTCTATGATGCATCAATATGTATTGGCTGGCTTCCTTTCTTCCTCTAGCACTTGGCCTGTTTTGCGGGTGCATAAACTGATAGATGAATGTATTCTCCTTTTCAGTACTGATGGCTACATAGTCTGTGAAGAATACAAAGAGGTGCTCATCGCAGCCTGGAAGAATGAACAGGCGGAGATAGAAAAGAGGGAAAAGGAGGTGAGAATTATTTTCACAGGGTCTTTATTTTTATATTGAACAATAAGTTACCTTCACTTAGTTATTTAAAGTAACAGTCAAACGTGGGGGCTATGCAAGCATTAAACACAGAGCTGAGCCAATGTAAATGTGTAGTGGTCATAATCTTACATTTCAATAGAACCACTTGTCCAGCTGGATCCCAAAGCACTTTACTCTGTCCATACCCTGGGCTAAATTTTAGGCACAATATAATTATCCAAGTTGGAATTTGCCAGGGAACGAGGGCCAGCATCCCTGCTCATTCAAAAATAGTTATAAATGGCCATGACATCAGTGTTATATTTAATCCAAATGACGGCCCCTCCAGCAGTCCTGGTTAGTGGGGCATTGATTCAGTACTTACTTTGAGAAAAGTGCCCAATTCAGTATTGACTCAGAGATGAATGCCCCATATCCTGCAGCATCTATTGACATGTTCTTTTGGGGCTTCCTATATAAGTACTGGCCAATCCTGACACTGCTGGGCTTGTGAGATGTGACATTGCAAAAAGCCATACTGGCTGCTGATAGTGAGTAAAATGGTATAAAGTTATATGATGGAATAAATACAATGATTCCTGTACAGATACCTCTTAAAATATAATGATGATTGGTTAATAGTGAATGCTCGGGAGTGATGCAATACATTTAAATTAATATACAGAATTTTTCTGTTTTGTTTAAACACCAAAGACTGTTTATATGGTTCTGAATATATCAGAATTCCTGACTTTAAGGATTTATTTTTTTGAAATAATAATTGCACATAGAAAAGAGAGAAGAGAGCACTGGGGAACTGGAAATTGCTGGCAAAAGGACTTCTCATAAGAGAGAGACTGAAGCAACGCTACTGCAGAAAGGTAAGAATCTGTGTGTATATCTGCTACTAGTAAAGACTAAGGAAAATGATAGCAGTAGAATTTGCACTGGATTCTTGAGTCAATTTTTTTTCTTTCTCATTTCTTACAATCTCTTCTTGCTCATGGGACAGCTCAAATGATTAATGTGAGCAGGCTTTGACCCTTCTGAATGTCAAAGGTGGGGAGGGGCAAGAAGCCCAACTAAATGCTTCCTCGATTCATTTTAAAATATATCTAACATTGTAATTTGTCTAGTGCTCCCTTTGGCCTTTCCATGTGTTAGTTGCAGCCTGTGAAAACACTTCTGGGCTTCTCATAGCAGATGAAGCTAACTGAGCACCATTGCTGTCCTCTCTATTAATGCAGCCTAATTACATCTCTTTCAACACAGCTACTGGTGGTCAAGATCACTACATGCTTAGTCATTTGATGGATGACGCATGTAATCTTTAGCAGCGTTTGACCGTGTCTTGCTTTATACCCAAAATCTTAAATTTTCAATTGATACATCAGAGAACTTCCAAAATCTCTTCACGCAAAGCTCTCTTCCCCTCTTCTCACACTAACTTTGAATAGGAGCTCATACTGGGTTTTGAACAAGAATTCAGCTCGATCATGTCAGTTGAAATCTCATCCCTATTTAACATCAGATGAGCACTCCGCAACCAGGCAACATGGTTTTATATTATGGCCCTATTCTTCTGACTGACATCCACTTCATATTTTGGATTTCTTAGTCCAAACCACACATGTAGTTTTCAGAGGAGCAAAGTGACCTGTGTTGGTTTGGGTTATGAAGTGAAATGATTCTGTCCTTAAATATGTTTTTCCTCATGCTTGGTGATAAGTCAGATTTTAAAGCCGGTTTATTCTTACAGGCTCTTGACTAGTGAATATTCTTTCTGAACTTGAATTAATGCTGCACATATGAGACATGGACTGATACTGCTTTGTGTAGAGAATTACATAAAATGTACCGCTTGTCTGTTATAGATAACTCCTGCTAACTACAGCAGCATGTTTCATGGTGATAAGACTATATTATGACAAAAAAGGACCCTTAAAAAACACCACCTAACCACAGTTGCCAACTTCACGTGGTAAATAAGCACCCAGACTTTCACAATAAGCCAAAAAATCAAGCTAATCCCATTTCAAAACAAGGCCCAAACAAGCCAATCCCTAAGAACCCCAATACTCTGTGACTAGATTTCCCCGCCCCCAGGGTGCAGTGTGGGACTGTGGTGGGCCTGCATCCCAGATACTCTCCCGCTCCTTACCAGGAGCCGATCAAAAAAAAAAAAAAGCTACAAGCCAAACAAGCTACAAGCCAAAAACTAGCCAACAACAACTCACAAGCCAATTAAGCCAAAAACAAACCCAATTTCTGTGGGTTTTTTTGTGGGTTTGGCATGTCTGCCCCTAATATTCATGCTTATTTTTTCCAGAGTGAGGCATCCGGCTCCATGATGGAGAAAGGAGCTGGATTTTCTTCTGATGAAGAAGGGGAGCCAAGTTCAGAGACTCCAGCCGAAGATGTGGTTGTTTCTTGGCCTCAGAATCGGCAAGTGGATGAACAAAGAAAAGAGAAAAAAGGCAGAAAGAGCAAGCGTGAAAAGAAAGGAGAAGTAGCGCACTTGTTCCCCTTTGAGAAGTTGTGACCAGAACTGAGTGCTAAACTCTTTGCATTCAATTTCCCGATGCAAGGACGAAGGTGGTTGGTTTCTTTAAAACCATCTTGTAAATAATTTCAGAGCTAGAAAATGTTTGATGTTTTCTACTAGCTGTCTACTTGAGACTGAATGAGTCATAATTATATAATTAGAGCAAAGAGCAGATGTGGCAGTAGATAAAAATACATCACAACAGGAGCATACCAGCCGGTGTGTGTTTTCAGCCCTCCAGTGTATAAGCATATCTGGTGGTCAGAGGTGGACTCTCTCCATAGTGTAATCTCAAGCCTCTCTCGCTGATCCAGCATTAAGAGCTCTAAAAATATGAAACTGGATTTATCATTTCTTTTTGCAGTCATGGGTAACCTTTTTATTTGTGGAGTTTTGAGGAACAGACTTGTAGCTATCGTATACCTTCTGAGAAGAGTGACCCATTGCAGCTGTTCTTCCCCTTTGACAAGTATTGTCACCCCTGCAGTATACCTATTTCTGCATCACTTTCACGATCTCCTTCCCCCAAGTCTTGTTTACTGACAAACAGAAGCATGTGTAGCTGCTATTCAGGAGTCCCCTGTGTACTCTATTATTGGCCTATTATCGCTATAGGTAGTTAACCCATATTGTTTCAAATCAGCAGTGCAATAGATTTTTATTCACATTTGTAGTCCATCACAAGGGAGGAAATGTAAAGAATCAAGTAGCACCTCAGAGCCTGGCAGATCCCTCATATTTACATGTTTTGCAAAGGACAGAGATTTCTTAAGCGTAGTTTTGACTTATTTTACTTTCCCTGCCTCCATAATCCTTTCTAGAGAGAAAAGTCTTGAGATAATTTGGGACACTGTCATGTTGCATTTTTTAAAGATTTTTTTATATTGTCACCACCTTATCATTAAACTAAAATAACTAACTTGTCACCCTTAATGTTTATTCACTGTCTGCATATGGCATAGCTTAGACAATGAAAGCAGACAAGGAACGTTTAGTGTGGTGCAAAATTTGCAAGAGCACCATTGCCAGAAGTAAAAGTCTGTGGTACTTGGGCACTTTTGAAACTTACCCATTGTTTATAGCAAGTTTCACTTTCTCTGCAGCACAGTGTTGGGTTTGTATTCTAAACACTGTAAGGGAATGTTTAAATCCATGCAAACTTTTTATGGGATTTTTTTAAAAAAATGAAATGATACTGTAATTATTTTTTAGAAAACCTATAGTTGGGCTTAAATGGACCTAAATTTCTCTTTAAGAAAACTCCTAGTTATGGTGGGAATACAGTAATGTTAAGAGCCTGCTGCTTCCTTGCCTTATGCCACAAGTTCAAACTCATTGTAATCCTAGTGGAGAGGCTAAAAATGCAAGAAAAAAAGCTTTAGTACTTATGTATATTTAGAAAAATATTTTTATACTGAATTTTTGGAAAAAAAAGTGTTTGCAAAGATCAATCTTGTGTATGGTCCCTCTTATTGCTATGGGTCATTTATCTGTATTCCTAATGAACAATTATTAAAGGGAAAAAGCAGTGACCTCAGGTAGCTTAGTTTTCACACTTTTGTATTACATCAGCAGTATCACCAGTCCTAAGTGTTCAAAACATGTAAATTTGGGTTTCTTTACATTCTGCTCTTGAAGCTTTTAGGGTTCATATTAAGCTTTTTTAATGAAAAAACAAAGATTAAAAACTTTTTTTAAATGAAAGCTGACATTCTCAGGTAATTACTTGACTGCAGATGAGGCTTCAAGAAAAACTCTACGTATGGCAAGATTTGACAATACTGCAGTAATTACCAGAGGGCCCCTTCAGGGTCTGGCTCCTCCTGTGCAAATACATACGAGGACATGCTCATACCCTGAACCATTTTCAGTGTAAGGGCCAGAATCCAACTCTAACTGAAATTTTGGCATCTTTCCATTGCTTTAAATGGGTCTGAAATGGAGTGACAGCTAGGCATAAATGGAAGATTGAATTTTGGACTGTATCACTGGTGGAGGTTCCTAGCCTGTACAACCAGCATACGAGAAGTTTTATTGCTGCAGTTGTTACTATAGAAACCTTGGTTGTATAGATGCAATGAAAGCACCAATTCTGGCTATGTTGCTTAAAAAGAAAATGCACCTTCCATTACATGGAGTTTTGCTTCACGTTATTTGTGTACAAAGTAAGCTATTGGGGATTCATACTTAAAATTGTTCTGATTGTAGAATTAAGCCCAAAGCCCTTAAATATTTAATCCAATAGAACTAGAACCATTACAGTAGTTCTAGTTCCATTGTATAATGCCTTTCAAAGAGTTGTGGTGGAGATAGAAATGTTGCTGCAGTTAAATAAGGAAATGTATGCCAAGGTTTAAGCAACTTGCTCAAGGCCTCACAGCAAGTCTGTGGCAAACTAGGAAACAGACCCTGTCTCCAAGTTCTAGTGCTCTTAAACCACTCCACCATGCTGCCTCTAGTATAAAGTACCTTACCATGGATATTAGTAATTCAGTTAATATGAACATGCCTCCTGCTAGTGAAATATTTGAATGCAAATCTACAATTAAACAGTTGCCTTTTTCTTCAGTTTAGTTTTAGTAATGAGCTCGTTTGTCTGCAAGCTGTATATCTCACTGTATTTAACAGTCTCCAGAAGAGTTTGGACCAGCTGTGGTTACAGCATCTTTAGCACCAAAGCCCAGTTACAAAACCCAAACACACACTTAACCATCTGAGAAACTTTTTTTAATAAAACATACAAAAATTCAGCACTTTGACAGAAAACTGTTTCAAGAGTCTCCATTGTACAGTAGCTGAATGCTGGTTGGGGTTTAAGTTTTAATATATGGAGATATACTTATCTCATAGAACTGGAAGGGACCCCAAAAGGTCATCGAGTCCAGCCCCCACCTTCATGAGCAAGACCAAGTACTGATTTTTGCCCCAGATCCCTAAGTGGCCCCCCCTCAAGGATTGAACTCACAATCCTGCGTTTAGCAGGCTAATGCTTAAACCACTGAGCATTGTTAAACACATTGTTCCCTAAAAGGAAAAACACAATTTGAGGTACTGGAAGATATACTGCAATGATTAAATAGCAGACAAACACTGCATACGTTTATTAATAGACTATTTGTATATCCAGGCAACCTGCCTAAGAGCCTGTTCCAATTGACTTCATTGGGAGCAGAAGAGGGTCCTAGAGACTTGAAACTGAACCAACACTGGCTGGATACCAACAGGAATAAAAGGGCACCACTTAACAATGATTATTGTTCATTCAAGAAGTAGCAACTGTCCAAAGTTATGTTTTACAAGCCATTCTATTTTTAATAGTTTTGTGGAAAAAAAAAAAACACTTTCACAAATTGCCCCATCACTAAAGCCTTGAGAATCTTGTACAAAATGACTACATCTCATAGTCAACTTTTAAATAGTCCTTGGGCTGTTAGATAAGTTACTAATGCTAATAAATCTAGTACCTACAGAAATTGATTTTAAAAATCACATGGCCTGATTCCTTAAACATGTCACCTGTATGTGTTAAGTGGATTTAAGGACTATGCCTTCCACATTCCTCAGCTTTGGTGTAGTTTCTCCTGTATAAGATCCCAAGCAAGCAAAATCCCCTTCTCCATCTGTTAGATATATTCAAGTAAAATATTGTAGCAAGGGGAAGGAAGCTTTCTTGAAGTTCTTAACTGGACTTTAAGGGATACGATTTTGAAAACCAAGGTTGAGGTCAGTGAGCTGCCACGTTCCCGCTTTGTGCATGGAATTAGGTATTCTTAAACATCAGTTGTGCTTACAAAAGTAGAAGCATAGGAAAAGGCAGGCTGAAAGACAGCCCCAAGTTGTTAGAAGCAAATGCACTTTTTAAAATAATACAGAAGAGGTTAGCAGAAAAATGTAAACATGAATCAGTGAGAGGTTAAATGTGGAGTTACTTCCCCCCCTAACATGACAAAGCTGAACATTTAGGTTACTAAAGTTTACAAAACATTAACTAATTTTGTAATGATTTAATTTCAATTAAGGTGTTTAAGTATGAGGCAGTTGCAAACCCTGCAAGAGTGTTTAAATCCAAACACTACAGCTTATACAAGTACTCAGTTTGTCTCTGATGCAGCTTTCATTAGCCAAATGAAGTGAAATAAATGGGAAAACATTACATCAGTTTTTAAGTACAGGAGTTTACACTAGTTTTACAGGTTACATCAGTTCTTAGTTTCAAGCTGTTATGATTTTTGACATTAGACTATCCCTTTAAGCAGGAGGAATTTGAAATCAGTTTTAAAGTTTTACAAAACAAGGTAGACATGCTAGCAACTTGAAGCTGTCTCATTTGGGCACCCAAAGGGTTCTGATTCTGAGTAGGTGAAGGCTTTCTGAAAATCAGGCCCCTTTAAAATGTAACAAGTTGAGCAGCCAAAATCACTAATTACTTTTGAAAACCTTACACATTATACATGGCTTTTTAACTACTGAAAACAAATTAAATGCATAACACAGCTTTCACTCAGATGCAAGCAGCATTGTCTATGAACACGCATTTCAAAACATTGTCAACATAAGTATATTTCTCTGTGTACATAAGAAAATAGAGGGAATAGTTAAATGAGAGGCAGGCACACAAAATCTGCTAGAGATTGCACATCATGGATTGCTTAATTAAATCTGTCCCTATTCCCATGTAAATAGCACACACCATTGTTCTTTTAACAAGTAAGGATTGGTAAATAATTAAGTAACAAATGCTGTTTCCTCCTCTAAATACACAGAATATCACCCACTCCAAACTGCAGCTTCTACAGTTACATTTTCTCATGGATGTATAAGCATAAAAAAACTGCATCTTGGTCTTCTACTGGACTCGCTGGTGCAGGGAGTCAAGATTCTGAACTGTAATGTGCCTTAAGCATGTTGTAATAGCTTGAAACATGATAAATGCCCTCGGCTTCAAAGGATTAAAAAAACAGGATTCAAGTGCAAGGGAAAAAAAGGAATTCTTCCATCTTCACTGATGCTTCTTTGGTGGAACCCGGGATTTTGCAATCACAATAGGAACGGCAGACAGCAACCCAATCAGTAGAGCCCATAGTGGGCGGTAGAAGAGCCACCCCACAGAAATAGTTAGCAGGGAGAGTGAGGTGGCTATACAAAAAGCAAAAGCTTTAAGTCCAATATTAACCAGATCTCGAACAACAGGAAACCAATCCACTGTGGTTAGGAAGAAAAATTAAACAGAAAATGAAACATTCGACAATGTGAATAGCTGTAAGATTTAATACTGCTAAAAAATTGTGGTTAGAGTCCCCATACAGCTGCCAGTGAAATCAACGGAAAGACTCCCATCCACTTCAATGAACAATGGATAAGGTCTTTCCACAGTCCTTTCAACCAGAGGATCTCAGATCACTTTACAAACATGGACAAGGAAAGCCTCAACATCTCTGGGCGGCAGTTAAGGGTCATTCCCCTTCTCTTCAGATAGGGAAAGTCAGGCAAAGTAGTTAAATACCTGTTCCAAGATACAACAGTAATTGTATGGCAGAGCTGGGAATAGAATCCAAAGCCTCCTAATAGCCAAGCCTGTCCCATATCTAAATTAAATTAATGGAAGTATCCTATCTCCTAGAACTGGAAGGGACCTTGAAAGATCATCAAGTCCAGCCCCCTGCCTTCACTAGCAGGACCAAGTACTGATTTTGCCCCAGATCCTTAAGTGGCCCCCTCAAGGATTGAACTCACAACCCTGGGTTTAACAGGCCACTACTCAAACCACTGAGCTATCCCTCCTCCCTCTACAAGGCCATCCTTCTGCTTATGTTTAATATACATAGAATAGATGTGTGTGAAAGTCACAAGAGGAAAGACTAGGTATAACTGGTCACATTTCACTGAGAACTGGAAATTGCATAAACTTCCCTGAAGAGTCTCAAGTACCATGAATGTTTTTTTCAAAATATGGGATAGATGCTATTTCAGAGCAAGAGGTAGCTCTGGAATTCAATTTATGCAAGTTTAATGTAAAAAACGCTCTTTTGCCACGTTTCTCCTTGTAACATTTGCCTTAAACTAAAATACAAATAATTCAAGGCCCATCTTTTTGTTCTGTGTTTGTACCGCGCCTAGCACAGTGGTGGCCTGGGACTCAAGGCATTACTGCAATACAAATAATCACAACAAGTCGGACTTCAGACATGGCAGTTCTGTATTTGGAAACAATAGCAGGTCTGATAGAGATGCATGGGGAAAGTCTTTAAAGAACCTGCCCAGCTTGTGTTATCAGTCTCTGACTTTGGTAAGCACCCGCTGGGGACTAGACTGAGAGACGAGACCATGAATTGTGACCTAATCCACGTTTTAAATTACATGGGTTCAAGTCTCAAAGTTCTGATCCAGATTTCATACACCCACAAAGCAGACGTTTGGATCTGGGATTTTGGGTCTGATCATTATCAATTTAGAGGCCAATAGCAAAGTTCAGATCCCGATTCAAATTCTCCTCCCTCCAAAAATTCATTTGTGTGTGTCGGTCATTTTATCATTAGGATCCAGTGTTTTGAGTCAGGTCCAATCTCCAAACCGAGCTCTGTTTCTAGTAACTGACTTACCCAAAGTGTAAAGGATTCTGGTCATAAGGTTGATGCCTACAAACATCGCCAGCCAGCCAGCTGCACGGAGACCCCAGGTCTTCATGGTGTTACTTTCATGCTCTTTTTGAAACACCTCCTGAAACCCAAACACTGTTACACATTGCCCATTTCTGGGTTCCTCCAAGCCCCAAATCCTGCTGCTTCCTGAACCTTATGAATAAATACATCACAGCTGATCATGCTTGGAAATATTAATGCTTCCCAAGAGATACAGGGCCATTTGCAATACTATCTTGGCTGCTAAAAGTGTGGCTTTTTTTCCTCCCTCAACAGCAGCCCAACATGTTACAGCAGTGGCCAAACAGCAGGGCCAAGGGCATCTTTGTGGAGTCCTAACTTGGTCCCCAAAATTTTCTGTCACACCTGTAACTAAAGGTGAGGACACACCTGAAAAGTGCACAATTGTTGTTGCTGATGAACTCAAATAAGGAGCATCCATTTCCCTATCAAGAAAGAATCAGATAACCATTTAATCAAAAACTAGTGTGCTTACACCTCTGTAAAGATTGCTGCCTTCTCTCTTTCCTTATTCAAACACATGCACTAAAATCAGCAACCTCCATTGGGACCAGGGGAAATTGTAAAAGAGCTGCATATAAATTAATTTTGTTGTTTTTATTCAGAAGAGATATGTGTGTTTTGCTGACTAGAAATGTGAGCATGTTTCAAAAACAAGACACTGCCTAGCAAACAGTTTTAGTAAAGGAGATTTTCAGAACCACATGTACTACATTAATGAATTAAGTTCACACATGCTTTGAGATGCTCTGCAACTGCTTATAAAGATTTTATAGTAGTAAGACACCTCCTGGAAACTACTTGTATCCTGTTTGGACCAATTTCTACATTGGTGGTGTCTCTGTTTCTGCTGAAGTAAAAATATATTAAGGTTCACATCTTACAACGGAAGTTGTTACTATTTCTTATCTCTTTCCAGATCAGCCTGAAGCAAGAGCCAGTTCACTTGCTTTTGGAAACTCAAATACTTGGCATCAAGGATCTTTGCAGCAGGGCACAAAACAATCACTAATGGAAGCCAACCTGCCAGGGGAGTAAGTGAATCACCAAACTGCTGGAACATGCAGGGTTTATTGGAACCCAGTTAGTTGCCTGAGGGTTCCTACCCAACTTTACTAACAAATTGTGTTTAATGTCTAGGTCCCTTAAAAGGGAAGGATTTTGGAAGGGGTGGGGGTGGAATTACAGGCTTTAATTAAAGAACTAACTTTTTAAAATATCACCTTTAGAAAGTATTTGGGTGATCATGAAACAAACAGATGGCAAACAATGGGGTGGGGGCAAAGAATTTACAACAGAGTTGTTGTAGCTGAGTTGGTCTCAGGACATGAGAGAGGCAAGGTGGGTGAGGTAATCTCTTTGGTCCACTAACAGACATTACTGTACCCACAGTCACACTCTCATTTACAGCAGAAGTAAGCAGTAGCAGAAGGAAGTTATTTTGTGTGGTAACTTTAGCCACAAATCACTATTTAATGAGCAAGAATGAAACAGCCAAACTGGCTACTGCTAATAGGGTAAGAGTACACAGAGTTTGCATTCTTCTGAGACAGAGCAAAGGTTAGGCATACACAAAGACCAGGGTGGGGGGGGATGAGGGAGGTGGACACAGGCTCACAACTTTCTTGCCCTCCAGCAGTGAGATTAGAGGCAGGAAAGGCAATACTCAGACCAGATTTCTCCTGTCCAGTAGCAGACTGGTAACTTACCACCCGATCTTTCCCCTGCAAATGGAACGTGAAGAGGGAGGAAACTCACTGTCCCATTCCCTGCTTCTTGCTACCTCCTCCAGTTTCAATGCTAGCTGTCTCCAATAGTTTACTCATGCTGCGGGATAACTCACCTCAGCAGAGAGATCGCCAGGATAAAGAATCTGCAGAATGTCTCCAGATTTGGTTTGGTACGAAACCAACTGGTCCCCTCGCTGACGAGCAATCACAGTCACCTTACAAGAGGCAAAGGAACCAATCAAAGAGCTTTACTTATTACAGCACTGGGGCCTTAGGGAGAAAATTACTGGAGAACCTGAAGATTTACCACATCTGCTGGGCCCCGGTGGGACTTGTCTCCACTCAGACCCGCATAGAAGAATGAAACACGAAGGTCTCCCACCTGAAAATAGGGAAATCATCATAAGTTCATAAAGATTTACTTCAACAAAAGATTCCCAGCGAAGCCACTCTGCACGGGAATGTCATGGGAGGATGCTGTGCCATAAGGCTTTGCACCAACATGTGAGACAGCCAGGTAGATTCCTGGGTTGTGATTTTTCCAGGCTGGGTTGGCAGAAGGGGAGGGCTGCAGAGACAGCACAGCTCAAGTCCCAAAGGAGAGCAAGCTTTATGCCACTTTCCTCTCGGTCTGATTTAGGAGTAGCAAGGATGGGCTCCCAAAGAGAGTTAGTTAGCTCTCCTCAGCCACAGGCAGGCCGTGCCAGCCAGCATCGACCTGGCTCACTCATTACTGCGCTCAGTTCACTTGCGCTGAGCAGACCTAACTCAGACAGACCAGTTAGACACCGATGAAACCCACCTATGCGAGAATAGCAGTAGCCCTGCTCCTGTTTCTTTAAATTTAAAAGCATCTACTTAGCCTGTCAGTCTAAGACAGGAAGAAGACACTCGAGAAGAGAAAGAGGAGGGTGAGGGCAGGATCAGAAGTTCCTTTGATACACAGAAATTAATCACTCTTCCATTAGCTCTGCAGTCAGAGCTAAGTTGGCAAGCCGCTCAGCCCTATGACTTCCATTGATTTCAATGGGAGACGAGAGTGGCGTGCAGCTTGCAGGATAAAACCCTACTTTTTCTTCGATGAATAGATTTTAGTTGCTGCCTTGATGGTCTTTGCAAAGCCCCTTCATCTTACTTCTGGACGCCCGGGATTCTCGCTGTGATAAAAGTAATCTCCTCTTCGAGTAATGTCAGCATGCGGATCCTCCAATTTCGACAGGCTCATCTGCTTAAAACTGTCAATTTTCTCAACAAGACCTGAGCAGAATAAAGAGCCAAATGTAGGTCTCAGGTGGCGCATTGACTCCAGGATCCATTTTGTTAGCCCTAGACAGCCATTTAAAAGTCCGCCATCCCAAAAGATAATGAACCAAAAGCCATCCGCAGTGCAATGCCAGTGAGCTTAATGGTGTTACACCATTGATGTACTTGACCCAGTGTGTATTTGTTATATAAGTAAAAAACATCCCTTACCTTTTGAAAGAAAGAAACTGCCCACCTGGACATCAGGAGCAATTGCAGTGAAAGATTCCACAGCCATGGCACTTGGGGGAAAGAAATAACCTCTGTATAAATTCTAGTATTATGAGCACACTCTTGACCAACAATATAGAATACACAGAAGCACAAAATACTGTACGCATGCTGATAGAGACAAACAGACAAAGACGAGTGAGAGTGTCCCTGTGAGTTAAATAACTGCCATGATGTAAGGATAAATACATTAGAAGATTGTTAGGTGCTCAGATACTACAGTAATAGGACCATTAGTAGTTACTAAGGTTAGAAGGGGCAATTATGATCATCTGGTCTCATTCCTGCATAACACAGGTCAGAGAATTATACCAGGTGATTTTTCACATCTAGCCCATAACTTCTAGTTGAGCTAGAGCATCTCTTTTAGAAAGCCATTTAAGACTTCACATGATGAAGAATCCATCACATCCCTAGGTAACTTGGTCCAAGGGTTAATTACCATTATGGTTTAAAAAATGAATCTTATTTCTAAGTCTGAATTTGCCTAGCTTTAGCTTCCAGCCACTGGATCTTGCTATGCCTTTGTGTCTGGTAAATTAAAGAGCCCTCTATCAGAAATCTTCTCCCCAAGTTGGGACTTAAAAACCATGATCAAGTTATAGTAGTAGCTGAAGCCCCAGTAGTTCTGGAAGCACTTACACATGTGCTTAACTTTACTACCATAAATAGTTCCATTGATAACTCAAGGTAGTAAAGCAAACAAACATGCATAATAAGTGTTTGAAGGATCAAAGCCCAAGATACATATAGAGAGAGCACCCTATAAAAGAAAGAATAAATTCAAAGACCATATCTTTTCCCTACAAACGGTTTCTTAGAATTTGAGTCTCTTACACTTATAATAGCTAATGAGGGGATAAGGCACTTTGACACATTTAAAATGGACTTGAAAGACATAGGTTCCCATCAGAAAGGCATGAACTGTAAATTTTAGTGTTCAAATTGGTGGGTTTCAGTCAGGCATGTAACTCATTTACAATGGCATTCACAGCTTTTATGGCTTGCACCATTTGACTCTGGGCTGCTACATATTTTATTTCAGAGTAGCAGCCGTGTTAGTCTGTATCCGCAAAAAGAACAGGAGTACTTGTGGCACCTTAGAGACTAACAAATTTATTAGAGCATAAGCTTTCATGGGCTACAACCCACTTCTTCGGATGCATATAGAGTGAAACATATATTTTATTGTTATTCCTGTGGCAGCCCTACAAGCAGAATGTGATTTGCTTTCAAATAATAATCTTAATGGTAGATCTGGTTGGAAAATGTCAATAAAAAAAATAAAAGAAAACTGACACAACAGTCCCTCCACCCTGCCATGTTTTCTGACCAGCTCTAAGTTATTCGCATTGCTCATGGTGCCAATTTGTTAAAAATACATTGAATATATTGGAAACAAAATTCCACTTGCATAAAAATGCTTCAGTTTATGGGACATTTGTGAAAGTCCAAATCTCCAAAGCAAAGACGCAGAGATTTTGCAAAATCCCAAATGCCCGTTTTCCCACCTATCCTTATAGACATTCTTTGCCACATCACACCACTGGAAAATGCTCAGCTACTACCCTAAACATGGTAGTATAAGAACCTGTATGTAATATTATTTGTATTACCATAGTGCTTAGGAGCTTCTAAATCAGAACCCCACTGTGCTAGGCACTGTACAAACACAGGACAAAAAGAAGGTCCATAACCCAAGGATCTTACAAGAATAACTCAAAAGTTAATAACTCAATAAGTCAAAATGTGGCAGCAAGGAGTAATTAAAAATAAATTATGCCTTGAGTGACTGACACAAACCAATCTGTGATCTTGCATATGCGCTGTCAAAAGATGCGTGCACTATTGCATCTGGCATGACAATCACACGGGATGTCATTCTATTTTTGTATTTTTAATAGCTCCATGCTTCACTGATGGATTATGAAAGTCAGAAAGGAATCCTTTCTAGTTTTCATACTTGGAGGCAGCACACTCCAGGGGCACAATACAGTTGAAGTCAGGAAGACCCCCTGCCTATTAATTATTAGCTATAATATAAATAACTTAATCTTGGCTCCACTGTTGATTCACTGTGGTACCCTTGAGCAAATCCCCTCCCCCGCCGTGTCTGTACTTCAGTTTCCCCACCTATAAAACAACAATAATTTTCACTACCTCACAGAGTGCTGTAAGGATTAGTCGGTTAGCATGTGTATCAAATTCAAAATATTATATTAAAGTCAGAATTACCTGGGGTTTTTATGGCCAATCTCTCGATCAAAGTTTCTGCTGTTCACAACTTCTGATTTCCATTCAGTGTCTAAGGAAAATGGGACAGAAGTTGGGAAGAGAAGAGTTAAAAACACTAAAATCAGGAATGTTCTGCTTAAATGCCACAGATGGAGACGACAAGCTTTAGGCAAGGTGCCTTATACTTGCAGTAACAGTCTTTACACCAAGATGTACATTTAAAAAGGTTCCCTATATACACCTACGTCTCATGACATATTTATAAAGGAATGGAAGGATTTAGGGAAAGACTACCTGGTGTGAAATCCTGGCTCCTCTAAAGTCAATGGGAGTTTTGACACTGACTTTAGTAGAGCCAGGATTCCACCCCGGTTCCCATCACTGGATGATTTCTGGCTGGCTGAGAAGGGATAACTGTTCTGCTGGAACAAGCTGGTTCAGTGTGGAGATCCAGCAGACAGAGAGGGGAAGAAGCCCCTGTAGGACACAAAGTTGTGCTACTGTCTTCACCGCAAAGAAACACAAAGCAGCTTCTTGAGATGCTCAGTATCTGGCAGCTTCCTTCTTACTCCTGCAGCATTATAATCTCTTCCCTCTTCTTTGTGCAGCTCATCTGCTAAATAAGGAAAGCTCCATGTTTCCATGCAAGGACAAAGACAAAGCAAGGGATCCACATTAAAGGGTGAAGTGGGGGTGCTTGCATGGAATGCTCTCGTGTGACCTACTGACAACTATTGGATGGAACACACCGGTCTAGTCTATATTAGTTCCCTTCTAATGTAGGGCAGCTCCTTTAGCTCACAGCCACCAGTTCTGGTCCTGATATATCTCTATATGAGGGAGCTCTATATTCCAATAGGCTGATGGTATTTTTTATAATCATGCACATGCATTGTTACATACCCACATTACATGCCCATGTGCTTGAATCAGGGACAAACGAGGCTCAGAGACTAATCTCCTGAGATGTGATGACTCAGAGTCAGAGTATTTATTTTCTGCCATCGGGTAGCTCAGAATAAGAGGAAAATAATCCTCTACACTGCTTCTGCCAGATGTGCATTATAGTTTTTGCCAAATGCTTGTCAAAAGGCGGAGGCACTCAAGATACTGGGCGTTTCCACTGGCTGACACCAGTGCCTGAGCAGTCTCTCAGTACATTACATATACAGTATGAAGTACACATGCCACTCCTCCCAGTCACCCGCTCTGAACTATCCAAGCCTGAAGACATTTTGGGATTTCTAGGTTATTCATGTACAGCGTCCCAGTTTGGTCCTCATCTCAATTACCTCATGGAACAAAGTCTCTGCCATTTGCTAAGGGAGCATGGAATGAATCTTTCCCTGTTGCTCCAAACTCCTTTCCTCTCTTCCTAGTAGGGCACTGTAGGACTTATTTTTAAATCAGCATGCAAACCACATTTTGAATTCAAAGGGGGAGTACTGTGCATTGATAAACTTACTATAAGAATATCTTGTTTCTTTCTTAACTTCGCCATTCTCCTCATATTCTCTGCAGAAGAAAACACACACAGCATGAAGGTCAGGACAGGGCCCACCGCACAAGTGAAACTTAAGGAAGCCCATGGGAAACCAAGCACAAGCCAAACTTATCTTTAGAATGAAGTGAACATTTCCCTAAATAATGGATTCTGAACAGCAAGGTCAGGGGGGAATCCTGCAGACAGGTATCATGAAGTGGCACACAGCCTGCCCTTCCCATATAGCTAACTGGAAGGGAGGTGTCCACTAGATTAGTGGTGGGGAGCCCGATATGGGAAGGTCTGAGAACCACTGCCCTAAACCAAGGACTCTTACTGCCATTAGCATCATATGCATATTATAGGTAGTTACTCTGATGGCAGTGTGTAGAGTACAGACACCTACTCTAGAATAGAGACAGTACCCAGCTAGCACAGGTATACGTAGCGGAGTAGACAGTGAGGCACAGCTTTGGTGAGTAGAGTAGAGATTCCTACATCCCTGAACCCTACAGTATATACCCCACACAGCTCTATACCACACCCAACCAATGCCCCCCATGTCTACACTGCTGCCTCCCTGCTGCCAGAGCCTTTCCCTCCTGCAGTGAAAGGCTCCAGCAGCAGGGAAAGGCTCTGGCAGAGGGGAGCTGACAGATCCTTTCCCCGCTGCTGAAGCCCTGGACTGTGGCGCGCTACACACTGCAGTGACAAGTGCGGATGTAGCTGCCTTTCACTGTGGCGTGTAGCTACATGTGTGGTGCCCGTACCTTACACAGTGCTGTAAATGTAGACACTCTCTAAATTGGGGACCTCTTGTTTTCTGCATCCTCATAATTTTCTAGATGATTGTTTTCTGAGTGTTATAACAGTTTCCCAAATAGTGAGTCCTGATTCCATACCCAAAGCTACAGACATCCATAACAAGTTTTTATGATAGCAAATTATGTTGTTGTTTAAATGTCAGTAAAATAATCAGTAAATAATAATAATAATGCTTTGCTCTTCTATTGCACCTGTCAGCAAAGCAGCTAAAAGACCTTTCCTACATTCACTCTTGAAAGCTTCACAGCCCACTGGGACGAAGGTGCCAATAAGATTATTACAGGCAAACTTCAATGAACTGAAAGTTTTGGATGACCCTGAGACATTCAAGAAACTAGAATTTACAGAAATTAATTTTGGTTTTTTATATGACTGTTGAAATTGGGGGGGAGGGGTAGGAAAAGTTTGGATAATCCAAAATTCAGATACTGTTTTTCTCGTGTAGCCGTTTTATAGATGGGCGAATTGAGACAGAGGAAATTAAGTGATTTGCCCAAGGCCACATACTGAGTCACGGCTGTTGGCAGGGCTGAGAATATAACCCATGAATCTGGATTCCCAGGCCTCTGTTCTAACCAGTATATCATACTAAATATATTTTAAAACATTTTAGGTTATGATAAGATCATGGTATTGATTAGACACTTTCACAGAGTTTAAGGCCAGAAGGGACCCTTAGATTATCTAATCTGATTAAGTTTCACCTAGTTACCCATTCACGGCATTCCAGCCAGTGATCAAGGGCTGTAGTTTACCACAGAATTCACATCTTAAATTGTGGGTTTTACTTGTTCTAAGAAAGTTCATCATCATTAAGGGGAGGAAAGGAAGAATCCACATTTAACATGGAAAGGTTTCCAGATCCAGCAGAAGCCATTTAAAATGTGTTTACTTTCTGGCAAAGGAGGTCAAAAATGAGCTTGTGCCTCCATTCTCGAGTTTGAGGGTTCAACAGTGGAGAGGGTTCAGCAGGGCGATACCAGAAAGTGTTCTCTACTCTGCAGCTAGACTTTGCACTTAAAAAACTTAAGACATCAGGAGCAAATGCTTCGAGATTATGGGCTGCAAAATGATCAATGCAGGGAGAAGTCCTAGGCAATACTGAGCCATAGAGACTCATGGAAGTCAGCAGGGTTCCGCAGGGGCACAGCCACATTGATCAGTCTGTACGATCCTTAGTGGCACTTTAAAAAATATATCATTGATTTCTATACTTTTTAGAAAAGTGTATTCAACCGTTTTTGTAAATTATTATAAGTTATGCATGTGTGGATTCTACGGACATCAACAAATTAATATTCCAGGAGCCTATGGAATTGTATCAGAAAATAGAAGGTAAAAGCCACAGCTGTATCTTAGATTTCAAGAGGTCTGATATAGTACTATATGAGGTTAGGGGATGGGGAAAACATTTCACATACTGCTGGAGGTTGTTGGGATTCTCCTGCAATTGGATCCACCCGCATAGAGCTCATTACAGGATTGGGGCCATAATCACTAAACCAAAATTAAATGAAATTGTAAAAACCCAAGGGCTCTAGGGGCATCACGTTATCAAAAAAAAGGGGGTAATTAGCCAGCGCCTTTTCCTTAAATTGTGATTGGATTCTGGTAAGAAGTCAAAATGATGAGCCTATGACTTACTTGGAGTCTTCATATTCTACCCATTGATACATTTCCACCTGACGTTTCAGTTTGACAGCCTGGATGGAGAGCCCATAGCTAGGATCAAACAAAGGCTATAGGATAGAAATAAAATACAAGTCAATCTAAAAAGCTGCATCTCAGACAACTCCAAACTGCATTTTTTCATTATTGATTCCAGCAGAGCAGATACTTGTGAATTTATCTTGGGGAGAGCTCACTTTATTGTGATGAAAAAGTAAAGGGGATGTCATAGGAAAAATTTTCCTTCAAAAACACTCTGAAATAAAAAGAAAAAGGCCCCAGTGACATACAGCAAGACAGATGATGGAATAAAAGTATAACAACGCATCAGGAACAGTTATTTCTCTGAACTTCTAAGCTGTAGCTTCTTTCATCTGAGGATCTTGAAGAATTTTACACACATTAATTAAGCTTCCCAAAACCACATGATAAGAACGTATCTCCATTTTGTGGATGAGACACCACATTTATCACTGTCAAAAGTATGTGAAATTTCATGAAGCCACAGAGATATCTCAGTGATGGATAGGATGTAAAAACCTTCAAAAACAGGGTGGACTACACCCTATTTGCTTATACCACTGGTGAATTTGACCTGAAGAATCCAAGACAGCAAGCCATTGGCACAGCAAGGAAATTGAGCCAGGATTCCTGGTTCTCACTTCTAACCATTAAACCATGCATGAACCCATTTGAAGAGAACCTTTTATTCTTTTCTGCTGGCCGCTATTCCATCACATTCTCTCTTGCAAAAAGAACTGACCACAAACAACATCACTATCTCTGGAATAACCCAGAAGATGCACAGCCTCTGCAGCGTAAGATCCTCAGGACTTTGTGTCTGCAGGAATGCACAGCTGGCTCCCAAACACACAGCACAGGAATGGGGAGGAACATTTCCAGATGGGAGGTTTACAGCCCACAGTAGTATTTCATATCAAGCAAGTATAGGTTTAATCTGGCAGTAAAGAGTTTTCCTTCCTTTTAGTTCATGCATTATTTTCAAACCAACTATTGTTTATTTACCTTTGATGTTCTAAGGGCACCTGACAAGTGCACTAGTTTTCCCTCATTCTGTTGAAACACGCTGTGAATATTGTCAAGAGGGACCACGAGAGAAAGCCCCTCATCAAGGGAAGTGGCTGTCTTCAAAGCTCGTCCCTGTAGTCAATTAAAAGAGAAAAAAGAACATGTGGAGGTACAGTAACAGAGGGCCACTTTGTTAGTTTAGTAGGAGTTGGGGCCACAGCTTCCATGAAGTGCTAATAGGTTCAGCCTCCATGGATGTAACCAAGGAACACATCTGCACTTCCAAGCTGTCACAATCTTATGTCTGATACTTAAGAGAGTAGTACTTATTTGTGAAACTAACCCCACCGGTGTTAATGGAACTACTCATGTGCACAGGAATTACTCCCAAGAGTAAGAGTTTGTGGGATAATTAGACTAGCAATAACAGGTGGCACCCTTAAAAAAAAAAAACCCACTACCCACACATGTAGTTCTACTGAAGAAAACAACTGCTCTTGATTTACACTAGCATGAGAGCTCAATCCAGCAATCCTTATGCATGTAACACTCACAATGACTTTGATGGATGTTGCAGGCACATACAAGTTGCAGGCTAGGACCCTAAAATTACTCTCTCTCACCTTTTACCTTACCTGTTGTTTTTGAATAACTGTAATGGTGGTACCATCGTGACTCTGTTCCACTGTCCAATTGTTCTGATTTACTATCTAGCCATTTTTCCTTCCCTATTTTCAGATTATTGTTCCTTGTCCTACAATCTCCTAAACCTGTGAACAGTTCCCTTCCTTCATTTATATAGCGATGGTTAGAAACTGTAGATGAAAATCTGAAATACAATTTCACAAAATTCTGCTCCCACCCCAAAGTTTCCAACCAGCTCTAAGTATAAATACCTTCAGGATAACAGATTATGGCCTCAATCCCGCAAACTCTTACGCATGCACTTAACTTTACTACCTATGAGTAGTTCTGTTGATTTCAACGGGACTTCTCATGGTAGTAAAATTGAGAACATAATCAGACTAGGAATGAATTAAAATAGACAGTTTGACATAATGCATTAAATAACCTTAAGGATAATTTATCTGCCCAGTTTAGCTAGATGTATTCAGTTCCTTTCATGTAAGTAGAATCAAGCTAACTGTAAATTTAGCCTTGCAATATACCAAGAGAATGAGGAAGCAATGAGAGAATAAAAACCAGGCTGGATAAAAATGATCACCCCGCTCGCTAATGGTAAGCCATTTTCTGAGACTGGTGAAACAAGTCCGCTAGACAACCTCCAATTCCCATATTCAATAGTGATTCATTCTGTGCTTCTGCAGCACATCAGCTCCCTCCTCACTACAACTGCCTCTCAGCTGTGCAGCACGGAGCAGAAATTATGTACACAAATGAGGTGCACTAGCACATAGCACACACATGCAAGTCCATGCAAACTCTTCCAATCACACTTGTCATGTGCTGTTGACCCACCTTTCTCTGCACTTCCCAGTCAATCCACTCCACTGCCAATGGATCTTATCTTACTCAGTCATATTCTCTCTCTACTCTCCACACTCAGTTCTAGATAAAATGTCCATATATGGCTCTACCATCCCATCTCATATCCCGCTGTAACACTCCCATCTTCTAGGGGGTGTTACAGGACCAGCCTGCAATTCAGGCTCTCCACATACATGCCACCTCTCTCAAGTGTAAATTACTAATGAATCCTGGAAACAATCTGAACAGTTCAGCAACATAGTGTTATAAACATTTTAGCAAGAAGAGCTTTGTCTTGAAGAGCACTGGACTTTGGGCATAGAGGTAAACATGGACTTGAAAAGAAATTCAAAGGTCAATAGTGTTTCACTTACCTCATTGGTAAAAAGAAGGTAGAAAGAGAGAGAAAATGCCGCAAGTCCAATTAGCATCCCTCCAGCAGTGTCACTGAGTCTCTCCAGAAACCCTGGCTTGGGCTCACTTGTGATTTTAACATTTTCTTTCTTGCTGCTTGTGTCAGAGAACTGGCAAAGAAAAACAAACACTAAATAACTTCTTAGCTAAGGCAGAAATTGCTTTGCCACTCACGGGGTCCCTTGTTTAAAAGGCACATCTCCTGATTTAGAGCAAACCTGATCTCTCTCCCAGTTAAACATTTGTCTCATCTCACTTTTATTACTTTTAGTTATTTATACCAGAAAAACTGTAAATAAACTGAGGTTTATTGAATGAGGTAATTTACACAATAATAGTCCGGTGTATTCTTTAAAGCTTCCTGAGCTATGTTTTGTTAGGTTTCTCATTTTGTGTCAGTAGCACATATTTGGGTGTTGGCAGGTTAAATTATATTCCTGGCACCTCTACCATATAAAAGTGGGGCTGTGACTAACAGACAATATTTTACATTACTATGGAATAACTGACAGTATTTTTCAAAAGTAAAGACCACTCTCCCTCTTATGAAGGATCTTGGGCAATAAATGGAGACAGCTGATTTGATCTAAACAGATATTATTCTATTGTCTTCAGATTAAAAGCAAAATAATATTGGAGTGGAGGCACTGGGTAGTTATATTGGTGGTGAGGAATAGCTAGAAACAGTTTTAGAATTGCTTTAGGTAGCTAAGTAAGATTTGCAGGTTTGGGGATTTTTTTAGAAAATGCTCAGGAAGGGAGTGACCATCCCATCACTTTTTGTTCCAATCTGAGCATTGCATGTAGGATATAAAAATTGTGTTATAGCCAAACTGCCTCTTACAACCACACACACACTTCCCGCAGCACCACGAAGCGACCCAGTTAAAATACAACACGGTAGAGGGGCGGGGAGACTACGAGGTGCCACCGCGTCCCGGAGGGAGAAGCAGCCAGCGGCCAGGAGCGGGGGGTGGTAACGTGAGTTATTCCCGGACAGACGAAGGCTCCCCACCCGGACTCACATACTTACATGCCCGGACATCTTCAGCCTCAGCCGGGTGCGGCTTAAGCCCGGGCTAACGCAGCGGAGACGGACACCCGCGCTGAGCTCCCAACCCCGCACCGCCCCAGAGACCCCTCCACTGCCCCGCTCCCCGATGCACAGACTCTGAGCGCAGCGCAGCGAGCAAGTTGCCGCCCTAGGGACACACTGTTGCACATAGAACTTTAGCCCGGCAGCTGAGCCCCAGAGCAAGGCATGCTGGGCAATGTAGTTTCAAGTTTTGTCGCCGTGGGGCATGCTGGGAAATGTAGTCCACGCGTTGGTTCGGGCAATCGAATCCGAGCCCTGACAGAAGCTCGCTGTCACAGGGCACGATGGGAAATGCAGTCCTGTGACTGTAAGAAGCGCGGCAAAACCCAAAGCACGCCGGGATAGGCAGAAGGGTGGCCCGCAAAGCTCCTGGTCTTTGCTGCGGCCCCCGCTTTCCTAACTGCTCCTCCGTGGAGCTGCGGCCGATAGAGGGCACCCTCTTCGCAGCCATCAGGATCTTGAATACGGCTCTCAATCAGGCGCGGTGCAGGGCAGCCCGGGGTCCTTCGGGGAGCGGGGTGAGAGGTCGCCGTGTGGTGCGCCGGCTGCCGCTGGTTCAGGCGCTGGCGGGGACGGACGGGTCGCTGGCAGGGTCAGTCAGTCAGTCAGTCGCCGCGGGCCGGAGCTGCGGAGAGATCACCCCATCCCTCACCATGTCCTACTGCAGGGAAGAAGGTGCGTGGCGGGGGGGAAGGGCCGGGTGGGTGTGGGTGAGAAGGGCCGGTTCTCAGGGGCAGGTGGGGCCGGGCCGGCGGTGGTTTGGGGGCTGCGGGCTTGGGGAGGGGCTGGGGAAAGAGAGCACGGGAGGGGGAGGGGAATCAGAGCAACGAGGGACCCAGCGTGGGGTAGCGGGCACCCGGCGCTGCCTTCCTGCCAGCACATGGGGATAGGCGGCGCCCTGCACAGCCATCAAGGGCAATACTCCTCCGGGAGCCATAATTAACGGGTGCAGTGCGGCTAGCCTCAGGGGTTATACAAATCAGGAGCCTTTTCTCCCTCCGTGTTTGCGTTCTGGTTTTTGAGCCTTTAGGGCTTGCTCGTGTCCCATTTTTATGCTTTCCCCCCTCCCAGTCATGACAGCTAGGGGCTTCTTTTATAAAAAAATACAGTTGAATCTCTTCATTCCAACAATGGCGGTGTTAAGAAATACATCAAATATCATGAGATTTGTGTTAAAATAATGGGCGTTGACAACTCACTGGCACAAGATGTCTCTGAGGCCAAGAGTTTAGTAGGCATCAAATAAGGCTTAGGCACACATACGCATGGTAAAAATACCCAGTTATGTTAGACTGCAATACATAAAACCCTTGTACTTTGCAGCATACGCCATTTTATAGCAGGGGTTAAGTAAGAACCTACTCTCAGGGCTCATCTACACGGTGCCTCGGGGGCTTGGGTGAATTCTAAAGCCTGCCAACATTCTGCCTTCAGCACTTTAGGATTCACATCCCTCTAGTGCGCATTGCCACACTGTGTAGATAAGACTTAATTGTCCACTGTCAGGTTACCTTGTACCTTCCTGCGAAGGGCTGGTGCTGTCTGTGCTGGAGATGTAATACTGGGTTATATGACCACTCATTAAATCTGGCATGGTAATTTCTGTGTCTTGTAGCCAGATTGCACTGTGGTTGTGCTAGATCTCACTATCTGAGCTGGGTCAGTACTCAGATGGGAGAACAAGGAAAACTCCAAAGCTGCACAGGATGGTGTGTAAGACATACTGGGAGCATGCCTGTTTGGCTCCACGTTGACTCGGATATCCTAGGATGGTGCTACTGGGTACAGTGCTGTATGAGGCATTTCAGAGACCTGATCACTCATCGCTAAGGTTGCCAACTTTCTAGTTGCACAAAACTGAACACCCTAGCCCACTCCTTCCCCGAGGCCCCACTCCTGCTCATTACATTCTCCCTCCCTTGGTGGTTTGCTCTCCCCCACCGTCACTGGGCTGGGGCAGGGGGTTGGGTTGCGGGAGGGGGTAAGGGCTGTAACTGGGAGTGTGGGCTCCAGGGTGGGGCCAGAAATGAGGGTTTCAGGATGCGGGAGGGGGCTCTGGACTGGGGAAGGGAGTTGGGGTGTGTGGGGGGGTGAGGGCTCTGGCTGGGGGTGTGGGCTCTGGGGTGGGGCTGGGGATGATGGGTTTGGGGTGTAGGAGGGGGGCTCCAGGCTGGGAGGTGGTGCTGAAGGATTTGGAGTGCGGGTGGGGTCTGTGGGTTGAGGCAGGGGATTGGGGTATGGGAGGGGGTGGGGCTGAGGATGGGGGGTTCAGGGTGTGGGAGGGAGCTCTGGGTTGGGGGTGTGGGCTCTGAGGTGGGGCTAGGGATGAGGGTTTTGGGGTGCAGGAGGGTGCTCCGGGTTGGGGGGCTCAGGGCACGGGGTTGGGGTGTAGGCTTATCTCAGACGGCTACCGGGCAGGGGCACAGCGGGGGTGCTAAGGTAGGTTTCCTGCCTGTCCTGGCACCGAGGACCACGCTGCGCCCCGGAAGTGGCCAGCAGCAGGTTCGGCTTCTAGGTAGAGGCTCACAAGCAGCTCCGTGTACACCCAGCTCGTGTAAAGTGCAGAGCTGGTGCTTGGGGTGGGGGCAGTGCACGGAGCCCCGTAGCCTCCCCGCCTAGGAGCCCGACCTGCTGCTGGCCACTCAGCTCTGAAGGCCGCACAGAGGTAAGGATGGCAATATCACAACTTCCCTACAATAGCCAGATTTCACAGTTTGTGACATGTTTTTCATGGCCAGGAATTTGATAGGGCCCTATATATCACACCTACTGCTTCACTGCTATTCACTAGGCCAGTAATCCTGTCAAGGAAGGAAATTAGGTTGTTTTGGCATGATTTTTTCTTGAAAAATCCATGCTGGCTGTTCCTTATAACCCTGTTATCCTCTAGGTGTTTACAAATTGATTGATAATTTGTTCGAGTATTATTCATGGCTGCAAAGTTTGCTTGACAGGGTGGAGTGTTTGCAGTCATGCACTCTACAGTGTTTGAAATAGCAGTTGCCATGCTTCACACATTTAACTGGTAAATGTCAGACACATCGAAATGAACATTAGTAAATGTTTCACCAAACCATATACATCTTGGGATTTGTATGTGTCCGCTGATGGCAATCACGTTACCAATAGCCAGGAAAGCCTTAATTTCTAATCCCACCCTCCCTGTTGACTCACTGTGGTAGCTTCATGGAAATGTGAGACAGAAGAGAGGCTATCGTATATCACCCTTTCTCTTCCCTCCTAAATGAAGGATTGTTTCCCAAGGAAGTTTCTGACACTCCTTTTGGGAGACTATTCTGCAGTCTCATAGACTTCAGTTAGAAAAATTTACTTTGAGAATCATCCTAAATTTCCCCTAAACTTTCCATTACTCTAGTTGTATACCCTTGGACCATCATAGTGAGTTCTACCTTTGTAGTGTTTACACCCTTCAAATCTTATGCAAACTGTATTTTTCTATCCTTGGTAGTGTTCACAGCACTTCCCAATTTAATATAATCTGCAAATTTAATATGCTCTTTACTTGTTCATTTAGATCACTAACGAAAATATTGAATCCATCCCTAATACAGAGCCCCTCAATAGCCTACTAGACATTTGCCTGGAATTCAACACATGTGCCATTTATCAATACCCTTTGTTTGTGTCCCTTTAGCCAACTCTCAGTCCATTTGATGGTTTTGCTCTCCAAGCCAGTTTTGAATTACTGTAACTTTTCATCTTCCCTGATCTTCAGTGAAGTGAGCTGTGACCTTAGATTACAAATTAAGAGCTGACAGTTTCCTGTTTAACTAGTTTTTAAACAGGATATATACAGAACTGCACCTGAGTTTTAGTTCTTATGGTAACTCAATTGCAAAAATAAATAAATTTTGACAAGTCACAGTTAAGACTGCCTAAAAGTGCTACCTGCCCTGTAGCAAATTACCTTACATGCATGCTAGAAAGACACTTCTCCCCTGTAGAGCAGTAATTCTTCTAGGTCACCTTGACAGTAGCTGTGCCTGCCAAGATAAGACTAATCACTTCGAATGCTTCAGGGCATAAGATAAACTCCTTCCTAACCCCTGTGGTGTCTGCCCTACATCAACCCCCAGCTCCAAACGTACAGCATTGTGCAACTCTCCTCCAGTGATGTGCACCTTAATAAAATCTGGCTACAACTGATTAGATATATTATGGGGTTTTCTAGCTTCCTCTGTTGGAGGAGGAATATTGGGCTACGTGAATAAATGGTGTAATGTTGTACATAGTTTCTTAGTAATTGACTGGTCATTGTTTTTTCTGTGCTAAACTTTAACCAGTGCTAGCTAGTTAATATTTTGAAAGACTATAAAAAAAAGTTATCTGATGTTTGACGTGTGGGAAAGATTAGTGGGAAGCTAGTTACTTTGCTTTTAAATTATGTTGTATCTGCATATATGGCGAGTGCAGAGGAGGTTTACAGGTGTTCTTAGCAAGCCAATGGTGCCTTATGGCTTTGACCTTTAAAGTTCACCTGAAATTAGCCAAACATTTGCCATTTTTAGCTGCCTTAGTATATCCTAGCGTAAATCCTGCCTATATGCATCAAGAGAATATGGTTTGGGTCCTGTCTTTACTGTCTAATGAGACACTAAAGTCCATTGCGGAGAAACTAAATGAATTCTTTGCATCAGTCTTCACGGCTGAGGATGTGGGGGAGATTCCCAAACCTGAGCCATTCTTTTTAGGTGACAAATCCGAGGAACTGTCCCAGGTTGAGGTGTCATTAAAGGAGGTTTTGGAACAAATTGATAAACTGAACAGTAATAAGTCACCAGGACCACATGGTATTCACCCAAGAGTTCTGAAGGAACTCAAATGTGAAATTGCAGAACTACTAACTGTGGTATGTAACCTATCATTTAGATCAGCTTCTGTACCAGATGACTGGAGGATAGCTAATGTGATGCCAATTTTTAAAAAAGGCTCCAGAGGTGATCCCGGCAATTACAGGCCAATAAACCTAACTTCAGTACCAGTCAAATTGGTTGAAACTATAGTAAAGAACAGAATTATCAGACACATAGATGAACACGATTTGTTGGGGGAAGAGTCAACAAGGTTTTTGTAAAGGGAAATCATGCCTCACCAATCTGCTAGAATTCTTGAGGGGGGTCAACAAGCATGTGGAAAAGAGTGATCCATTGGATATAGTGTACTTAGATTTTCAGAAAGCTTTCGACAAGGTCCCTCACCAAAGGCTCTTAAGCAAAGTAAGCTGTCATGGGATAAGAGGGAAGGCCCTCTCATGGATCAGTAACTGGTTAAAAGATAGGAAACAAAGGGTAAGAATAAATGGTCAGTTTTCAGAATGGACAGAGGTAAATAGTGGTGTCCCCTAGGGGTCTATACTGGGACCAGTACTGTTCACATATAAATGATCTGGAAAAGGGTGTACACAGTGAGGTGGCAAAATTTGCAGATGATACAAAACTTCTCAAGGTAGTTAAGTCCCAGGCAGACTGTGAAGCGTTGCAAAGGGATCTCAAAAAACTGGATGACTGGGCAACAAAATGGCAGATGAAATTCAGTGTTAAAAAATGAAAAGTAATGCACCTTGGAAAACATAATCCCAACTACACATATAAAATGATGGGGTCTAAATTAGCTATTACAACTCAAGAAAGAGATCTTGGAGTCAGTGTGGATAGTTCTCTGAAAACATCCACTCATGCATCCGAAGAAGTGGGTTGTAGCCCACGAAAGCTTATGCTCTAATAAATTTGTTAGTCTCTAAGGTGCCACAAGTACTCCTGTTCTTTTTGCGGATACAGACTAACACGGCTGCTACTCTGAAACCTGTCAGTGTGCAGCGGCAGTCAAAAAAACTGACAATGTTGGGAATCATTAGGAAAGAGATAGATAAGACAGAAAATATCATATTGCCTCTATATAAATCCATGGTATGCCCACATCTTGAATACTGCGTGCAGATGTGGTCGCCCCATCTCAGAAAAGGTACCAAAAAGGGAAACAAAAATGATTAGGCGTATGGAACAGCTTCCATGTGAAGAGAGAGTAATAAGACTGGGACTCTTCAGCTTGGAAAAGAGACGATTAAAGAATATGATAGAGGTCTATAAAATCATGACTGGTATGGAGAAAGTAAATAAGGAAGTGCTGTTTACTCCTCCTCATAACACAAGAACTACGGGTCACCAAATAAAATTAATAGGCAGCAGGTTTAAAACAAACAAAAGGAAGTGTTTCTTCACATAATGCACAATCAACTTGTGGAACTCTTTGCCAGAGGATGTTGTGAAGGTCAAGACTATAACAGGGTTCAAAAAGAACTAGATAAGTTCGTGGAGGATAGGTCCATCAATGGCTACTAGCCAGGATGGGCAGGAATGGTGTCCCTAGCCTCTGCTTGCCAGAAGCTGGGGAATGGGTGACAGGGGATGGATCACTTGATGATTATCTGTTCTGTTCATTCCCTCTGAAGCCCCTGGCATTGGCCACTGTCGGAAGAGAGGATACTGGGCTAGATGGACTATTGGTCTGACCCAGTATGGCCATTGTTATGTTCTTTTATAACTTTAATTCTGAAAGGTTTTTTAGCATAAAGGGTCCCTAATTTTTTTATTGTGGTTCCTAGGTGTCACTGAAATACAAATAATAGTGGGTCCCAGAGTAATTTCTAACCCCAATTCCATGAATCCTAGCAGTTGACTCCGAATCTCTGATAGATGGACACCTATGGTAGCCATGAATCCCTTCAATGAGGACCTCTCTACATCTCCCCTGGCATCAAGTTCTATTGCCTAACTGCGCTTATAAAGATGTGAATATTTTTCCTAAATTACCCTGCTGTATCTTAAGCTCATTATGTCTTGCTCTGTCCTTGTTGATTAATTAGAATAATTGATCCCTGTCCTCTTCATACCATCTTTTATGTATTTGTAGACAGTTATCCTGTCTCGCCTCAGTCATCTTTTTTTTCTTGACTGAACATAGCCTGATTCTCTTAACCTTTCCTTTTAGGTCTTATTTTCCAAAACCTTTTTGTCATTTTTTAGCGGCTCTCCTCTGAACACTCTCCAATTTGTCTTTTTTAAAATGTAATGCCCAAAACCAAACACTGCTCCAATTGAAGCCTAACCAAGGCCAAGTAGATCAGACTCATTAGCTCTTAAAATGAATGCATCTGTTTACATGCACAACAGTTCAAAAGCTTGTACTGTGCAGCGGCTTGATAAATGGCTTGTTTTGTCTCAGCTTAATCCTTTTTTCTGAACTCTTGCTTTTTGTCTTTCCTTAAAATGTTAGGAAAAGACAGAATTATATTTGTGACCAAAGAGGACCATGAGACGCCAAGCAGTGCAGAACTGGTAGCAGATGACCCCAATGACCCTTATGAAGACCAAGGTCAGTAACATTTGGTAAGAGGATGGTAAGACATATATTTAACAATCTAATTTATTTGTGTGGCTCCCATTCAAATTAGTGGAGTAGGTCCTCAGAGAATCTCTAAAAGCTAGGTCAGTCTTTTTCCTAAGGCAGTACCATTAAACTTACTCGTAACTTTACTTTAACTTACTTTTTACTTTTAAACTGAGATATAATCCTTGTCTATATGTGTGACGTTCCCCTTTGGTGTTATCTGGACCGTTGATCTGCTAGGTCACTCCAATCCTTGACTCTGGGAGCCAGCCTTACCCCGCTCTGCTGTGAGAACCCCCACTCCTGGGCTGTTCACACACAGCATCTAGTATATAAGCTGCTCCTTGGATTGTGCAACCAAATGACACTAGCCAATATCTCTGGCCCCAGACACAACCCTAGGAACCTCCGTCTTGCAGTGTCCAGTTATGCCCGCTGGACGTTGCAAGCTTATATGAGTTCGTCAGTTTAACAAAGAAATTGATATGCACCAGGCTTGTTATCCCAAGGGGAGTCTCTGACATGCTTCAAACCAAGCACACTGCTTCAGGTAGAATAAACAAACAGATTTATTAACTACAAAGATAGATTTTAAGTGATAGGTAAAAAGTCAGAGCGGTTACCAAAATAAAATAAAACATAAACATGCAGTCTAAACTCTCAACCCTATTAGATTGGGCAACATCTAGATTAAGCAGTTTTTCTAACCCCACTGGATATTGCAGTCCTTAATATACAGGTTTGTTCCCTAAACCTGGGCCACTCTCCTCTGTTGCAGTCTTGTCTTCTTCTCAGTGTCTTAGTTGCTTGCAGCGAAGGTGGGAGCAGGAGAAGGGCCCAGTATGTGTCCACTCTGTCTGTTTTATACCCTCAGTCCATGTGCTTGGGGAGCACAAGTCCAGGTATGTCTGGGGGGCATTGCTGAGTCTCTCCAAGCAAGGTTGAGCAATTCCCCTAGTGTGGCCTCATGCAGGTGAGTCATTGCATTGTAGTTCCCTTGCTGGACAATGGCTGTTGATGGGTTGTTTGACACCCCGCCTGGGTGTTGGTTACTTTCCTTGCTGTTGCCTCTGGGGAACTGATATCTGGCTGATTCCCCAATTTGCAGCATGTTTTAGTGCCTACCATACAACACAATTCTCATAACTTCATATGCATTAATGATACACATATATGGATAGAGAAATGACTTTCAGCAGATCATAACCTTTCCCCTAATACCTTACAAGGCATGCTTTATACATAAGATCACAATTATATGAAAATGAGGAATAGGGGGTTACAGTATGCTCCCCCAAGGTATAGAATGTCATAGTATGACCATAGTTTATTTGCCATTTTGGCAAACAATCAACAAACTTTCTGTAATTCCACAATTTAATTCTTTCTGAAGAAACCAAAGACAGTTAATCATGTTTTGAACAGGTCTAAGAGGAGGAGTTAACACAGTTTAATTCCATACAGTAGCTTAGTGTTTCTGTAACTTCTTTATTTTGCATGTTTTCTAATGGTCCCACCTTCAGCCTCAACTACTTCAGTCCCTCTCCAGTCTTTCAAAATGTTTAATTCTGCAGTCTATCACACATGCAGTTTGTTGCAGTAGTAGTCTGAGATTTTTCAGAAATCCCAATTAGTGTGAAAGTGACTTACACCCATGACCTTGTCATGTTCTGCACCCAGTAACCCATTTCAACAAGTACTAAAACTATTTTCCTCCTCCTGTCACATAATGACAACTCTAAAGGGATCCAATTATCACTAATGCCTTAAGAGGCAAGTAATTTAACATTTGCAGTTTGGAACTGAAGTTTGCCAAATTATCAAGCAAGATAAACCAGTACTGATGCTAAACAGTTCACATCTGCAAGTGAACAAATTTAAGAACTCTCTGCTTTTACTATTGCTATTTATTATCTTTTTGCGAGATGGAATAACAGGGGATTAAGCCTTGTAAAATCATGGTTGCCTTGGGCAAGTAATTTTTTTTTTTCTCTTAAAATCGGTGAGTAAAATATCTTAGTTTATAGTTATGGTAAAACCTGAGTGGATAGATTTTGACCCAGGCTAATAAATGTCCATGAAAATTTAAGACTGGATTTGGGATTTATTGGATTGCTTTTATGTTCACCAGGCACAAAAGGCAACTGTTTGTTTCCATTTAGGGCCTCATATTTCAATCTCATTTTTAGAGGTGCTGAGATTCACAGCTCCTGTTGAAATCAATTGAAACTGTGGACGCTCAAGCAATTCTGAAAACTGGTCACTTTTATTTGGGTGCATGAGTTCAGGTATTCCAGTTTGAAATTTGGCTATAGTGTCTACTTCAGTTTGCATGAATTGAGGCATACTAAGTCTCAAGTCTTGTTGCCTCCAACTTTGACTGAAGTTGAGCTAAGTTGTTTCTTTTCCCAGTTGAAAATCTGTTAAACATACAATAGTTAGCAGAAACTCTGCCCCAGCATTGTAATCTCTAGGGGGCAGTATTCATGCATCATTTAGCACCCAGAAAAGGATATTGGTGATGCTATGTTAACAAACAAACATACAGTACACAGTCTAATTTGAACCATCTTGTCTTGTATAATTAAACTCTTTTTTTGTTTTCGTACATAGATTTGTGCTAAAATGAGCATGCATCACCTACCTGCACAGATTCTGAACCTGTTTACAGCAGTATTCAGAGTGAACAGTTGTATCTGACCACATCCTCACCTTGGATTCCTTGTCTTTTGTAATGATCTAAATGAAAATTGGGACAAGGGATTAGAGAAAGCTTTCATGACTTTAGATGCCACATGTATGTCAGGTGAACAGATTTCTTTCAGGTAGAACAGTAACTTATCAGACTCCTTCCCATAGCATGCTTGATTCAAAGTCAAAAATTTCTCTTGAAGCTTAGGACAGTATGGTGAGAGATGCTCAGTACCCTACTTTCTCGGCCATCAATCAGTTCAGCCACTCAGAAGGCTGCTAGAATCTATGAAGTGAAGTGATATTCTGGGGCATTGCTCAATAAGGATGTGATAGCATATGTATGTTAGAAGAACATTTAACCCTGATGTGTGTGGTGGTTTAAACCAAGACATTATTAGTATTAGCCCAATATCTGGGAATTTAAGACTGTGTTATGTTTAGGGGGTAGGTTGAGAGAACAGCCCATGTGGAACTTCTTGTGAAAGCTAGTAATAAAAGATGATTAAACATAACTTCACAGTAACAAATAAGTAGAAACAGACATTCTTACACAGTACTTGATGATATACCTCAGATATGGTGCTCAAAATAAGTTTAATTGGCTTTCTCAATATATGGGACTGGCAGGCTTGGTGTGATTGAGGTTAACCGTACACCCTTTCTGAGATGAAAAGAAATAGCTGGTTCCCCCTTAAACTTTCCAGTGTGTGTGTCTTATTTCAGAAAGATGTGTAGAAGCTAAAGTTTAGTGTCTGTCAGGAGTTCCTTTACCCCTCGTATTTTCAGGCAGGATGTGTTATTGGCTAAGAGCCAATGCTCAAACAGCAGATTTGTTTTCACCAATCTGCACAATAAGATTTGTCAGCATCTCCACTTTGAAAGCAGTGCATCAGATTCTAAAGATTTCAGGTAGAATCTAGTACTGGCCATGAAATCCAAACTGTATTTGCATCTGTTTTCTTCTCAATTTATGTCTGTATACACAACTTCCTGACTATAGAGAGGAGAATAGAGCCCAAAGTATCTACAAATAGTTAGTTCTGTAGTACAGTTGACCCTTCTATGAAAAGCATTTTCTGAGAGAAGTTTATCTGATCAGCCAGTTATTGTACTCTGGGGAAAAACAATGAAGAAACATATTTAAATGCTGTCTCAAACATTTTAGAAAAAGCTGTTTTCTCTTATAGTGTTAATAGCCTGTGATGGGTGATTGTTTTCATTGATCAATATGGTGGTGGTAAGATCCCAACTCCCTTCTGCCTGGCCTGTCTCTCTTTTGCAAAACTAGACTGCCGAAAATAAAGATCCCACGACAACCTCACATCTGGAGAATATAAGCCCTTGGAGATGTTATAATGCATTTTAACAGTTCATAGAATGAAAAATCACCTTAAGTGGTGTGCAACTGAACAAAAAAGACTGCTGCTTTTATTGGCAAATTCTAACATTCATGCAGTCTTGGGTTATAGGAAGTTGCTTCAAGTCTTAGAATATCTCCCATTATCATTGTAAAGACAGTGTGTTGGAATTTTTTTTTAAAGTGACACTTCTGAACTGGAAGTCATGTCTTCAACAACCAGGGCTTCTCTAGTAATGGGGTGTGTGAATGTAAACTTATCTCATTGGAACTGAGCCACAACAGTTCATAATATTTTGAGTTATATTAATAATTATGGTCAAGCAAGCCAGTCAGGTTTGCTGTATTGTCAGTGCCAGCTCAAAAGAGGGAAGAAAAGGATCTCTTGGCATTGGTGTGACGCAGATACAAGTGATTCGAACATGAACTCTGAGCATAGTTCTTCTCTTGGGACCTGTAAGGACAAGTTGCTTTGTTATTCTTTCATGGCAGTGGTTGCATAAATGAAGTTAGCATGTCATAGAATCTAGTTCCTTTCCCAGTTGGACAGCCTGGGCAGAATTTGAAGATGGCCAAGACAACTCATCTGGAAGGGCCAGTGAAATGCCATGTTTATGTTGGATGTGGAAGGGCTTTGGTGGGAGGGAGATATGTATCCTCTCACAAAGCAGTAATTCCAGCACTTTAGACCACCAGCTAGCTGTACTCTGGATTTATATTCCCAATTTGGCCTTTCCAGGCCTATTATGGGTGGGGGAGGAGAGAGAAAAGGCTCGAAGCTAGTTGTGTTGGGGAAATCTTGCAATGAAAAGGACATCTTATCCCTGTCCTTTCCATTAGACATGCATACGATCCAACATGAAAATGGTTTTTGCATTAAATACTGTAGTATGGTTTTTTTGAACATGCCATGAGTTGCTGCCACAATTTAAGGGTTTTCTCAAAGTTTCTCACTTCAGCTCTCCAAAGCTACAACACAGCAAATCAAAAAACGATAAACAATTCACATATCACAGATTGCAGTTGTATCTGAGGGGAGGGGAAAGATATGGGCAAAACATTTTGAAGCATTGTAGGGCAGAAGCTCTAGTTTATTGTGTGATTTTTATTTAAAAGAAAATTGGAAAAGTCTTTAGCCGTTCATAAAGTAACATGCAGGTTTTTTTAATTTAGCTTATACTTTGAACAGGAGATCTGATTTCCAGTGTTCAACTTCTGTGGCATAATTCACAGTAATGGCCCTTTTGATCTTTTTTTACTGTACTATACATAGAATAATCACATTTAAGGAGGAATATGCTTATTATATAAATGCCTTACTCTGCACTGAGTACTAATATAATGTAAACCTTTAAATTTATGCAGAATGTGATCATTATTTTGCAGCCCTCCTGACACTTGTTATTACAATGCAAAACAATTGTTGTAGCTCTAGTTGTTAAATTCCTCTTTTACATCAAAAGATTATCTTTATTAAGTTTCTGATCAATAGATTGCATAGGAAAATCCTAATTATCGTGTTGTTTCTCTTGGGTAAGATCATAGAATATCGGGGTTGGAATGGACCTCAGGAGGTCATCTAGTCCAACCCCCTGCTCAAAGCAGGACCAATCCCCAACTAAATCATCCCAGCCAGGGCTTTGTCAAGCCTGACCTTAAAAACCTCTAAGGAAGGAGATTCCACCACCTCCATATGTCTGGAGCCCACTTTCTAAGCCAGAAGTATTAAAAGTACAATGGGCAAAGCTACAGCTGATTCCCAGCTAAGTGGGATGGCAAACTGAGGTAGATTTAAATTACAGCTTTTAGAACAGAAAAGCTGTACTAAAGTTACATTGTGACTCTCATTATAACATCCTCTCTTTGCAGGGATGGGCCGGGAAAATTGCCTAAGAATCTCTTCATCTGCTTTTGAATTACAGAAAGATGAAAAAATATTTTTCGCAATTTAAGACTTTGCTTTTTGCTTCCACGGTGCAAACAGATGAACATCACAGGTGTTGAATTTTTCAGGGTGACTATTCCTAACTGAGGACCTGTTTCTATTACTTGCAAAATATATATATATAATTTAAAAATTAAGAAACCTCTTATAATTGTTTTTAAATATTTTGTGCATGCCAGGTGACTTTTGTGAATGTTACAGCACTGTTAGCATAACTAACGTTTTAAGTAGAAGGCATTAATCACAAAAGATTCTCAATAAATAGATTTCAGTGTAAAAGCAGGTTCTGTATTGAAATCATTGTCTAGTGGCAGGAGTGGTTCCCAAAACTGCTAGTGAAGGCACAGGCCCTTCCCTGAAACTTCCCATTATACAACAAATGAGGATCATAAACAGACCCCCAAAAAGATGTTGGCGGAAGGAAAGGATACTACAAGATCACGTAGAGTACATGTCTTGACAGTTCCATTAACTTTAGTGCTTTTGTGGGTTTTTTAAACTTTCCATAGGTGAGACAGTAGAAGTGAGTTTTGAGGATACATTTAAATGGGGGGGGATCACTTGACTTCCTCTTTGCACTGCAAGAGACAATTGTGTGGCTTTCCAGGCTTGCTAAAGAAACTAGCAGAGCTTGTAAGCGCCCAGTCTTCAATAACGTAATTTTGAAGGGCCTACAAGTTCCTCAAGGCTAATTGTTTTGGGGTTTTCCTGAGGTTTTTTGAATGGGGAGCATGTCTGAAGAGGATTGAGAAACTGAAATGTTAATATTATGAATTTAAAATGTTCAAAAGTAAGGAAGTTAAAACAAAGGTTCTCTTAAGAATGCTAGTTCAGCATCATTGCACCTTTTGCAATTTATACTCCTGTGTTTTAAATATGTACAAAACATAAATGTTAAGTGTCCTTATCAAATATACAAGATGTGCCAAACTAATCTTTACTTCTTGCATTCTGGGTATTTTAAATTTGTAGATTCCAATGCCAGAAGGGACCATTGTGATCATACAGGCTCACCTCTGTATAACACAGGCCATAGAACTTCCTCAATATAATTCCTAGAGTAGATCTTTTAGAAAAACATCTAATATTAATTTTAAAATTGCCAATGATGGAGAATCAACCATGACCCTTGGTAAATTGTTCCAAGGTTAATTATACTCATTGTTAAAAATTTATGCCTTATTTCCAGTCTGAGTTTTTGTCTAGCTTCAACTTCTGGCCATTGGATCATGTTATATGTTTGCAAGATTGAAGTACCCATTATCAAATATTTGTTCCCCATGTAGTAGTTATAAACTATGATCAGGTCACCTCATAACCTTCTCTGTGTTAAGTTAAATAAATTGAGTTCCCTTAGTCTGTCACTATAAGGTGTGTTTTCTAATTCTTTAATTATTCTCATGGCTCTTCTCTGAACCCTCTCCAATTTATCAACACCCTTTTTGAACTGTGGACACCAAAACTGAACACAGTATTCCAGCAGAGGTGTCACCAGTGCCAAATACAGAGGTGAAATAACTCTCTTCTACTCAAAATTCCCCTGTTTATGCATCCAAGAATCGCATTAGCCCTCTTGGCCATAGGATCGCACTGGAAGCGCGCATGCAGTGACTCTATCACAATCCCCAAATCTTTTTCAGAGTCACTGCTTCCCAGGATAGAGTCCCCCATCGTGTAAGTGTGGCCTACATTCTTTGTTCCTAGATATATACTTAGCTGTAGTAAGACGCATATTGTTTGCTTGCGTCCAGATTACCAAGTGATCCCATTCGCGCTGTATCAGTGACCTGTCCTCTTCAGCATATACCATTCCCCCGATTGTGTCATCTGCAAAGTTTGTCAGTGATGATTTTATGATTTCTTCCAGGTGACTGATAAAAATGTTCAATAGCCAACAACCAATCTTTGTGGGACCTTAATAGAAACACATCTGCTGGATAATGATTCCCGGTTTGCAGTTCGAGACCTATCAGTTAGCCAGTTTTTAATCCATTTAATGGGTGCCAGGTTCGTTTTATATCAGTCACATTTCTTAACCAAAATGTCATGCAGTACCAAGTCAAATGTCTTAAAAAAAGTGAACAGACTGTTGGGAATCATTAGGAAAGGGATAGATAATAAGACAGAAAATATCATATTGCCTCTATATAAATCCACGGTATGCCCACATCTTGAATACTGCGTGCAGATGTGGTTGCCTCATCTCAAAAAAGATATATTGGGACTTGGAAAAGGTTCAGAAAAGAGCAACAAAAATGATTAGGGGTATAGAATGACTGTTGTATGAGAAGACATTAAAAAGACTGGGACTTTTCAGCTTGGAAAAGAGACGACTAAGGGGGGATATGATAGAGGTCTATAAAATCATGACTGGTATGGAGAAAGTACATAAGTGTTAGTTATTCCTTCTCATAACACAAGAACTAGGGGCCACCAAATGAAATTTATAGGCAGCAGGTTTAAAACAAACAAAAGGAAGTATTTTTTCACACAATGCACAGTCAACCTGTGGAACTCTTTGCCAGAGGATGTTGTGAAGGCCAAGACTATAACAGGGTTCAAAAAAGAACTAGATAAATTCATGGAGGATAGGTCCATCAGTGGCTATTAGCCATGATGGGCAGGGATGGTGTCCCTAGCCTCTGTTTGCCAGAAGCTGGAAATGGGTGACGGGATGGATCACTTGATAATTACCTGTTCTGTTCATTGCCTCTGGGGCGCCTGGCATTGGCCACTGTCGGAAGACAGGATACTGGGCTAGATGGACCTTTGGTCTGACCCCATATAGCCATTCTTATGTTCTTATAACACTGTTGGATGATTTAAAAAAGCTAATGCCCAGCAGAATGCCACTTAAAAGCATTAATAAAGGAAATACTTTAGAGGTGCAGTAGATAATAGATATACAAGCTCACATTACAAGCCAACTACAACAAAAGTCAGTATTCCAAGAATGAATTTGTAATGTTAAAGGGAGTCCTAATGTAGATCTCTGCATCTCTGATACAACCTAATTATAGGCACTTAAGTAGGTTAGAGAGGACAAAACAAGTATTGCCATAAGTGCAGACATTTTTATTTGTGGCTGTGATATTATCAATTTCCGGTAGCTAAGAGGGTTTAGGTTGGATGAGCTCTGCAGTTAATTGCCAGTCTAAGCTCTGGACCTGTTATGATGCAAATTGAGTGGTTTTCGAGTGAGCCTCAACTAGTGCTTAACAGTAGGTCTGGATTAGAGGATCAATGTGCTGCAGACTACCTCCAGAAGAAAAAGTGCAACTTTCTATTAGTTCAGAGATTTAAAAAAAAAGCCAATCCTGCCCACTTGCTTCATGTAAAAGGATGTCCTAGGTGACCCTAGAGGTGTCTTCCAGTTCTAATTGGGTAGAATTCTAGTTGATCTACTAGATCACTTTTAGTGTAGGGAGACTTTTCTGTGCCTCTGGTCCACTGGGAACAAAGCTCTTATTCTTGTTCAGCTTTCTTTTAAAATGTGGTTTCTGTGTAGTTGGTATTAGAAGCTTGTGTCTTCTTAATGGGGAGATTAGTGGAGTTATACCTATTTTTCTACTTTTACAATATCCAGGAGTATGTACCAAAGATTCATGTGTGGAAAGTCATAATTTACAGTTGAACTTTGTGTCACCATGCAGTCTTGAGTTTTAAAACTAATAATTTCTGTTTCAGCTTGAGGATTATATGACAAGGAATTTTATTACTGCAATGCCCTGATCAGGTTAATTTCAGAAAACTTTTTCGATGCTCTTAAAGTATTTGAGACACAACCAGTCATTTTAACAGCTGATATTCCGTAATGTCCCTCAGTGACTTCAAATTCTAGTTTGGTCTGTTTACAAAGCAAAACCATATTTCTTTTACACTGCAAGATCAACCTACGTTCTTTCTGCTTTATATCCTCCCTAGCAAGAGAGAGTCTGCAACAGGCTATCCACATTTTTTATGACCTCCTGCTTCTCCCCTCCTCCCCCGCTTGGATCCCAGCCATGGTTTGCCAAAGATGATGGACTGTACTAGCTACATCTTATCCATGAAAGAGATTTTGTCCAGCAGGATAAGTGACAATTCTGTGAGCGTGTCCAAAAGACCTATGCATGACAATGTTCCAGTCTTTGGGTAGTAAATAGCACTTCCAACACGGAAATGGTACAAAGAGGACTGTGCAGTTTACTACTAGGCTTGGTGTAAAGCAGATAGTCAGAATTCAGTGCCTTCTGGGGTGCTGAACCAAACGCACTTTGCTTCAGTTGTAAATGCTGTTTTCTTCTGACCTGATCTGGTTGAATGGAAGTGAACTCCAGAGACTCTCAAGATTCTTGAGCAAAAAACAGTAAACGTTTTAAGTGTGTATACTACAATGAGTGCTTAGCTATTGTTTTTCCTACTTTGTTCATTTTTTTTTTAAAAATAAAACATGAATTGTGGTCCCCAAGCACTTGGGGTAACGTAACTAGTAGGCCCAGTGCAGAGAGAATCTTCAGAGATTTTAGATGTTAAAGGCCACTGCCCTACCAAATTTCAAGTCCCTGCTACAAACATAGGGGTCACTAGAGCTTTTCAAAGAAAAAGTCACCCAAATTTTTTAACATGGGCAAAACCTCTTTTCCTAGCCTTATTCTCAGCAATGGCTGAAGCTTTATGGCTTAAATTTTCAAAAAATAAATCCGACAGAGGCAGACACTCATTAAGGAAAATTTCAGTCCAAACAGTTAGTTTGGCAACATAATAAGCGACTGAAAACAGGGTCTTATAGCGGTAAGTATCAGGCAACCTTAAGTTATCTTCTTGGGGGATGAAGGCTAGTAGCACAACCTATAATAACATTATCAATTCACTTTATTTTATTTTTTTACAAGCTTACATTTCTTGATCTTGTTAAGCTGTTTAACTTCTTGCCTTCATGTTTTGTGTTTTCATTCCTAGAATAGATCCAGATATCTTTTTCCTGTGATGTTGTCATTGTGTCCTCTTTTCCTTATCAAACTGTCTGTACTGGGCTATCTTGATTATCACTTCAAAAGTTTTTTTTCCCCCTCCTACTTAATTGGCCTCTCAGAGTTGGTAAGACAACTCCCACCTTTTCATGCTCTCTGTATGTGTATATATATCTCCTCAATATATGTTCCATTCTATGCATCCGAAGAAGTGGGCTGTAGCCCATGAAAGCTTATGCTTAAATAAATTTGTTAGTCTCTAAGGTGCCACAAGTACTGTTCTTTTTGCGGATACAGACTAACACGGCTGCTACTCTGAAAATTGTCTTCTCTGTTTCCTTCCCTATGATTTCTTTATTTTCCCAGAGACTGAATTGGGCCATGAACTAACCTCTCCTCTTTCCCTTTCTCAGCAGTGAGTCATACAGGTCAGAGTTGAGGCACATTGGCTGGCAATACAAGGGTGGCTTGCATTGCCACTGTTGATGCTGTACTGGTTTTGTGGATGTAATAAAGAACCTCAGACTTCAGTGCTGTCACCCAGTACATTTCATAGAACAAAATTCACCTAAAAACCAAGAAGACAACCTATAGGACACCTAATTTTTATTCTGTCTTTTGTCTTTTTGTTCAGGATTGATATTGCCTAGTGGAGATATCAATTGGAATTGCCCGTGCCTTGGTGGAATGGCTAGTGGTCCCTGTGGGGAACAATTCAAATCGGCCTTTTCCTGTTTCCACTATAGCACAGAAGAAATAAAGGGATCGGACTGCGTGGACCAGTTCCGTGCCATGCAGGAGTGCATGCAGAAGTATCCAGACCTTTACCCTCAAGAAGATGATGAAGAGAAAGAAAATCTGAGCAAAGATTTGGAAACTACTCCTGCAGAGGCTGCGGTAGCCAAAGAGGAGAAGGGATCTAGCTAATGAAGATGCATGGAGGCTCTTGTCTCCACTCCTTAAAATCAGAGACATGGACGTTTTGAAAAGTGTCTGTCTTTTGAGTCTTCAAGAAGTGTTTCACCTTTAATGTTCTATACACTGTATTGTATGAAATAACTTATTACAGGAGCAGAGACCTCAGCCCTGTGGTCTTGCAAGTAAACACTGCAGGAAGAGCAAGTATATATGTAGGTACTGTGTAAAATGTTAGTGGGTACAGCCACTGCTTTAAAAAAAAAATTCTCCAGTTCTCAGTTTGCATATTGGGTTGAATAATGTCTGTAAAAGTATAAAACATACTTTTTTCAACCAAAAAGTTCCATTAGCCAGTGTGTCAGGTCTATATCCATTTCAGTTCATTCTGATCAGTAGTTGTTCCTTTTCAATGTGTTCTGTGCTGTTGATAGGAAAAGCATTTTGTGGAATTTCTTAAAGCTTCTCTGCCAGAGAGTAGCCCTTAAAAGGAGCGAAGCTTAGAAGTTGCAAACTCCATAATTTCAAATGGCACTAAAAGATATTGGCTGCATATACTACTGATTCCAGGTAAAGATTTCCTGAAAACTAAAGTTAAAATGTGTGGCTTTTTTAATTTTATGAACTGAATATGGCTCTTGCCTTTTGAAAATGGTGTGTTGAGCAGTTTTTGATAAAACTATCAAGTGAATGGGAAGAATGCTGATCACTGTGTTCCTTTGTTCTGAAAGCCCTGCTTTTGGGGTCCCTCTGTTAGCGCCTGTTCCTTCTGTATAGACAAGTTCTTACAATATGCCATTGACAATAAAATTGAAATGTTACCCGGAGTAACACCCTCAGAGCAGATACTGTGACTTGAGCACATATTAAAAAAGCAAAATCTTTTTACCTTGCTTAGAAGCCTGTCTCGTTGTTGTTGTTGTTTGTTGTTGTTGTTTTTTTAATTAGTAGTGCTTGGATTGAAAGTAAAGCCTGACATTCTCTTATATTGTAAAGAGATTTTGAACTCATCTGAAATTCCTCTTAGGTTAAAGTAGTTGACTTTTGTATTTACCAGGTGTATGGCTTATTCCTTCTTTCTCTGAGAAGCATGAGCAATGAAAGCACCTCCTCAGGCTGGAGTGGGATGGGTACAGGACCCATCTCAGAAGTCCATAGTGGCTATGAAGCAACAAGAACCTCTTGCCATAATCCATGAATCATGTGAAGTTAAGTATATATAAAATGAAAGATATGATCTGCTTTAGACTTGTATATGGCCAGTCTAATATAAAAATTACATTGGATTACAACTTGCAAGTCAAAGGGATAATACATATACCACCCTCTCCACTAGCAAAAAGACGGCCATGATAGACAGTGTGATACTGAAGCCTTGGGTAAGATCCCTTTCATAATATGCAATACCATGTGTAACTTGCCTTCACACTCATTGATCAGTTGTTGCCTAAATATAGCAAAGTACATTTTACAATAGCATTAATTCTCCCCAGCAGGTGTGATAATGTTTAGATACTTGCCTTGGTGGCTAAAAGCCTTTGGCTTCATCTCTCAACACTGCTGAGATGCCCTATATCAATACTTTGGTTTAGTGTTACTTGCTTATTAAGTTATTTCAGTGTAAATGGACCTATTTATTCTCTTCTGCTAGCCTCTGAAGTGCTGTCTGCACTCTTTGAATTTCAGTAGTAGTTGAATCTTCATCCAGGATTAGGCAGTTGGTAATAACTCAGTCCTAGGGGGATGGATAGCAAGTACTCTGGGCAGACTTTGCATTTAAAAGAAGCAAAGTGTGCGAAAGTTTCAGTCTGTGCATGAAACAGTCAGCAAAACAGATGCCAAATTAACAACTGAGAAAGTGGGCACAAAAGTGAGTGATAAACCTTGACGACTAGGCAATTGGGCCATGGAGAAATGAAATCTCAGGCAAACAGATAAATACTGAGCACTGATAACGAATCACGTGTACCTGAACCTTTGTTTTCAAAAGGAAACCCAGCTTGCGATTTGTTAAAGGAATACCACAGTGTGAAGGAGTGCTCTGTTCTAAGAACTGCTTGCCTGTTGTGCTTGTGTGGTGTGCTTTTCTTTCCCACGCTGCCTTGTCACCTTGCTACTTTAGGATTTATTATCTGTAACTGAGTATTTGGAGCATCTGTGTTCTGAATACAGAATGCATGAGTTCTAGCCTTGTATTTGTGTTGCATCTCAATCCATACTTCAGTCCCTTGTCAGCGTGTCCCATATTGTCAAAAATCATTATGTATTTGTTCTTAGTTGTGCCTTCTGTATGCTGTACAAACAGGAAGGAGCATATAGTCCTTTCCTCAGAGAGCTTACACTTTTAATTTCCTAACCAAAACAATGTCAACTTTCGGTATACAATTTTACAACTAAGAGTAGATTAAAACTAAGTTGCCTCCTGCTATTTCTAATGGCATTCTAATGCCATTTCCATTGTTCATAATTTCTTGTTCCAGACTGTGTGCACTGTCGATCAGTTACCGTATTCTACCCTAGATCTGTCTGCATTACACTGGATGATGAAAGGATTCTTGTATTTACACCATATAGCTTAACATACTTTAGGGTTCCTGAGTAGCAGCCGTGTTAGTCTGTATCCGCAAAAAGAACAGGAGTACTTGTGGCACCTTAGAGACTAACAAATTTGTTAGTCTCTAAGGTGCCACAAGTACTCCTGTTCTTTTTAGGGTTCCTTTTTGCCTAAATTATTTGTAGTGAGAGAGTGCCTAGGAGTCCCCGTCATGGACCAGGACCCCATTGTGCTAGGTGGTGTATAAACGGAAGAAAAGGATGGTCCCTGCATCAAACAATCTAAGTAAAAATTACGAAAGTTTCTATATGTACACAGGATGTGTAGATAGCCAGCCACTTTTAAAACCTCTTGAGTATTTTATAAAAGGGAATTCTGGAATTGCAGGAGATGATGGTTTACCTTTTAAAGAGAACTCAATAGAAGTTTCATTCTTAACCAAAAATCTAGAAGTTAGTGGCTAAAATAATTGAGCCACCACTCATTTTTCATACTGTCCCTTAAAATGCAATTACACTTTGAAAAGTGGCTTTAAAAATGGAATAATGACATTTTTATTTTTCAGTGACTTGCAGATCAGTTCTGCTAATTTCCAAAATTTTCTTTATTTTTGACCATTTCTAACTGCTAGCTCTACAAACTTCACTTGAGACCTAAAAGTCTGCTAAAAGCTTATTTAGTGGAGAGTGATGCACAAGCCAAAATATAGTATGCAGTTCATTCTGTGTAGGTTCTTGCACTGCTCTCGTCATGGTATGTGGGCACGGTACTCTGCTGTGTTAACAGGAATAAAACAGTGTAAAAAAACCTTGCTTTTGGGATTTAAAATCCATTAGTCATATAATGTTTTTTGCACTTTTATATAAGGTGGTATGGGGACTCACTAACAGAGCAGATGCTTAAATATTACCATTTTACAGCTGAAACAATTGAGGCACAGAGAGGCTAGCTGACTTACCCGTAGTCCTGTTGTCACTGGTAATTGCAACTAGAATCAGTCTCCAGAACAGTTCTGTCTTCTGATTAGTATCCATGTCCTTAGAAAAATTGTATGAAGATGCTGCCTGCTCAGCATAGGAAGGAAACTTCCTAGTTTTAAATGGCTGATTTCCACTTGATTATCTGTTCTGTTCATTCCCTCTGAAGCACCTGGCATTGGGTCATTTTCGGAAGACAGGGTGCTAGGCTAGATGGAGCTTTGGTCTGACCCAGTATGGCCGTTCTTATGAGGAGAGGGGGACAGATAAAAGAAACAACTGAGTGTTACTGGGCTAGAGATTGTTGCTATAACCTTTCCTTTACTTTATATGTTAATGTGGGTATTTGTGCAAGGCTGGTACAACTCCCTCATACTACACCTTCATCAGTACTACCTTTTGTTGGTGCTGTTTCTCTTTTATAATGCAAGTTCCAATTTAATCAATCAAGGCTATTTTAACAAGTAACAGATGATAAAATGCTTCCCAACATTATGTGGCAGGCTGTTGAAATTGTAGACAAGGGGTCATTTTTATTAGTTGCCGGAGATGGAATGTAAACCTGCATGTGGCAAATATTGCTGCTTTTTCAATTTCTTTTGTTTACTACTTTTAACAAGATGTACTGGATCTCTGCCACAACCATATCTTATTTTTTTTAAAGTGGCAGATCTTCAGTGTCTGGTCTTGGGATATTCCTGAGTTTGTTTTGCAGGGGCCTAAAGGAACTGTGGACAAGTTCTATGTAAATGTATTGCATTACTTTCACATTTATCTTGATTAACAAAGTAAAGAGCTTATGAGTCAGACAGTAAAGAAGACGAAGTGAAGCTGCTGATCTAACCTACACATGAATAAAGATTTATGCTTGTCCACCTGGACTGCTGACATCTGACTTAGGGTTTTAGGTATGACCCACTTCCTTAGTGTCTTTCTTGAAAAATTATTTTAAAATATAATAAACAATTACTGATTCAATTAACCCTTTTTAAAATCTTTGTGAGAGACATAACAATACACCTAACCTTTGGAATGAATTGCCTGTTAAAGGGTTGCCAACAACTGCATCAGTTTTATGCAGTCTTAACCAGACAAAATCTAATTCAAAAAGTCTTTGAAGGACTTTTTGTTTGTTTAATAGTGGATAGCACCCCTCTCCACCCGGTTACCTCCTTTTACAGCAATCTCCTTACAGCTTTTGATTGAGAGGCCTGGGTTCTGCCTTCATCTCAGCAGGGTGTAACTTCCTTTTTTCCTTCCCATATGAATTTATGTGGCGGTGCCTCCACCCCCATCACTCCTCACTGGCAGGATCTCCAGGGCAGCTTGGCAGGAAAATTCTAACCATGGGGTAACCCCCCCTTACTTGCCAGATAGTTGGAAACTCCCAGAAAGTAACACAAACACACACAATATATTCAACAGAGTAATTATATTAAACATAAAGTAAATATGACAGGGTAAAATGCTATTCTGAGTCACCAGTACCACATTAATAAAACTGATGAATTTCCCCGGTCACATGACCTGAGTACAAGAGTAAAATTTTGTGTCCCATTGCTACATGTACTTTGCAGGGGCCCTTGATGACCTGTGAGAATGATATCGTCTGTAGCAGCAAAGCAGACTTGGTTCAGTACAGTCCACAAAACTCTCACATGGTTATAAGATGGTAAGTCCCTCCCCAAGTTTACTAGACAGCAGATAATAAAATCCCCAACCCTTTACAGCCTGGCTTGAGGACACAGTGCAGGGGGGACTATCAATTTATCAATTTCCCTGACTGACTAAAAGATGGTGTACTCACAACTCCGCAAATGATACTCCAGTTCAGAGATTAATCTAGACTCAGCAACTAGTTGGCAGGCATCTTCTTCATGCAGGAATCAGGCTGCTTCTGTTCCTAAGATTTCCCCTCACCGCAAAGGGATGCAGTGCTCAACGTACAAATTGTAGTTACTCTACTAAAATCTGAACTCCAATCTCCCACCATAGTGCTCACATACACTCACAGCAAGTAGGCAGCCCTAAACTAGCAGCAAGAGCAGTATTTGCTACATGGGAACTGAGTGGATCTAGGGTGCTGGAGGGCCAACTCAGCCTGGCTGTGTAGGGAGTTTTCCCAACAAAACTCTATATATGGGTGAGTCACCTTGAACGGGGAAAGGACCAAGCTTAAGGCTATTGCTGCCAGGTACCCAGAGGCCAGTTCTCAGGGGCACCCTGCATGCAGGCCTGGGACTCAGGGCCTCACCACACAGCAAGTCCTGCTTTTGCAGTGACTGGCTCCCGACGCCTCCAAAATGGCTTCTCCCCTCTCCAGTGCTTCCAGGACAGGACATCTCGCTTCCTATTGATCAAGCTAGCTTTTCTTACCAGGCTTTTTTCCCCTCAATCATTTGACTCTACCCCCCCTCCTTTTTCTCAGTCACTGCTCCTCCTCTTAGCAGGCATACTGGTGGCTATACAGGCACCCTGCTATCCTCTCTCAACCCAAGGGGTGCCCCTGCCTCTCCAAATAGTGTCTCTCCTCTCTCCTCCTTGGTTGCCTAGCAGACTGAGTCTGCCCTTGGCCCCCCTTCCTCCCAGGGACAGCATGCCTCTCCCTGAGTTACAAGCACAGCCAGCCAGGAACCAAGTAAGCTCCTTGGGGGTTACAGTGGGACTTTTGAAGTTTATTTAATCATATCCTTTTTATAACACTGTAAATAGGTATTCCTTTTTAAAATATGAAGATAGTATCAAAAGCCTAGATATATCAAATATATGGCTTTCTTCCTACCCACAAGGCTTGCTACCCTGTGGTTTCACATGATTTGTTTCTTACAAATCCACATTGACTGTTATTTATCACATTATTTTTAGGTGCTTACAAATTGATTGTTTGCTCCATTATCTTTCTGGGCACTGAAGTTAAGATGACTGGTCTATAATTCCCTGGCTTGTCCTTATTCCCCTTTTTATAGATAGGTACTATAGTTTCCCTTTTCCAGTCCTCTGGGATCTCTCCATTCTCCATCAATTCTCAAAGATAATGGCAAATGGCTCAGAGATCTCTTCAGCCAGTGCCCTAATTATTCTAGCATGTATTTAATCAGGCCCTGCCAATGTGAAGACATCTAACTTGTCTAATTAATTCTTAACTTGTTCTTTCCCTGTTTTAGCCTCAGATCCTACCCTACTTACCTTGATGTTCTCTATGTTCATCGTCCAATCACTGCTAACTTTTTTGGTGAAAACCGAAACAAAAAAGGCATTTAACACTTTGCCCATTGTTGTGTTTTCTGTTATTGTCTTTCCTTCCTCATTGAGTAATGAGACTACCCTGTTCTTGGTCTTCCTCTTGCTTCTAATGTCTTTGTAAAATGTTTTCTAGTTACCCTTTATGTCCCTAGCTTGTTTAATCTTGTTTTGTGTCTTGGCCTTTCTAATTTTGTCCCTAGATGCTAGTGTTATTTTTTTATATTCATTATTCTAATTTGACCTAGTTTCCATTTTTTGTATGACATTTTTTGAGTTTCAGGTCATTGAAGATCTCGTGGTTAAACCAGGGTGGTCTCTTAACGCACTTCCGATCTTTCCTACGCATTAGGATAGTTTGGTTTTGTCCCCTTAATAATGTCTTTTTTAAAAAACTGCCAACTCTCCTGAAGTTTTTTTTTCCTCTTCGACTTTCTTCCCATGGGATCTTACCTACCAGTTCTGAGTTTGCTAAAGTCGGCCTTCTTGAAGTCTATTGTCTTTAATCTGTTGTTTTCCCTCCTACCATTCCTTAGAATCCTGAACTTTATCATTTCATGATCATTTTTACTCAAGCTGCCTTCCACGTTCAAATTCTCAACCAGTTCCTCGCTATTTGTCAGAATCCAATCTAGAACAGCCTCCTCCAGCTGCTTTCTCAACCTTCTGCATTAAAACGTGGTGTCACCCACCTCTCCGTGTTCTGGACTTATCTGGGGGCTTTTGTCACCTGCCCCATTAGGGTTGCCAGGTGTTCTATTTTTGACCAGAAAGTCTGGTCAAAAAGGGGACCTGGCAGTGTCCGGTCAAATGTACTGACTGAACACCAAAAGTCCAGTTACCGCAGGCAGGGGAGGGAGGTGCTAGGTCATCAACCAGCCCCTGCTCAGTAGCCCTTCTTCTTTGAACAGCAAAATGGGGAAGGGATGGGGGCAGAGAGGCTCACCAATTTACTATGTGCCTGGTTTTGAACAGTAGAAAGTAAGCAACTGCAATGCATGGTTATTTTTACTAGTGGACTTTTAAAAGCTCAGGATACTATTAACATGTTAATAGTATCAGTAAAAGGTTGCAGTCGGCTTTGTACCCACCGCCACCAGAAGCACAAGGGTTTGTTTGGAGTACTCCATGCATTCTGCCAACGGTTCAAGCCAGAGCAATTTTTTTCATACATTTTGATCTACTAGAGGAGCCTGCGTAGCGCATTAAAATGCTTGGAATGTTGCTTTATTTCCTGTCATTTGCTGATTTAATTGAAATAATTAATAATGGGCCTTTTGTCCTACTTGCTGGGGTGAGTGCAGTGTTGTTGCTTTTAAAATAACACGTTTGCAATTCAAAGAAATTAGACTTTGGAGTTGGCAGTTTTCCACCACTGGTGTCAAGGGGTAATGTCTGATAGAGGCTTCCTCATAGTGAACTGTCAGCTTCTCCTTTCTGTTGTTAACTTTATTTTCTGCTAGTAGCGTTGGCCTTTATTTTTCTTTCTCTCGCCTGGCTCGAATTCCCTATCCTTAGCATAAACCGCACTCAGAGGCCGAACATAAAGAGACCAAAGGAAGAGGCGATCTCCAAAACAAGAGTAAATGCACAATAAAAGAAAAGCGTGTTACAGATTAGCGTCGATATATCAGTGAGCAGACAGCTCATGAAGGCTTCATGGCAGCCAACACAAAAAGCATTGGAAGATTTGTAGTGATTGCTCATTGACGATTAGCTCGGATCCCATAGCAGTGATGTGAAGGGGAAAGTGGGAGGAGGATTTGCTGTACCAAATCAGATTATTGGTCCAGCAGATTTGGTGTCCTATCTCTGGAAGTTACAAAAACCCGATACTTTGTAGGAAGTTGGGGGAAAAAAAACACCCCACTCATAATACACTTACCCACTTGTTTACTAGTGTATGTGGAAGGGGGAACAAGAACAAACATCCAAGTAATCAGTTTACATCCTGAAGCATCTCCATGACATTATTATTGTAGCTGGCATGGCTACAAAAGTTAATAGGCATTGTATCTCCTCAGTTAAAAATGGAAAAGTCCTTAATGCCTATGCTCTTTACTCTCTTTTAAAAAAGTTATTACAAATGCATTAAGTAGATATGGGTTTGAGCCACAAAGCACAGACCCAGATCTGAGCTTCTCTGAAATGTTCAGAGACTGTGTTGAGATGCTTTTTTTTATAGATGCTGAAGCTGTTTGTATTATAATGCACCACATTGTTCCTGTAATTTAAATTCAGTTAACGAAGGAGAGTCATGTACTTGAACAACTGTAACACGTGGAACTACTTTAGTTAAAGGTGTATATATTGTACAACTGTACTGTACTTAAGGGAGTATATACTATATATTACTATTGGAACCACTTCTGTTGGTGATAGAGAGACAAGCTTTCAAGCCACACAGAGCTCGAAAACTTGTGTCTCTGACCAACAGAAATTGGTCCAATAAAAGATATTACGTCACCGCCACTGGTCTCTCTAATATCTTGGGACCAGCCCCGGCTACAACTACACGACATATAGTACTACTTTTAGATACATAGGCACAATTCCCATTGCAAAATTCTGCTTTGGTAAATCAGCTACCATTAGCTTTAATGGGAGTCACACCTGTCTAGACAGAATTGATTTTATTGTAATAAATCCCCTGCAGTCTATGCCAGCAATGAATATTGCCCCACAGTTCAAAAGGTCGCCTCCTTATTAACATATTATGTTAATGTCAATAAGACATGGATTGACGCCTCAGTGGTGGTGTTTATTGTGTTAATCATCTGCACACAGAGTAAGGCCCACTGAGAATGGAGGTGTAAACATCTCAGTAGGAAGACCTGCAAGGATCCTATGAACTCATAACATGTCCCAAAGAGCTAGCACAAAATCAATGCCAAGTCTCTGTGATGCATTTATTTTTGTTTATTAAAAGCAAAAGTAATTATGAACCAAAAAAAGTAGTAGTTTTAAGCCTATATAAGTTTTGGGCAGACAGAGTCAAGGCTTCTCCACCCACCTTGAACTCCTAGTTTGTTGTGCCTGATGTCTGGTGTGGGCAATAATTAGGCTCCAGGGAGTGATTTTGGAATGTAGTGATGAGCTTTAAGGTCCCAAACTTGCAAGCATTTATACATGTGTAATGTGATGCTCCTAAGTGCTACTCATATTAGTAAAGTTAAATACACATATAAGGTTTTGAAGGACCTGGGCTGAAATTCTGAATTAATATGCTGTTGATACAAGTCATCAGAATCTATTTTTGACACCTTCTTTTGTGTTTTTATTATACATGCAAAATATACTTATATCTTCTATTTGCTACATATTAGTTTTTGATAGTGAGAATTAGCTTGCTAGGAAAATTATGTTTGGTACAATTTCCTTCTTAGCTAAATTCTTTCCTCTGTTTCTTCTACTCTGTGCAAGACTATTGAATCAAGAGTTTGATGTCTGGAATGTTTCAGGTTTATTAACTTCAACAGAACTAGTGTAATTGTGGCTTGAAAATCACATCGTTTAAAACATAAAAACCCAAACAAACCCAAAGTCAAGATCAATATACATTTCTATGAGTATTTTTAATCAAAGTTTTAAGTACAAAAAAGAAAATGTGCACAACACGTTACGAATAACACAATCATTTTTCCAGGTCCGAGGAACCCTGGAGAGAACACCATGTGAATTATATAAATTCAAGGAAAGCTTACATCAAGCGGCACTGAAACAATCTGAGATACACAGATGGAGAACACCTTGCGCTGTATAGCAGTTACAAGAATGAGCCATTCTTGCCAAAGCAATACAATATTGTATGTAGGTCTGTTTACCTTCCTTCTGCCTCCTTCCTCCTATCGGCTTGCTGTACCAGTGTGTAAGAGCAGAAGATGCAGAAGCATGATACTATGCAAGGTTGCTATGTTGTATTTAGAGTTCAGCACTCACAAAGAACTACCTAGTGAACTATTTTGATCCTTTTAAAGTTCCCTACAAAGACTAGGACAGAGGTGGCCACATTTTATTTGATACATGAGCTGCACAGCTCTCACAGATAGTTGCTCTGACTTGAAACTGTTCTAATGGTGCTACTGCCTCCTCTCTACATACGCGGCTGCATTCAGCCATTGCCTGTTTGCTTCCCTGCCCCAGTGTAACTCTTCCAGTGCTTTCCATACTTTTTTTGAGGGTAAACACTATTATTTCATCATTAGGCAGGGCCTACCAGCTGCCTGTGCTACTTCTTGGCATGTGATAACAGCCAGTGATAGGGCAATCTGTCGGCTATGGTACGGGTCGCATTGTTCATATGACCATTTTCAGTACGGATGCTGATGACCGGTCTGTGTTGCCTTCCTGCTTATTGCTTCCTGCTCCTTGTTTCTGTTTGTTTCCTGGTTCCCGCTCCCTGAATTCAGTGTTCCATTTCCTGTTCTGTGTGTGGGAGTGTGCGCACATGTGTGTATGTACACATAGCGTTGCGTGTGTGCAGTTACGCTGAGCCTGCTGCTACATACCTGCCATTTGGACTGTTGCTGACTTAACTGGTTTAGGGTTATTACATGTTTTGATTGACCACCTACCTGTGTGTCTTGCTTTGATTTCCTGGTGTTCGGGGCTACTGTTTGGGGTGCACCAGAATGCAACACAGCTGCCTTGTCTTTGCTACTTTTTGGCAAAGCTGATGATAGGACAACCTGTCAACTACTGCATGGACTGGATTGTTCTTGTGAACATTTTCAGTACTGCCCTGGGCCCATGGTAGAAAGTACTGGAGAGCTGTATTCTCTCCAGTGAGAGAGCAGGGAGAGCAACCCCTGAACTAGGCCAACAGATTTCTTTTCCCATTTCAATAGGTGCATCCTCTTTGGCAGATCCTCTTGTTAGTTCTATTGGGCCTTGTTTGTTCTGGTTACAGGAAATACATTGCAGTTATTTCTGGAAAGTATTGATAGTGTCATGCAGTCTCACAATAATCTTCTGAGCCTTCACAGTATATGAAAAAGTTCCCCATACCCAAGATAACCATCCCTTTATACAGTCTTAATTCCATTGCAAATAGTGAACACTGTTCTCACTCAAATCTGTGGAGTTCATTTGTACTTTGGATGTTCAATTTCAGGCAGGCTACATGCTTTATAGCACTGCAGAATGTGCTGGTACTATCGTTCGGCTAGACACTATAGTTCTGCATAATTCGCAGTTTTGTTCCCCATTCTTTGACTTTCTTAGGCTTGTTAATCAGAGATCTCATGAGCAGCTGGTAGTAATAGCAACATAAAGTCAACTTGCTCTTAGGCTGACCATATCTGGCTTCCATTCTGTACTTTCAAACTGTAGGCTCACCTGTCTCTCACACTGGTGGGGTATCTGCTTACCCTGAATGATTGCAAAGCAGAAGCCATCAGACATTAGTTAGCCTGACAGTCAAAATGCAATGTGTAGTATTTCTAAGTAATGGAGATTTTAGAATAGGAAGTAGACTCAGCTCTACAGCCACCATCAAATAGGATGAAAGGGAGGGAGGGGAAAAAAAACTATTCGTGTTTTTTCACATTTGTCCTCACTTGTTCCCCACTCCTTACACATTATTGTATGTGAGCAGATTCACTTTTGGAAACATTTGGCTACACAATGGCGAACGCACCTGAATGCAAAAAAAATTGTTAGCCTGATTGTTTTTATTACAATGGATCCCAAGGGAAGTGATAGAGATTATAGAAGAACCCTTGTTTCAAATCTCCCATCTAATATTGATAGCTAGAAACACTTGGGAATGACATTAATGAATATTTTTCATGATGAGACAGATCACTGGTTATAAGAAATGGCTGCAATAGATTCAGTAACATAGTAGCTTGACCATTAGTGACATAAATGTGTTGGTCCCACTCTGGTTTCCAGTGGACATTTGCATATACCACAAAGCCACCACAGTCTGACACAAATGGATGAATATGCTCAGGAATCACCCAGTTGAAAGTTGGCATTAAGGTGCATTGCAAAGCTGTATGTATAAGCTTGTGATGGAGTGTTCATTCCACACATCACCTGGGAGAGTTAAGGTAGCTGGGAAGGGGCTAATTAACCTAGTAGACTGCACCTGGGAGAGAATTAGGCAGGCCAGGCAATCCCTAATAGAGGATGAATTTCAGCTGAGCACGTATAGGCTGGTCTGATACAAAGCCAGCAAGCTGAGACCAGAAGGGGTTGTAGGAGAAGTAGTCTACAGTCACTCCCTGTGAGGGGGAAAGTGTGTTTGGACTATAGATTGGCAAGAAACTGAAAGGGGTGAAATAGCAGAGGGAGCTCTACTGATAACCTGGGGTGGGGGGTAGAGCGAGGGGAGAAAAGTAGGAAGAAGAGCAGGGAAATAGCAATGAGGTCTGGGGTAAGTGGACCACGGTTGCTGAACAGAGACCCTGTGCTGGAATCTGGAGTAATGGGCAGGCCTGGGTCCCCTACCCGCTCACTGAGGAAAGTAGCATCATCTTGAATTAAAGGATGGCTTGGGAAGGCAACTGGACAGTTGATCTGGAGAGACTTTGGTATTCTGGAAGGGGAAACATGTATAGTGACCTGGGCCAAGTCATGCAGAGGGAGCATGCTGAGTCCCAGAGATCAGGAGGGGCCACGGTGAGAGCAAACAATGGGGCATCAGATGTGGATGGAGCTAATCACCTGAACGGCCAGGAGGAGGCACGCTGGCGGTGTGTGAACCCCATTACAAAGCTACACATACAAGATTAAGCACACGAAACTGTAAGCGTGGCATTCGTATCCCCTTGAAAGGGTAGCACAAAGCCCTCTGAGCTGGTGATTCCCCACTTCCTGCAGTAGCCCTGCACGGAGTGGGTAGGCAGGCTGAGTGGATGCTGCATGGTGGGCTCCTACTGATGCCAAATAAACTGGCACAGAGGAGTGTATTGGTGGCAGATCAGAAGAAGGGCTTGACTGGACTATGTGGATTCAGCAGCCCTCATGCTGAAAAGAACAAAGGCACTGGTCACTATCCCAGCCCATAACCTGAAATGGTCACTGCAAGGGGTTCCTATCTCCATTTCCCACAAAAAGGGTGAGTTTCACCCCTGGAAAGTAAAATAGTTTTTTGGGGGGTGAACCTTCTAGTCCTGTGATTTACACCCTGTGCAATGCCCTTTAGCTCAATGGTATAGCACTTGAGGTAAATGAGAACAGAATATGACCCTCAGCAGATAAGAAGTACACACAATGGTAAATATAAATGCATTTGTTAAAAAGAGTGCTCTTGAACACATTCTCTCACCCCAGGCTTTACTTTATTGAAACTCTTCCTAACAGGCCCTTTGAGAATGGACTGTAAAGTCATCTAAATACATCCTTATTTTGAATGGTCTTTAAAAGAAGACTAGCTAATCCTTGTAGTAAGTCTATTTCTGGACACAGGAATGAAAACAATATCACTTCATTGCTAGTCTTCTAACTTAATGAGCTGACATTTTAAAGAAAGCCACTTTAGTGGTGCATAGTGTTTTATTACATTAATTAAATGTCTGATCAGAGATGCCAAATTCTTGGTTACTGCTTTAGGTAGCAACAAATCGATAATAAAGGCTTTTTTCCTCTTGACATTATAGGAAAAAGAAAACACAGTGTTTGTGCTCCTGAAGAGAAAACAAATTTTGGGGATGAGGTGGGGTCAATGTATATCATCAGATGGGAACCTCTATCCATATCATCATGTGTCCCATAAACAATTCTAGTTCTTAACTGTGAAGTGGAGATGACAAGTTCTATGCTAGTTTCAATGTGAACAGGACACACTTCTAGGCTGGGAATCTGCAAAGGTGCCCAAGGAAATTAGGCTCTGATGTGCCACTTCATTTCTATGGGAACTGAGTGCCTGGCTCCTTTGAAAATCCAAATAAAGGAATCCCCAAGGTACCATGTATATTTACTTAAAAGCATAGAAATCTAAAACAACTAACTACTGAAATAACCATGTGGCGTTTCCTTTCCCACAGGATCGCTTTAAAACTGGAACAAGCCTATAGTTAAGTGACAATATCCAAGGGCAGTTAGATCCACTTGTGTGTGAGGCAATATACTGTATGGACCTGATTTTGAAAGGAACTTTTATTCAGCTCCCCATTTTGTGCCTGCAAATTCGAAGGTATCACCAAAGTTATTTGCAACCAAACAGTTTGACATCTAAGTGATATTGATTACACTTGCACTTACAAAACTGCAGGCACAAAATGGAAAGTTGCTTTTAACAGGGCCATTGTAGGAGCAATAATGGGTTTAGGAATATTTGATCGGACCAGCCAGCTACCAGACTGAACATCCTTTGAATTCACAGCCAAACATAGGATGATGTCATGTTGGCCTGAGACAATATATAGTACATCCATAGATTGAGGGGGTAGGGTGGAGGGAGGAGAGAGAGGTTGTTTATGTAAACACACACTCTGAGTCAATTCAAGTTAATGTCCAATCCAGAATTTCCCCCAAGCTGTGAAGGGCTGGAAGAATATTCCAAGAAATTTCTGCTGGTCTTCTCTTTGTAAATAATCTGAAATGTGTCCTTTTGCTGTTCTGATATCTCAGACCCTTCCTTTTATGTAGAGTCTGATGCATAACAAACAATGGTAATAAAAAAGTAGCTCTGGCATTCTGGGATCCCTGGTCTTCAGATACTGGTCACCCAACTGCATTAATTGAACATGCCGATAATTTATCTCTTTCTCATCAGACACTTCATAACCCAGACCCACCACTTTCTTTTCATGGCTGTTGGGCTATCCGAGATTCCTTCATGTTACAGTGACTGAGTGGCACGCAGATCAAACCCCATCTCCTCTTCCTGTAGGCATAGACAACGATGGGCAAAAGCAGCATATATGAAGTTGTGTGCCCCTACACCAGTGATTCTCAAACTTTTGTACTGGTGATCCCTTTCACATAGCAAGCCTCTGAGTGTGACCCCCCCCTTAAAAAGTGTTTTTAATTTATAATATATTTAACACCATTATAAATGCTGGAGGCAAAGTGGGGTTTGGGGTGGAGGCTGACAGCTTGTGCCCCCCCCCCTGCATAATAACCTCACAACCCCCTAAGGTGTCCTGACCCCCAGTTTGAGAACCCCTGCTCTACATAAACCAAAAAAAGGATATCTTTGAACAAAGTTCTGATTTATGCTTTACTTATAAATGGAACATACTCCTTACCCTCTCAGTTTGGTCATAAGTTTTCTGTCACTTGGGCAGAGACTGGTAGGAGATCATTCCCTTCCCCCCACGGTACTCTGAGGAACTCACATTTCCACAGACTAGCTTCTTACTAACTGTGGAATAGACTAAAATAATTCTATGGGGACTCCTGCTGCAGAACAGCAGGACTTTATTTAGAGTGGAGATGCTACCACCCCTACTCCTCATGCTAAACAAACTTCAAGCACAACTGGAAGGTAACTTCACTTGACTATTACAACACACAAAGGGGGCAAGAGTAACAGAGCAGAGTGAAAATGGTAGTGACAATTAAATAATGAGCATGGCTTCAAGGGCATTGATCAGAATAACAAGGTAGCTGCCCTGTCAGTCCTCAACATCTCGCTTAATCCTCAAATTGGTACAGCCTGCTGCCCCTTCACACCTGTAGCTTCACAAACTCAAATCTGGACCAGCTTCCATCATCTTCTCCTATGGGTCTGGAGCTGTAGCTTGACACTACTCTACTGGCACAAGGCTCTTTAGCAGCAGTCATTCTGAAACCTGTTGTGTGACAGTACTAATAGCAGTGTTACAACAGCAAAGAGGAGACCTTTGATAGAACAGATGAGTGTGGCGTCAGAATTCCACACTGAGCCAGCAGTGCTTTCGCATTAGGCATTGACTTTGACAACTCCCATCTATAGAGGCCCTCACCAGATAAAGTTCCAGTGTTAGTCTCTGTGCAGCAATGTGATATTTTCACTCTAGAAAGCAGCATGTCTTATTGATCTAACTGTAGTTTGCTTGGTAAATAAAAATAGCTCTTTTCAAACAAATCAAGTGTCATTTGACATGCTGACTGTTTAATATTTTGCCACCTGCAAAGCTGAATTTTTTTTGCCCATTAATGGCCACTTAAATAAAGAAAATGACATCCTAGTAATGAATGCACTATGCAAGCGGTTTATAGGTATCGATACCAGATTAATTCCTGAAGAGTGGAAACACATAAACCATAGCTTCTGCTTCTCCCATGAGAGTGAATTTCTGGGAGCTGTGAAAATGGCTTCAAGCTAAGAACTGATTTGTAACCTACATGTGTTGGTTAATTTCATATAAGACGGTGTGTATTTATGGAAGAAAAGTCATGTCCAAGGATTCCTGGTTTAAACACATAATGTGGGACAGGAGGGTAAGTCCACTCTTGTCCCCTTAGCTAGGAACGTGTTGCATGGTAATATATGAACTAGCTACACCTTTCTTCACAGTGTTATTAAAGTATAAAGTTCATGACTTTAACTTCTGAAGAAGAAATTATTTGCACCCAGTTCGAAGAATGTCTGCTACTTGTTTTCCCAAATACGCCTTCCAGGGTTTCACCAGACTGTTCATATTCACGAGGAGTTTGCTGGTCCTTGAGTCCTCCTGGCCTGCTATCAGGTAGTCTGTTCCTGGTAAAAAAAATAATTACTTAAATAAATAAAACAGAGGAGTATATACTTAATATCTCCACTCCCCAGGGAGTCAGGATCTTGCACCATAGCTAGCTTCAGCCTGTTTTTAAAATGATTATTCCAGGTTGTGCGCATACAGTTTTATGTGCATTCATTTTCTGTGCACTAATTCCTCTGTACACCAGCAATACATTCTAACATGCATGTGCACATATTAGGGTTTGTGTGTGAAGGTTCTATTTGTCCCAAGGGGTTTAACACTTTCAAAATCTAACACCTGCACCACAAGTGATTGGGCTTGATTCTGATCTCCCTGACAGTTTTTTTGTTGTGGTGATGGTTGGGGTTTGTTTTTGTTTTTACACCAATTTAACTCCATAGGTTTCAGTGGAACTACTCCTTGTTTGCACAGGTATAAGTGACAGCAGAATCAGGTCTTGCCGGGTGTAGGCTGGTTTTGAATGTGAGAATTCTAAAGCATCCCTGTTAGATTATCATCTGCACACGCAACTGCTAGTGCACAGAAAATGTGTGCACAGATATTAGTTCATGCACAATTGTACACCTTCAAGGAAAGGCCAGATTGAGGTGCCACTGAAAATCAGGATGTTTTGCATTAAACACAGGTGGGTTTTTTTGTGTGTATTATATCCGGTATGATACGTAAAATTCCCTTACTGTTCAGAGGCCCTTGTAACAGCTAAGCACTTTGGGGCAGGTTATGGAGGGAGCTGTCCCCCTCTGAAGTTTTCTTGATTTTGTTGGTTTAATAGCACAAAACACAAGCAGAAGGTGCAAATTCCCTAGTCTTTAAAACACAACGAAGAAACATTCCCCAACTGAAAAGGATGGCTAGATTTTGGCTGGGAATTTACAGTCTTATTTTCAGCAACGTGTGAATGTTCCTATCCATATGTCTGGTGTGTGTGCATTTCTTATTGAGTATCCGTTGTCTGCTGTGTCTTGTTTCTCTTTTGTGTTTGTGCCTTATTTCATATGGCTGTTGTATGGTATCTGGTTGCTTGTGTATTTGTGTCATGTGTATGATTGCTTGATTTTTAATTGAAATGAAGCTTGGACATCCAACCTGGGGGGCTTGGGGCGGTGGGAGATTGGCAGCCTTTCTATATCCACCCTGTTAATATCTAAAGTTTAATTCTTCGGGTTCAGTGTGTGGAACAAAACTTCTGGATGATAGACAAAGAGGGGTGCGGGGGGGAAAGGTACAGATCTTGCCCTCCCTCCCCTATCATAGCTGAAACCTGCAGCAACAGAAAGACCACATTTGTCAGTCAGTGTTTTCTGGTGAGGAACAAAGTAAACACCATTATTAAAGCGCCTGAGCTGAGGCAGCGTTTCGATTGGCTGGTGAGCAGTCTAAAGGGCTAGATTAATCTGTGTGCGCCACACAGATTAGCTGAAATGGCTGTTTGACATGACAACTGCCAGCTCTGTATTCTTCTGGTACAACAATGCACATTCTCCTCACACACAATAAGGATCTTTAACAGCAGCTCAGACAACTCCAGGAAATGTAACCATCACATCCCCATAGGATTAGAGGCATAACCACAGAGGTGAGACACCCTACTGTGATCAGTTCATTAGCAAGACACAGATACTGCTAATGATTTATTACTCAAGCAGACAAACCCCACTATTATACTATAAAATTTATTAAAAACACAGGGCCGAATCCCCTGACACCCCCAAGTATGTGTAGTGGTGAAAGGGGATTCTGAGGGATTATACATTCTCTATGTACCCTACTCAGCAGCCCTGAAATTTCAGAAGAGGCTGCTGTTGCAACCCCGCTCCCTAAGAAGGACTGAGGCTGATGGCTATGGGAGTCATTGGCCTTGTCTCACTCCTCCCTTCCCCCAAATCCTGCTGTGCAACCCCTTGCACAGTGAAAGCACACCAATTTTGTTGCAGGCAGAGCCCTCCACAGCCCTGGAAGGGGAAAGAGAGGATCGTATTTACCCCCAAATTATACTTCTTCAGCCTTTAAAAATCCTGAGGTTTCCTATGCTTTTTAAAAAAAAAATGCTAGTTCATGTGCAAAGCAGAGGGCAGCTCAATAGTTTACTCTGGCTAGGAGTTACTAATATGGAAAGCAGGAAGGTCTTTCTTTAGTCTCCATACAGCAAATCCATTCGGTAGCTCCATAAGTAAAGTTTTATGATTAAACTCTAAAGGCCATGAGATTAAATATGGACTTCCTGTCATCAGCCAGGGAAGAACATACAATACGATGCTGCAGAGACGATTGGGCAGGACGCCAGATCACCCTGCACAGCAGAAAGCCCTGCTGACGACAGTGGCAGTTTGGACTGGCATTGGTGGCTGCTGCTTACCTCTTACTCCTCCCACCGCCACCCCCCTCCCTTGCTGGAAGTAAAGTGATGGGAATGAAAAGCTAATGTGCATATAGACGGAAGGGAAAAGGGGTGTGTAAAAATCATGAGCCGAATAAACAGGGCTGGCGCCAGCTTTTTTGCCACCCCAAGCGGCGAAGCGGGGAAAAAAAATAAAAAAAATCCACGATCGACGGCAGCTCTACCACACCGCTTTATTCTTCGGCGGCAATTCGGCAGCGGGACCTTCCCTCCGAGAGGGACTGAGGGACCTGCCGCCGAAGACCCGGACTTGCCGCCCCTTTCCATTGGCCACCCCAAGCACCTGCTTCCTTCGCTGGTGCCTGGAACCGGCCCTGCGAATAAAAGCAGGGATCTCAACATGAGTGAGCATGTACAGTGAAATTCTCAGTGGGTAAAAAAGGGCATAGAAACCTGAAGTCAATAGACCTATGCTGATTTACACCACTTGTGAATCTAGTGCATCATTTTGTGACGAGAATCTAGTTTGTATTGTGAAGAACTGGCTAGTGTGCAGGTGCACCACTGCAGGGACACTGGCTAGCGTCAGAACTGCACAACAGTGTTTCATGGGCCCCATACTCCTAACAGCTAAAGAGAGACAAGGGGGCAGGACTCCTTATGCCCTCTCCCCTCCTTGAGCTCCTGTGAAGGGTCAAACACAGTCTAACCCTATATTAAACACATACTTCACCCACCCTGACCTACAGCTCCAACTGCTGGGCAGGGAGCCCAGCAGCTGTTTAGTGGTCCACAGCTATACCATAAAAGAATGTAGGACAGGAAGTGTAAGAGAATACCTTAACCATTTGCACCACAGTCAGTAAAATGTATTTGACCAAGTTTGAGTTACGTTGCTGAAGTACAGCTCTCAGAGACCATATACTGCATCCCTGCAAATTCAAACCCAAGTCCTCACCTGGTGGTACAGATGATGCAAGACCCACATCATTTTTGAGAGGGCACAAATCATTTTGGGTGGGCTGGAAGAATTCACACTGGATTTGACTGGACTCAGCCAATCCCAGAACAACTGGCTCTTTTGTATGTGGCTGATTTCAAATGAGAACTTGCCTTAGAGGTCAGGGTAAGCCTTAGATTTCAGACCAAATACAAGGAATTCTTTCACTCAGTGCGGAAGTGTGTTTAATCTATTCAGAGGAAAAAACATAGGGTAACTTATCTAACAAGTTTTTGTTTTAGAATGTGGATAAGTCCCCACTCTCTGTGGTGTAAGGCACAATAGTGAAACATGATCCTTGGGGATGCTGTTTAGTTCATCCTAAAGAAAACCAAGTTACCTGTCTCATTCAGGGCCTGATCCCAAGTGGTGCTGAGCACCTGCAGCCTTTACTGAAGTGAATGGGAGCTGTGGGTGCTCATCACCTCTCAGGATCAAGCTCTTGCTGCCTACTTGGATGAAAAAAAGAAAGCCGGGTCCAAAAGATATTTCCAGACTCCAGTTAGCACAGTTAAAGGCACTTACATGGGCTCTATAGCTCATCTCCCCATAATTATCCACATGGGATTTCAACTGGGGTAATACACGTATTTCTGTCTCCAGTCCACTAAATTGCTTGATGGGAAAGAAGGCAGTAGTGAGGACTCTGCTGAAAAATCCATCCCTTCAGCTACTAATAACGTTGCTTAGCACCTATCTGGCATAGGCACCAACTCTGTGGGTGCTCAGGGGCTGAAGCACCCCCCCCCCAAAATAGTGGGTGCTTAGCACCCACCAGCCACTGATCAGCTGTTTGGTGGGAAGTGCTTGGGGGAAGGTGGAGAGCAGCGAGTGGTGGGTGGGCGGGGGACTTTGGGGGAAAGGGGCGGAGCAGGGGTGGGAAGAGGCAGGGCAAGGGCTGGGCCTCAGGGGAGGAGGTGGAGTGGGGGCGTGAAGAGGCAGAGCGAGGGCGGGGTCTCGGGGGAAGGGGCGGAGTGGGGGCTGGGCCTCTGGGCAGAGTAGGGGTGGAGCACCCACTGGGAAAAATAAAAATCAGTGCCAAAGTGCTTTTCAACTTCAAGTGGCATTGGAAAGATTAAGTTGTGCAGTGCTGCTCCAGGAGCAGGCTAGGAACCACCCTGTGCCTCCGAGTCATCATTTGGTTCCTATTGCCCCCTGGTCCTGCAGGGAAGTTATATGTACCAGCCCTTTTGCTGGCACAGGTTACTTCCCCTTCTGTGCCGTCTTGGGTGTGAGATTCAGAGGTATGGGGTGGCTCTACTCCCTCCCTGCCTACTGAGGGGGAGGGGGAATAGCTGCTAGCAGCGGCTGCTCTCCCCACATCATAAGCTCTGGTGGTGTGACTAGTTCATACAAGCCCCTCCCCTGTGCAGGTGCACAGAAGGCTCACAGTTGTGCCCTAACTAATTAATCCTCAAAGTCCCCTGTGAAGTCGATAAGTTCTGATAAACATTAGCTCCACTTGACACGTGAAGAAATTGTGGCAGAGGGTTTCTCATGCCCACAGAGGGAGTCATTGTGAGATGGGATTCAAGGAGTTCCTGGACCAAAGTCTGTGTGTAAACCACTAGACAACACCTCCATCTCTACCTCTCTCTCTCTTTTTCTTTCAAACCTGTATATTCACAAGCGTAAATCTAATGTAGTAATTAACTGAAATGTCAGATCTGGATTTATTTACATTCTAGGACTGCATTATTGTTAACAGTGAGATTGCATTTCATTTTCTCTGCATTCTGTATATGATGCAAGGCATGGATGCAATGGCAGTTTTGCCCTAGATTCTATGGCACTCTGATAGGAATTCTGCGGTGGCTACAGAGAAATGTTTAAAAGGGATGTTTTTACTGAATTAAATCTAAAGACAAATAATCCAATCAGCACCGAAGCTCCTGTCTCATTTATTGTGACATTAAATTCATTTATTGTATGTTAGCCTCATATATTGAGTTTCCCACATGCTGCAAATTGTGAGCTTTAAGTTTCAAAGTACCAATACATTAAGATGCATGGGGCAGGTCACACCTCACAGCTATTGTTTCAGGCTGTCTTCAAACTCAGAAAGGCATCACTGAACCAGTTTGAAGCTGCTAGACCTGCTGGCAGGACTAACTGCTGCCCAGCCCTGCACTCCCCAGCTCTGGGAAACATTATGCCTGGTCACAGTGCAGATGCTTGGGCAGCGAAGGGAGAATGGGTCTCTGTGCCCACTCCCCTGTAGCACCTGGGGAGGCATAGTTCATCCCTAACTGTTTGAATAAAGGATTTCTCTATTCTGTTTCTCTCTTTAATACTCCAATAAGAGTACCAGGTTTACCCTGCTAATCCGTTCATTCGCTTTATGTTAACTGGACCAGCTTTTCCTCAATGGATTATTCCAGCAGTATGGTCAACTAGTGTAGGTCTCACATAGGTTCCAATGCAATTTCACTAGCTTCAATAGAGTTACTCCTGATTTACATTAGTGAAAGTGAGATAAGAATTGGGAACATTAATACCTTAACAACCCACATTGCCTTTTTCCCACAGAATTCATGCCATAAGCATTTAATACTTACCAGGATTGAGAATGGGACATGTACATCCCCTGTTGGTCCAGGACTCCGGATAGATGCTTCTGTTACTCCGGGCAATTTTCACTTTGCCTGATTTCAGGACCTTCTTTACCTTCACTATAACTTCCGCATGGGTTCCTTTGTCATGAGCCGATAGGATTCTTGCTTTTATCACTGCCAGAAAACACACACAGGGACACAGAGCAATAGAATCATAGAATATCAGGGTTGGGAGGGACCTCAGGAGGTCATCTAGTCCAACCCCCTGCTCAAAGCAGGACCAATCCCCAACTAAATCATCCCAGTCAGGGCTTTGTCAAGCCTGACCTTAAAAACCTCTAAGGAAGGAGATTCCACCATGTCCCTAGGTGACCTATTCCAGTGCTTCACCACCCTCCCAGTGAAAAAGTTTTTCCTAATATCCAACCTAAACCTCCCCCACTGCAACTTGAGACCATTACTCCTTGTTCTGTCATCTGGTACCACTGAGAACAGTCTAGATCCATCCTCTTTGGAACCCCCTTTCAGGTAGTTGAAAGCAGCTATCAAATCCCCCCTCATTTTTCTCTTCTGCAGACTAAACAATCCCAGTTCCCTCAGCCTCTCCTTATAAGTCATGTGTTCCAGCCCCCTAATCATTTTTGTTGCCCTCCACAGGACTCTTTCCAATTTTTCCACATCCTTCTTGTAGTGTGGGGCCCAGAACTGGACACAGTACTCCAGATGAGGCCTCACCAATGTCGAATAGAGGGGAATGATCACGTCCCTTGATCTGCTGGCAATGCCCCTACTTATACAGCCCAAAATGCCATTAGCCTTCTTGGCAGCAAGGGCACACTGTTGACTCATATCCAGCTTCTTGTCCACTGTAACCCCTTCGTCCTTTTCTGCAGAACTGCTGCCTAGCCATTCGGTCCCTAGACTGTAGCAGTGCATAGGATTCTTCCGTCCTAAGTGCAGGACTCTGCATTTGTCCTTGTTGAACCTCATCAGGTTTTTTTTGGCCCAATCCTCTAATTTGTCTAGGTCCCTCTGTATCCGATCCCTACCCTCCAGCGTATCTACCACTCCTCCCAGTTTAGTGTCATCCTCAAACTTGCTGAGGATGCAGTCCACGACATCCTCCAGATCATTAATGAAGATATTGAACAAAACCGGCCCCAGGACTGGCCCTTGGGGCACGCCGCTTGATACCGACTGCCAACTAGACATGAAGCCATTGATCACTATCTGTTGAGCCCGACAATCTAGCCAGCTTTCTATCCACCTTATAGTCCATTCATCCAGCCCATACTTCTTTAACTTGCCGGCAAGAATACTGTGGGAGACCGTATCAAAAGCTTTGCTAAAGTCAAGGAATAACACGTCCACTGCTTTCCCCTCATCCACAGAGCCAGGTATCCCGTCATAGAAGGCAATTAGGTTAGTCAGGCATGACTTGCCCTTGGTGAATCCATGCTGACTGTTCCTCATCACTTTCCTCTCCTCTAAGTGCTTCAGAATTGATTCCTTGAGGACTGGCTCCATGATTTTTCCAGGGACTCAAGTGAGGCTGACTGGCCTGTAGTTCCCCAGATCCTCCTCCTTCCCTTTTTTAAAGATGGGCACTACATTAGCCTTTTTCCAATCATCCGGGACCTCCCCCGATCGCCATGAGTTTTCAAAGATAGTGGCCAATGACTCTGCAATCACATCCGTCAACTCCTTTAGCACCTTCGGATGCAGCGCATCCGGCCCCATGGACTTGTGCTCATCCAGCTTTTCTAAATAGTCCTGAATCACTTCTTTCTCCACAGAGGGCTGGTCACCTCCTCCCCATGCTATGCTTTGAAATAATTCATTTCAAAGTAAGCAGTGGTATTTTCCTTATACTGCTAGAGGGTAGAATGTTAGGGACTGTTGGATGAGGCACAAAGAATCATGACAGGATACTGGCACTTGGACAGGGACACATGAGCATTCTGGTTCAATCACTGCTCCCATTTAAATGAATCTGGGGAAGGAATGCTGGATTTTTTCAATTTAGACAGTTAACTAATCCCTTCCCAATTTTATCAGCTCATCTCCAATGGGTTGCTGTCAACAGCTTGAAAGTCTTAGGAAACCACTAGGGTATGTATAGGGTGATGGGGTGTCTGCCCCACACAGGAGTGGAAGGGGTTAGTGGAGGCTTCATGGTGCTACTATGCCCTGCCCCAGAGTGGAGCAGTGGAGGTGAGTCCTCCAAGCAGCCTAGAGCGGCTGCTTGGGGTGCAGCCAATCAGAGAAGAGCTTCAGGGAGCAACCAATCTGGGTCCAGCAAGGCCATATAAGAGGAGCTACAAGGTAGAATAGGTTAATGGCTGCTGGGAGCTCAAGGAGTGAGGACTGTGTCCCTAGCAGTCTGAGGGAACTGTAGCACCTTGGACAGAGCTGGCAGGGACCAGGGGAGCAAGAGGGAGCTCCTGGCTGGCTGCTGGGACTGAGGGGCCCTGAGGGCTGTGGGGAAGTGGCCCAGGGAAACGTAGCAGCATTGGGAGACGTTAGAGTCACAGCAGGAGGTTGCTATCTACAGGGTCCCTGGGTCAGGACCAGGAGCAGTGGGAGGGCCTGGGTTTCCCCCCATCAGCCACTGGGGAAGTGGCCTAAATATTGATACACCCCAGAAGGGGGAAACACTGATGGTGACCCAGTCGAAGGGCCGAGTCATGAAGAGGACGCTCCAGTTCCTGGAGTGATGCAGATCTGCAGGCAGAGACAATGACAGGAGAGGTACCTCCAGAAGAGGGCACACCAACTGGCAGAGCTAATCCCCAGGATGGCCAGCAGAAGGCGCCACTGTGGTGAGTGGAACCCGTGATAATAGGAATGCCATAAAAAACAAAAACAAAGAAAGAACGGCAGCCAACAGTATGATCTTAAGCAAACCGACTCAGAGCCTTGGCAGATTTTAGTTTGGACATTGGAAGGCCTGCATTAGATTTACATAACTACAGTCCTGAGCCTTTAAAATTCCTCCTGCCCGCTGTACAGAAATTCAGTGTTAAGCGATGGAATTCACCCTGTCGGGCAGGAAATTTCCTACTGGAGTGCAGGAATGCCACATGACTAGAATTCTAAGATGATAATGATACGCTGGGAAAAAGCTACTTTGATTTGTGACCTGACAGGGTTGCCACTCCTGATTTTGCAAGATCATCCAACTTTCAGCAGGCTAATCCCACAAACAGGCTTTGTTTGATCACAATGTGATTGTGTCGAGTCAAAACGTGGTGTTTTTTGGTGGCTGTGACCCTTCAAAGAGCGAGGACAGGACATAGTTGCTTATTCGCCAGAGTGATAAATAAGGTGTTGACAAACAGACACAGCAAGTTTATCCTGCAGGGCAAACTGCAAAAGGGTGGCAATCCTACTGCAAGACCTATAGAATGGATTCTGAACCTCAGGGTGATGGGAGTATTAGGCAGGTGTCAGGGGATCCTGACCACCCTGCCCTTCCTCTGTTGCTAAATGGGAGGGAGGTGCTATGTAGACAGAAGAGGAGCACCAGAGGAAAAAGAGTCCTGGCATGGACTGCTGGTCTACAGCACATACTCAGATAGGTGTAAGCATGTGCCTGAGCTCATGAAGGCCATGTTGATTTGCTTGGCATTGAAGAAATCATTACGGGAAGTATGCTGTCCTCCCAGGGCCGGCTCCAGGGTTTTGGCCGCCCCAAGCAGCCAAACAAAACAAAAAACAAAAAGCCGCGATTGCGATCTGCGGCGGCAATTCGGCGGGAGGTCCTTCGCTCCGAGCAGGAGTGAGGGACCGTCCGCCGAACAGCTGGACGTGCTGCCCCTCTCCGAAGTGGCCGCCCCAAGCACCTGCTTGGGAAGCTGGTGCCTGGAGCCGGCCCTGTGTCCTCTGATCAACTCTTCCCAGGACTGGGAGGTATCACTAGACAAAAAAGGAGGAAATCTATGATTTCACAGGTACCAGCTATGAAAATACTGGAATGATCATACCATGAAGGCACATCAGCCACTTACCATATGCATATTTCATCTGGCAGAAATCAGTGACACTTCCAAGCACTTTCTCTTTGCACACACACTTTTCTAGTACAGGAACCGGAGACCACAAGGGGTTGGAGAAGGGCCAGAACATGAAAGAGAAAAGAAAATCAAATGATGTTCATTCATATATACTCATACACATCTATGTCTAAAAGTTGCTCCAATTATCTGAATAAACATAGATGGTTAAAGAAGATTTCACAGTGAGCTCAGTTATTTGCAAAGCTGGTTCTTGTTAAACAATACAAAAATGGTTCTGAAATCTGGTCTGCATTGTGAAGTAAAAAGCGGTCCGCATCGGGTCCATTACACAGTTAATAAACTGATGCTAACAAAAGATAAATCAGAATCAGATCCAGGTGTGAATAATATAATATAAATAATGCTCTTGTTAGATGTCATAAGATAAGCAATATTAAGCTTTATCAGTACTTAGATGGAAGTCCTCTAAGGAAAATCCCTGGTGCTTCAGGACATGTTGGGGATTCAACAGGAGGCACATTTTCCTCTGAGTCAGTATAGAAACAGCGATGAACTAACTGGTGCTGTCTGTCATATGCTATGTAAAACTGAGGTCTTGACCACTTTTAGGCATTAAAGGTTCCACTATATTCTGTTGGACTAATTTCTCTCTTACTTTAGCTGAATACAATATACTTCTTTACTGCCTGTCCTGAATTGTTCCATAGTGTGACCATGTGCTGGTCTTAAAAGCACCTACATTCCATTCCAGAGGTGACTGCACTTCAGTAATGGGTCAAATGATCCTTCTACATACAGCATTTGTAGTTCTACAAAGCGATTGAAAGCTTTCAAAGGGTGCTATGTAAATCAATGAATGATACAAATGGGAAGTGCATTTTTCATAGAGATTTTATTTAAATTATGACTTTTTAATTTCTTGACCACAAAGCCAAAGTTGGATAGTTCAACCTGCACTGGAAAATACAGTGCAAAAACAACAATACCCAGCACAGTTCAGATCTCTCCTTGAACTCATCCTGGAGTGTCTTGACAAATAATCAGAACGGTGTGCAGAGAAGTCTCAGGCCTATTCATGGGATGCTCACATTTGCCTCCACATTTGAATAACTTGTGATGACACCATCATACTTTTACATCTGCAAATATGCAGGAGCAGTTTTGGTAGGATACAAGGGGAAATGGTGCAGGGAATAATTCTACAAAGATGCAAAGGATCAGACTGGACAGCTACATGTGGGTCAGCTATATTGTAGCTGAAAGTTTCTGAAGTGTGCAGTAAGGCTGCACAGCCGTGGGACTCTGGAAAGCACAGGCTGATGCAACAGCCTCATTCTTCCCTTCCTTCACCCTCTCCTGAGCTGCTGTCCTGTGTATTGTCTTGTGTTAGGTTCTCCGTCCCAGAGAGTTTGCAGTCTATCTAAGGCCTGGTCCACACTACCCCCCCACTTCGGACTAAGGTACGCAAATTCAGCTACGTTAATAACGTAGCTGAATTCGAAGTACCTTAGTCCGAACTTACCGCGGGTCCAGACGCGGCAGGAAGGCTCCCCCGTCGATGCTGCGTACTCCTCTCGCCGAGCTGGAGTACCGGCGTCAACGGCGAGCACTTCCGGGATCGATCCGGGATCGATTTATCGCGTCTAAACCAGACGTGATAAATCGATCCCAGAACACTGATTGCCTGCCGTCGGACCCGGAGGTAAGTGTAGACGTACCCTTAGCGATCTTTTTACTCTCTTCACTCAAGTGGTTAAAGAGGAGGGAAGACTTATATTTTATAGGCAGTCCTTTGTTTATGTTGTGATTTTTAATTTATGAGATAGACACCCAGAACAGTAGATGGACACCTACATTTTAGAAATGTGAAGAAACAAATCATAAATAAAATAAACATACGTATTTGGTCAAAAGCCATGCATATTTCTGGCATTCTATAAGAATCATTTATTTATTTAATAAACACCGAGTGATGGATTTTATAATGCTAAACCATACCTGGATGTCTCAATGCAGAAAATCCCTGCTCATGATCATTCCATTTCCACTCATCGCTTTCATTGGCTGGCGTTTGTAGGAGGTCAGGGATTCGCCCACCCATGGGGATGTTGAAAAATGGCTCATTGTCATAACTAGGGAGGAGATAGACAGAGAAGAAAAATCTCATGTTAGGATTTCTGATGTTTAGCAGGGAGGAAGCTACTACCACATGCCAGCAGCATTCAGTGCCAGAAAGGAACATGGTCTCAAAGGTCATGATGAGCAAACTTAATCACACATCTAGTCTTGAATGCAAATAAGAGCAGAACCCTAGCTCACTGCTCTATAGATAGACCGCAGTATCTGGGCTTATACTTCAACTTCACTGATTCACACTTCCCTTTTTTTTTTTTTTACAGTTGCTTTGTATAATTTCTTTAAAATTACTGGGCCAAACCTGCCCGTTGCTGAGCACCCAATGATGTTGTTAGGAATTGAGGGCACTCAGAGGATTTGGGCCCAGTGAAATAAATGGGAGCTGTAGGTACTGAGCACTTCACAGGATTTGGAACACTGTATTTGTGCTGGTGAAAGGTACCAGACTGACGGTCCTTGGGACTGAGTTCCTGCAGTTATCTGTAGAAAATGACCTGCACTGGTAGCAGCTGTGCAGGCTTCCTCACACCACCAGTGATCTATGGATGGAAGAGTAGTTCAGACTCTGTGGGCCACTCAGGCTTGGCCTTTGCTCAGACTGTCACCAATTAGTCACGTGTGTGTTTTATGTGATGAGAACATTTGCACACTAGGAATTGGAGTGAGACTCTCCAACTTGTTTCACCTAGGCCACAGAGCACAGCAGCTCTTCCAATGCTTCCATTTACTTTTTCTAAAGCAAACAGTAGTTTCACAGACACCAGCAGGGTCAGGGAGTTACCTATCATAACTAGAAAAGACCTTTGCTTCAGAACTGTCTTTAAAGAGTATTATGGATGTACTTGCATGCAGGCAGTCAAATGGCATCTGAATGACCCAGTGCTGCAATCCATTCAAATTCAGGTGGATGTAGACAACTGTCTTGTTCAGGGCCGGCTCCAGGCACCAGCATTCCAAGCAGGTGCTTGGGGCGGCAATCTGCAAGGGGCGGCAGTCCGTGTGTTTTTGCTGCCCCAAGCAGCGCGCCCAATTGCCACCATGGACGGCGGGGGCAGTCTGTGTGCCATTAGGGCGGCACGCGCGTTTCCGCGGTGGCGGCAATTCGGCGGCTTCTGTCTTCCGGCTGAAGACAGAAGCTGCCGCCGAGGAAACGCGCGTGCCGCCCTAACGGCACAGGGACTGTCCCCGCCGTCCGCGGCGGCAATTCGGCGCGCTGCTTGGGGTGGCAAAAACAGTAGAGCCGGCCCTGGTCTTGTTTCCCCTAATACCTCCCCCCACTTCCTTGAATTTATGCCATCTGTGCAGGATTCCACGTGTTAATCTGAGTTTCATATTAAAGGCCAAAAAGTGACTCAAAGGATTATCTCCCCATAAAAGGGGCCTTGTTTACCCATTGAAACAGTTTCCAGTGTGCGGGTCGCAGTCTCTGGCACAGTCACAAGGACGACAGCCATTTTCTCCAAGGCCCCAGTATCCCATAAGGCATCTGTCACAGTTCGGGCCTGCCACGCCTGGCTTGCAGTAACAGAACCCCGTCTTTGGGTGGCACCGCCAGCTTCTGCTGAAGGTTGCATTGGCCGATCCCATAGGCTGACAGGAGCAAGCTAACAAGACATAAGAAGTGATTGAGATGATACGCCAAGGGTCAGCAGTTTAGGTGATGTTTCTGCAAGGCTGATAACCTCCATGGGTCCCACTCATTCCCAACAGCCAGTCATTTTACATCAGCACTGAGAAGCATTGTATTCTCAGGCAGCCGGGGTTCAAAATGGAAATGTCATTTTTAAGTATTGGTGGGGTGTTGTCTCATTGAGCATAGCAATGGATTCAAAATAAAACCCGAACTGCTAAATGCTCACTTGAGACCGATGCATGTGCTAGCACCATTTCCTGTGGGTCAAATCCTTGCCCCTACACCGATCTCAAATAAAGAGCGTTATGCAGCTGTGCAGTAGCTGGTGTTACTAGTGTGGATTCACTCTGCAAGGAGGAGGGAGGGGCTGGCACGTGAATTTGTAAAACACCTGACTGGGCTACCATGGACGGGGCCCCAAGGTGCATACGTCGCCAGAGTGGGCTTCCCATTATGCCCATCTGTGAACTTGCCTTTTGGATGGTACGTGGCTGTAGGCTGTGGGTGGGAAGGATTTGCCCATTGTGTGTCTATATAATAAAATTATATAAATCAGTCACAGTCTTCCTGTGTAGGCACAAAGACCTCTCAGGTGCCTGCTGTGCTGCACACTTGCACCATAAGAGTCAGAAGCCAGGCTGTTTAGTGCTAAGGGCACTTTATTGCAGTGTGAGGGATATGTTTACAACCCTGGGCAGTGTAATAGTGCCCAAACATTTAGAGAGTGAGAGGGAGCATTTGCAAAGAGAGAGGGGATTTGCTAGTGGGATACACGAGGGGATGCTCAAAGCAATGAGATGAAAACAAGAAGGAAATAATTTAGGCTGAAGATCAGGATAAACAGGCTCCCCAGGGTAGTGTTGGAATTCCTACTGCCAGGTATATTTAAAACTAAACTGGACAAAACGCTAGTAAAAGTACAACATGAAAAGCAAGACCAGACAACCGGAGAAGCCTTTTCCAGCTCTAGATTTGAGGAGTCCGTGATTCTGCTTTAGTGTGAGATATAGGGCCGAAGGTTCTCTTCCCAATGTGAACTTGTAGTTTGCATGCACACATCAGTGGATATATTACAAGAGGGAGGGGGAAAGAGAGATCTCCAAACCCACTGGGTATATTTCAGCTATGACCATTATCTGCTGAGTGCAGCGAGAGAGGGGACAGAAGGGCCAGGTGCAGCTCCCTGATTCTGGTGCCATTTCAACACCAGCCCTGCCATACGTCAGAGTAGTCTGGAGGCTGCTGTAAAGTAGAGCAGCTGCTCTATGGCCTCCAGGGGCTACTACGCCAGCTAAGACAATTTGGAGCTCAGTGATGTTCTGGCCATGCCGCTAACAAAGTCTCTATGCCAGAGGCATGGGGAGTGGGTGAGGCCAGAGCTGACTGTGCTGGCTCTACATTCGCTGGGACACCTCTCCACCAGGGGAATTCTCAACTGGGGAGATCCTGCAGACTGCCAGCCCCTTTGTGCTGTCAGGGCAGCTCTACCAGGCTGGATCACAAGAGAGGATCTGGCCCCCGCTGACGTCAGATGCTTGAATAGATTTGGACAAATGAGCTGAATCTTCACCCCAAACTCAGGTCCAGCTCATATTTTAGCTCCTTCTCATTTCTGAACATTGTGGCACCTCTTGATTTCTGCTGCCACCAAAGCCTGAAGTGCCAAGATGTCACAATTTCATCCACCTGCAAGAAGGAAGAAACAAAAATCTTGGGGATAAGGCCTGTCCTAACAGGGATTTCCAGTCAGATGTTGGACACCCAAGATGTTTGGCTCAGGGGCCAGCTTTCGAAGTTTGCCCATCACTACTGCTGATCAAACAACTTTTCTTCCTGAGCTCACAGATAAGAGACCAAATGAACACACTGATTCCACACATCCCTGTCCAAGAAGGGAGCTCTATGAAGAAGGATAATAGCAGTGATGATGGATTTACTTTCTTGTGCATCATCATGTTTGTTCTTTAGAAAGGAAAATCTCTTTTGGGAATACTAATACGTGAAAAAGCAGTGCCCAGCAGTTTGTGTAATGGGCATTTTCCTTGTGATCTTCCATTAGATATTATATTTTCACCCTGTCCTAGCTGTGTACTTCATGCCAACATTTTTAATAATATTGTTATACTGTGTTGCAGAAGGATCCTATTCAGTTGTTTTCAAGGGAACATTAGCACAATAGCCTAAAGACAGAAAATAAGCATACTATAATGAGCAATGTATTCCACACAATGAGCTTGTTGGCTGGTGGCACAATAGCATCAGGATCTGCTGCTGCTGCCACACAGGAGTCTTGAGCCTGGGAGCAATCTGAGAGTGGTTGTTCACCAGGATTTGAAAATCAGGTGTAACATCACAGTGCGCATTTGCACCAACGTTTCAAAAGTCTCGTCTGATTTTTGGTGCTCAGCTTGAGAAACTGTGGCCCAGATTTTCAGAAGTGCCAAACGCCACTCCAAAAATGGAGGTATCTAATATTAGTTGACATTTTTGAAAATGTTGTCCTTGGTCTTTGGACATGGGAAATGGGTGCTTTCCTCATTAGAGACAGGTCTGAGACAAAAAGATCCAAACTTTGCCACAGTCCGGGTTTGTCTGAATCCTTGTTCTTGATTTCCCCTACTATATCATTAGGATCCAGCCTTCCCAAAGTTCACTGGTGTTTGGATCGGGAGTTTGAGTTTGGATTTATCTCTATTCTTTACAGATTGTTCGGTCTCATCTCTTGTCTTTCCAGGTTTCCGTATCTGGAGCCAGGGCCTCAGCTGGTGTAAATCAGTGTCGCTCCAATGAAGCTATGCTAGCTTACTCTAGCTGAGGACAGGATGTCAGATATGTGAAGAACATGAATTTCACCATCCCAGCCAAAGGGAAAGTGCTCCAGTGAGTAGTGATTTATAGCAGAGGCCAAGGAGGGAGGTAGAGAAAAAAGTGCATGTATTTAGTTCAGGGACATAAGTAAGGAAAGTTGATGGTCCAAAAATGAAAAGCAGGCATTGCCTCCAGTTAGAAGCTTTGGCAGCTCTTGACGGGTCATAAAGCAAAACTGAACAAATAAATGCATGACACTTTCAGATGAGTTACACAAGTAGCTCACGAACACTTCCCTCAATTTGCGTTTATTTAGAGTATCAAGTCAGGTGTGTGCATTGTCTGGCTTCCAGAGTATTATAACCAAACTCCCAATTCTGTAGCTAAGGTAACTCCCAAAATATGAATCTGTGCGTCACATGCTGAAGGGCAGCTGTTGATGACCAGGTTTTATCTGTCAAATAACAATAGATTTGATGATAAACCTCAGGATTAAAGAGTCATAAGTAAGTTCTTACAAGCTGAGTTTTTTGTATTTCCCAGTGTTTGTAAATAAAATGTCTTTCTCTGCTGATTTTTGCTCTTTTCCTTTTTGGTAAACCCTAGTTTTCTCTCCATCCACCTCTTTCTAATGAAACACAAACCAATGTGACAATGGATGCGTTACCTTCTTTTTGTCAAGGGATGTTAGGGACAGTGGATAGACAATTCTGGTACAGAGCTAGATAGTTTATTTGTAGGGCCCTACCAAATTCACAGCCATGAAAACGCATCACAGACCGTGTAATCTGGTCTTTTCTGTGCTTTTACCCTATGCTATACAGATTTCACAAGGGAAACCATTTCTCAAATTGGAGATCCTGACCCAAAAGGGAGTTGCAGGGGGGCTTCCAGGTTATTTTAGATGGGTCACGGTATTACCACCCTTATTTCTGCACTGCCTTCACAGCTGGGTGGCTGGAGAGCGGCAGCTATTGGCCGGGTGCCCAGCTTTGAAGGCAGCGCCGTGCCAGCAGCAGTGCAGAAGTAAAGGGTGTCAATACCATACCATGCCACCCTTACTTCTGCGCTGCTGTTGGCAGTGGCTCTGCCTCCAGAGCTGGGCTCCCGGCCAGCAGCCACCACTCTCCAGCTGCCCAGCTCTGAAGGCAGCGCCACCGCTAGAAGTAGCGCAGAAGTAAGGGTAGCAGTACCACAACCCCCCTTCCCCTACAATAACCTTGTGACCCCCCACAAGGGTCAAAATCTCCCTACAATTACAACATTGTGAAATTTGAGATTTAAATAGCTGAAATCATGAACTTTCTGATTTTTAAAATCCTATGAAACTGACCAAAATGGACTGTGAACTTGGTAGGGCCCTATTTATTTAGGTTCTCCCCTTTACAGCAGCAAAATATTTACACTACAAAATATTACATGGTTGTGTCTTAGAGGTGGCTGTTGTTGGTCACTGAAGTATCACAAATGTCCACTTGGATTTTTATTGGCAGCTGCTGTTATAAGATTTTTGCCAGGATGCTGCTGACAACCAAGGAATGAAAACAGTCATAAAGCAGATAAATCTTTGTCTGCTCTCAGCACAGCTGTCTCCAGCTGTATCTTAATTAGATACAGATGTAAACTATAATATTAGTTGCAACAATGTGGTTCCAACCAACATGAATATAGCAGGCATGTAGTACTCCAATTAACCCACATGTAAGAGACTCTCATGGTATGTCGACAGTGCTATTAAAACCCCACGGTTGGCCCATGCCAGTGGACTTGGGGTCGCGGGGCTTGGGCTATAAGGGGATGCTTAATTGCAGCGTTAGATGCTTGGGCTAGAACCTGGGCTCTAGGACTCTGCAAGGTGGGAGGGTCCCAGGGCTTGAGCTGTAGCCTGAGCCGGAACATCTACACCACAGTTAAACAGCCCCTTAGCCTGAGCCCTGTGAGCCCGAGTCAGCTGGCACGGGCCAGCTGCGGGTTTCTGGTTGCAGCTTAGACATGCCAACAGAGATAATTAACCTTTCGTTTCTGTCAAAACTACGGTGCAAAACACAGTTAACAGCAGAGTCAATCTTTTCCAAATTTAAAAACAAACCAAAGCTTTTGGAATCTGGAATATAATCCCCATCAAATTCGAACCATTTTTAAAGCAGGTCAAATTTGGGGCCAAAACCACTCAACAATGTCCCGTAAATCAAGGAAATTGGATACACTACCGTCTGTGTGGGTGCGGTCACCATCTGTGTGGCCGATTGAAATAGTGACTCTGACAAAGATGCGATTAATCCCAAATATTACAACTGGGAGGTTCACAGCTCTGTCTAGAGGGGAAAGAAGGGAAAGGAAGGGGCAGCTTTGTTGAGGGGTGTGTGTGCACATTTTCATTTTCAAGCTGATTGCTAGAGTAAAAATCCCATTTCCCTGAAGACTTTGGCCTGATGGTCCTACATACTTGCTTTTTTTTTTTTTTTTTTTTTTGGATAAGCAAAGGCTGAGGACAAAAGATGGTGTCAGTTCAGACGTATCCTTTAAGCCTCCAAATAAGCCACAGGAAAGAGCCAGGGATGCAGCAGCTTTTCTGACCACTGGTTGGGAAACGATTAGGCTTCACAAGGCTTCTGACTCAAAGCTCCCATACAAGCCTATATCCAAACCGTTTAATCCTGTGTTGTCACCCGCAGTAACAAGCAGGTGTGTGCTGTGCTCTGTGGCTCTTTTCATGTCCTTTTCTTTTTTTTTTTAATCTAAGCGGTGTCAAAACAAGGCTCTGTGCATGACCTGGCTCCCATTCCTCCCCAGCTGCTAGGAACGGCAGAAGCGAAGGGGTCAGAGACGGGCGATCTCTCCAGATGAAAAGAAACGGCAGAATCATATTTACGTGTTAAATCTCAGCTGGGATTTTTTTTTTTTAAAGCGATTGTCTTTTCAGTCTCGTAAATGGAGAAGTCAGGGAAGGGGGATCTGGATAGCACCAGTGCAGCCAGTTGTTAAACAACCCCGTTTCCCCCCTAGCAGTGATTAAGAGAGAATGCTGCCGATTATTATGACTAATGCCTAAAGATTCCTTCTGGGCCTTAGCAGAGTCCTGCTAACTTTTTGGGAGCTGGAGGGGGCTGTCATAGCTTAACCTAGACTTTGCTCTGGATGGAAGAGCACTCTCTTAAAGCATGATTACTCAAAGGGCTTAACACAGCATTTCATTCAGCTTTTTCATCATCTTTTAGTTCCCAGCTCAGTGTCTACTGTAAATACGTGGTGAGTTTTAATTCCCTGTATTTCTTCCCCCTTCCTCACCAATGTGAAGCCAAGAACCACGTTGCTCACACCAAAAGCATCTGTGCAGTCTGCCACGACCAATTTATTATGGCTCTCTTCATCATTTCTCAAGAACATTTAGTTATTTAATGTTAAGTATCTGAGGGGTAGCCGTGTCAGTCTGGATCTGTAAAAGGCAACAGAGAGTCCTGTGGCACCTTATAGACTAACAGACGTATTGGAGCATCAGCTTTCGTGGGTGAATGCCCACTTCGTCAGACGCATGTCAACATTATTTAATGTTGTGACTCTGGTACTATTTGCAAGGTTTTCTCAGCCAAAATGAGTGGATGTGTAGGAGGTGGTATGCCCAATCCTTCACAAAGCTATTCACCCAGACCTGGTAGTTCTTCAGGTCATGATTGGCATGCTGAGGTGTGACTAGGGTGACCAGATAGCAAGTGTGAAAAATCGGGATGGGGTGGGAGGTAATAGGTGCCTATGTAAGAAAAAGCTCCAAAAATTGGGACTGTCCCTATAAAATCAGGACATCTGGTCACCCTAGGTGTGACAGAAATGCACCTCCATGGGTTAAAGTTCACTATGGGATAAATCTTTAACCCTGTGCCAAGCTTCAGTAAATGCACTTGCGTCAGGGGGGATCCTGTGGGATGAATCTTTCCCCCGCACCAAACCTACTTTTGCTCCACCCGGCACAATGCTTCTCCTCCCCACAACTGCTGCATCGGTGGAGTATGGGGGCTCTATCTACATTAGTGCTTTTACAGGTGCTGTCACTGGTAGAGCTAAACAGTGATAGCAGAACAGTGGGAGATTTCCTGCAAATTACCTGTGTAGATGCAGCATTTTATACGTGCACCCACTGACCCACACCCCTCTCTGGGAAATTTCTGGGGCTCAGCTCTCAGCTTCAAAAAGCTGCCCATTTAGATAACCAACTGAATGTCTTTGCAGGAATTCTCCCCTTCATCTTTAAATAAGATAGAAAAGGGCATAGACTAATGCCCAGTGAAAATATGTCTCTCTGAACAGGCTCTGAAGACTGAATGTTTTTCCCTGCTCCACACAAATGCAACCGCAGTTCACAAATCAGCCATGAAAGCTAGGGGGGTTCTCTAGAGAGGAAAGTGCCTACCTGTTCCTTAGGTCAGGATCCAGCAAACAGTTAAGCACTGTGTGTGACTTTAAGTGCGTGAGTGGTCCCATTGACTTCAGTCCCAAGTGCCTAAAGTCATGCATATGTGCATAAGTGCTATACAGAATTGGAGTCTTAATGCAGAAGTTATACATGATGGGAACAGTTGCAGGGAGCCTTCTATTGGCATTAACCATCTTGCTGGGAAAAATGCTATTACATATAATGCTGCCACCACAGGAGTAGTTCTGTTTGAACAGGGTATATTTCCGCTTGTTCGACTGCATCCTTCTGAAATGTTTTCCTGTTCGTTTTGCAGAGTATTGGCAAGATGTGCTGAGAAGGCGGTAGCCAGACCAGACAAAAGACGTGTAGGTAGGCTCAGGGTCCGATTTCACCCGGGCAGCCTGTTCTAGGGTTTCCTCACAGATAGGCTGTATTTTTAAATAATGTTTTCTCTTCTCTGCTACTCTTTAATGTTCCTAGACGTCAATGATTATCTTATTACACACACTGCTGGTTCCTACACTGTCACCTTGCTGTCAAATACAAGAGCCTGTACATTGATTCCTTCAGGTGCCATAAGACTTGAAATCTAATCTACTGGAACAAGAATTTATTCTCATTACAAATCTTTGCATACGGCACGTCCTCTCAGAGCAGAAACAAACCAGCAGAAAAATCCCTGGAAAGCTGGGCACCATCAAACACAATTGGGAACACGCCAAGGAAGCCCTGCCTCCTCCCCTGATCAATGAGCTTTGTCGCAAGGTTCAAAAAATCAAAAAAAAAGAATTGGGAGGAGACAGAGCTGGCTCTAAGATCCAATGAAAGGTGAATACAAAGGATCAGAAACATAGGGCATGTTGTGCACTGAAAGTTCAAGCGCTATCGCAGGCCAGCTGGTCCCAGCAAGAAGCGCACGTGTAACCCGAGTGTCTAGAGGAACCTTGATCAGGCCGGTCAAAGGGTCAGGAGAACTTCAGAAGCAATGGCTGACAATGGGAACGAACACAGGTGACAAAGGAGGCAGTTCTTCTGTGTTGATGACTGTGTGGACGGGGGTGGGGGAGGAATCATGATTGCATAGGGGAGAGAACAAGCTTCACCCAGAGGCAGAGAAAGGGAAGTATCCGGGGGGGGGGGGGGGGGAGAGAGGAGCAGACGAACGAAATGATGGATTGTTACAAACAGAAACCTTCCTGGGGAATACTAGGTGGGATCAAAGGTGTGAGATGTGGGAGGGAGCTCAGCGGCTCAAACTCCCTACCCATCCCCCTGCAGCCAATATTATTCATATTTGTCTGTGGAGAGAATGCAAAATCAACCTGTGGCTCATTGGAGCCTCACAGCAGTTAGAACATACACACACGGACGCTGTCGGCCCCTTTTGGGTGAGATACAGATAAACCCAACTAAATAAAATGTGTGCCTCACTAGGATAGGAGCATTTTAAATGCAAACGCAACCAGAATAAAACTTTCCCTAAAAATAAAATTGCTTCAGAGAATTTTTTTTTTTTAAATCAGACCATTCCACAATCCCACATAGAAATCAGACTTTGGTGGCAGGGTCAGGAGGAAAATGTCCTTGATCAGGAAACCAGAGCTTGGAAACAAGGGTCGGAGGAAAGGATAATGTATTTATGATGTATTTCCACAAGATACCTGTAGATACTTTTAATGGGCTGGATGGCTCAGCTCACTCTGTAATGTGTAGCCCTAAACAGCTTTCACCATTCATTTGTACTGTATTATATTGGACTTACGTTTGCAGACCTCTGGGGAAGACATAGGTTTCCCCCTATCTCTGTAAAATCCTGGTTTGCACCTTTGACATCGATGCCCCTCCGTGTTGTGTTTGCAGTTGTCACATACTCCACCGCTGTGTTTCCCAGATGCCAGCCAAACACTCAGGTTGAAGTGGCAGCTATCAGCATGGTTGTGACAGCGGCACTCTATTAGGGAGCAGGGAAATGCATTTCTCACTCACGTTTATAAAGCACGGAGCCTACAGTATCACTCATGTGACAGTTTCATTGCAATGAACTTAGGACCAAATTAATTTATGCCAAACATTTTTCTTTTACCTGCCTTCCTGGGTTTGTATGGGGAGACTTTGGCAAACCAGTAAAGTGGGTTGAAAGAAACCCGGGTAACAGGTTTACATTAAAAACAGAAATGTCAAAGCAGAATGAGACTCCTAGTAAATCCTAAGAAAGACTGACAGTCAGGTGAAAAAGCCAGTTGTCACGAACTGTATACCTTATCTAATTTAAATTACAGGTGGGCCTGGACCAAAACCCCAGATCTGAACACTGCCTAACTTTGGGAAAGCTAAGATCCAAATCTAGATCTAAACTATGTGGCTTGGACCATCTCTACTTTTAGTGTTGTCCTGTTTATTTCCACCTATAGAACTGAGCCCTTTGGCCATAACAGATTTATCACTACTACGGCTAGTTGAAAATTTCCTGTCAAAACTGGCTTGGGACAGAAAATTGTGTTTTCAACTACATTTTTTTTTAAAGTGTCTGTTTTTGTCAAAAAACCAAATGCCTGAAAACAGAAATATTTTGGCCCAAACCCCAGAATTTAGATTCATATATGCTGCCGCAGTGTCTTATGAAACTTGTAGTTCAGTTGACTCATATCCCCATTCTCTATGGCTGGGTTCCTCAGCTGGACTTCATCTTCCATGATGCACCATAGCCATACGACTCCCAGGATACACCACTTCTCAACAAGAGGGAAAACCATGAGGCACCATGGAGAGGCAGTCCAACCAGGGAGCCATCCTGTAGAAAAGAAAGGGAACATGAGACAACTGAACTACAACTCATACGAGGCACCGTGACAGCATTTTGGAATAAAAATATTTCAATATTTGGTTGAAACATTTTGTTTTTTGGCCAAAATATTTTAGTTTTTGGCTGAAAGATTTCAGATTTTGATTTTTTGCCATATTGTCAAAATTTTCCGCAGAACCTCCCCTGTGTTCTAACCAGCTCTAGCCACTCATAATTTTGCTTTAGCAACGCAAATATAATAACAAAAAGATAAAGACTTTTCAGGATTGTTTCAACGTCCTGCAGTTCTAGCTTGAAGCATGCAATCTGATCCTACTAAAATTAGTATATGTTATAACAAACCTGTAGCCATCATTAGTAAACTTGAAAGTCCACTTTATTTTCCTAGATTGATCAACTACGACTCTGTCTGTTCTGCTCCAATTAGAATCTCCCACTTGGAAACCCTGTTGGCTTTTTTCCCATCCAGTTTAGACTGTAAACTGTTTGGAGCAGCAATGCGATACTTCGTGTTTTGTAAAGCACCATGCACACCTTTAGTGCTGGATGAGAAAAAAAATAGAGATGGACAGATCTGATCCAGAGTTGGACTTCACTCCAAGGTTCTGGGGTGTTTGGATCCAGGGTTTTAGATGAGTCCACCATATAGAAATCAAACCTCCCTAAGTCTCGGAGGGCTCAGAACTGGGGTGTTGTTTCAGGACACTATATAAATAGGCGTCGCCTGTGAAATTTAGATCCAGATCCAAGTTTGGATTCTGATTCTCATCACACAAATGCCCAAGTTTGTTTGGATTGGGGAAGGGAGTGGGGGGCTGGAGGTTGGTTGAAATAAATTTCTAGTTATTAATAAATACATATATAATTATATCTCATAATAAATATAGACTTGGAATCAACTCAAATCAAAACATTCCTGAAACCTTGTTCCCATGCACATGCCAAGGACAGAGATCACTGAACCTTACTTTTCCCCCCATTAAATTTATCTCCTTAAGCTTTCTTAGCCTACTATAGCTCTGTAGAGACTCATGCTTGGGAATGGTGAAACGAATGAGGGAATGTTTCTCTTTGAAGAGCAGAATTCTGCCTTGTATGTTCTATATTGCAATAGATCAAATAGACCAGCTACATTAAAAAATACTTTGATTGAAAGGATTTCCTAGCAGTTACCTAGCAATTCATTCCCCATCTGCTGCAAGAGCACCATAAATCCAAACTGGGTGAATTGTCTATTATAGCGCCTTGCCTACTTGGACGGTGATTTATTGCCCTGACACCCTGAATCATTAAGCTCCCCCCCTGCCCCCCACTTACTTCTGCATTCATTTGGTGCCCCAGTTTTTCCATCTCCTGGCTTCCAAGGCTGGTCATTGTATAATGGTTCACACCTTTCACAGTGGTTCCCTGCTGTGTTGTGTCTGCACACACACTTCCCATGGACCTGTCAGGGGAAGGAGAATATGTTCAAGCAGCTGAAAAAATTAACAGGACAGAGCACAGCACAGCCTCTGAGTGAGGAGGATTTCTCCTGCACAGTTCCTTCTCACAGCTCCCCAGCACTCTCACAAAGCCTACACCCGTCTAGAATTCCTACACATGCAGCTTTATTGCCTCATGAAGTCTCTAATAATGTGGATTCGTTCTCTGCCCTCCTTTAATTTTGGGGTCAGATTCTGAATGGGTGATGAGGTGTGCCAGGCATTTGATGCCCCCTGCTGGAATAATAATACCTGGCTCTTATATAGAGCTTTTTGCCATAGATCTCAAAGTGCTTTACAAAGGTGGTCAGTCAGTATCCTTATCTTCATTTTACCCATGGGGAAACTAAGGCACATAGCAGGTTGGTGATTTGTCCAAGACCACCAGCAGAACCAAGAAAAGAACCCAGGCCCCCTTGATCCTAGTGTAGTGCTCTAGCTACTAGGTCATGCTGCTTGGGGTGTAGAAGGTAAGGTAAAAAAGGGTGGGATGCTTCCTCCAGGAGGGCAGTCCTGAGTGAAGCAGGGATGGGGAGGAAGGATCTCCCCTGTCTTAATCCAAAAGCATAGCCTGGTCAGAGGCCTAACTGACTACTTATTTTGATTGAACCAGTGAATAGAGTCATAGAATATCAGGGTTGGAAGGGACCTCAGGAGGTCATCTAGTCCAACTGCCTGCTCAAAGCAGGACCAGTCCCCAGACAGATTTTTGCCCCAGATCCCTAAATGGCCCCCTCAAAGATTGAACTCACAACACTGGGTTTAGTAGGCCAATGCTCAAACCACTGAGCTATCCCTCCCCCCATTGAAGTCCTGCTGCCTTCGCACACCCTGCCCACTTTTTGGGTGAAAAGAGCAGTGAGTTTAGTCCTCCAAGAGCTCCTAGAGAGGCCACCCAGGATCAGCTGCTAGTGGAACCAACAATAATTGGTCCAGCAGCAGCTAGAAGGGCTGGAAGCAGGCAGAAGCCAATCAGAGCCCAGCGGGCAAGGTAAAAAGGGCTGGCTGCTTCCTCTAGGGGAGGCAATTCTGGGTGAAGCTGGGGTAGGTAGGTAGGTAGGTAGGTAGGTTGGTTGGTTGGTTGGTTGGTTGGTAGGTAGGTTGGTTGGTTGGTTCTCCTCCTCCACTGTCTTAATCCAAATGCCCAGCTTGGTCAGGGGCCTAACTTTGACTGCATCTTTTAGTGGAGCCAGGAAAATATTGTTTTGTTTTATAGGGTTGAATTTAAAGCCCTGAGTTGGATATCAGTTGAGTGCTGTAAAATTAAAGGGAGCTTGCTTTGCAAGTTGCTCTGTTAGTTCAAGTGAACCTGTGACAGATGGCAACAAAGCTCTCATTCCGGGTACCCAGTTGGCAAAGTCATTACTAGGCTAATGTGAATAGCAAAACTGTATATTCATTTTGGGAGGTGTAAGCGGAAGAGAAGAGCTTCCCTCAGAATAAGAGATGCTAGTGTAAGTGTTCCAAGTAACCTCACAGTACAGTATCAGATTGTGGCAAATGCATAGAGGAAAGGCTTTGCCCTCCACTATTTAACAGGACAGTAGTACAGTGGAATACCAGATAAGCAGGCAAAGAAGACAAGAAGCCCCTTGGCTCCCATTGCTGGTTGTTGTTTAATGCACAATGGCTGAGTGCATCCAAGAACTGTTAATACCTGAGCACACAGGACTCTACAAATCTAGTTTCTGGAGAACTTTTGTGACAGAAGAGGGCCTTTTTAAACAGGAGATCCAAGTTCTCTGCTTGCATGGTCTTGCAAAGGAAGGAAGATTATTACTTTTGGAAGAATGAATCTCCTTCAGGAAGTGCCTGATATTTGGCCTAGGAGGCAGAAGATGGAAAAAGTAAGTTCACATTCTGCTTTTTCACCTGTCAGGCTAGTGGCTATCCGTCACTGAGATGTACATCACGGGAAATGGTCTTAACAGCAGGGCAGGCACACTGGTGACTAAGCCCTATAGCTACATGGTCACAACCCTGGCCCAGTGCACGTGACACACAAAGTGAAGACTGAGATTTCATTTTTGACTGAAGCGTGAATCTAATTTTATCCTTTAATCTCACTGCTAATGTGAGTTATGATTTTCCATAGCCTTTCCCGAAAGTCAGATTTTATATTTGAACTCCTCCATCCCCCAACCTCATCGTTGTAGGTAATTTTGAGATTATGAGAAGAATGTTAAAAATAACTGTTACCTTAGCATTCTCTCCTATCCCAACCCCAACTCCAGCTCCCTGCAGCAATTTGCTCCCTACTCCTCCAGTTTCTAATCCTCTCAGACCAGATATTTCATGCAGCTAGCAGAGGGGACAGGCTGCAGCTGATGCCACTGCTCCTGTACAGCCAGCTGGCAGATTGACTGCCTCACAGAGCGGTTGGCTGCCTCCTCACGGAAGACTGAACACAGACTTCAGGGTATGCATTTCTCTCTCAGAACTCAACACCAGTAATCCTCAGGGAGATGCGATATCGAGCACATTATGTGGTGTCTCTCCAGAACAGGATGCAAGACGGTCAACCATGTCAAACCCCTAAATCTGATTACAGAAGGGTCTATTATGATCATTTAGTTTGACCTCCTGCGTGACAAAGGCCACAAAATTACATCCTGTGATTCCTGAACTGAGCCCAGTAACTTACAGTTGAATCATAGCATATCTATTAGAAAGACACAGAGCTTGACTGAAGTGACCACTAGAGACTCTTTCATACTTTACCTGCCCAATATCAAGTATCACCCTCACATATCATTGTCATGGGCAGTTGAGAAAGAGAGAGATTTACCCAATAGGTCTTTTCCCTCTTTAATTTCTCTGATTCTTTAATTCCTGAACCCTAACCATACATATCTGATGTTAACAGATGTAAAATGATTAATAAAGAGCATGCAAACCACACTTGACGAGAGAATTCTAAGTGGCTGGAACCATTATGTAAAGCAGAATATGCATAGTATTTCCATTCAGTTCTACATCATACCTCACTCTTTTGATTTTTTCCCTCTCTCTGGTTGAGCTCTTTTATCTTTTTAGTAATTGTTGCTGTTTTTGCTGCTGCTGTTCCTTGGCTGCTGTCAGTGTATTTCATTATTTTGCTACTGAATGAAGGTTAAGTTTGGAAGCCGTCCAGAACTGAGCAACTGTTGCTGATTCGGAGAAAATGTTTGTCTTCGGGCTGCGTATTCACTTTGTAGTGTCGCCAGAACAGTTTTGGACATAGCAGTTTGCAACCATGTCAGCAGCAAGTCACTTACAGGCTTTTAGGAAGGGGACCATTTATGGGTAGTTGTCGTTGGTCTCATGAGAAACAGTGAAACACTCCTCTGCCTGTGTCTGCCTCAAACTAATCCCTGTTGTCCTTATGACCTCCCCAAATTGAGAGGTGCTTGCATGCTCTCTGGTTCCCCAAAGGGATTTTTGGCTATATCAGATGTCTGTGATTCCTGATATCAATATTTGATCCTTAGAGGGAAATTCATGAACCCGTTCAATCATTTTGTGTGGTCAAATGAAAAGACTATTTCAACTTTTTCAAGCATGCAAAGCCCTAGGGGACCGAATGGCAGAAGGGATTACTGATGGGTTGCAGTACTTTCCACATTTAGGTCACCAGTTCAAATCCTGACAAGGTTAGGAGTGACTGAGGGCTATTAGCCATTCATGTCATGTGGTGTTGGTCTATGTGATCTGAGTAGGTGGGTCTAAGTTCATGTGTCTGTATTACCCCTCTCATCATGACTGTTACCCTTGTAGGCATTGTCTGAGGAGAATGAATGTCCATCTCATTCCAAGGAGCTTCTGTAAAACAGGATTGAGAGATCCTGGCAGGGGAAGGTAGGTTAGGCAGTGTGGCACCTGCTCTGTGGATAAACAGAGGGCTTCAGTCTCCTGGACGGCTAATGAATCAGCTTTCCCCAAGTTCACTAGAGAACAACAATGAAGAAAGTCAGTAATGAGTTAGGTGAATCCACAGGCTGGCCAGACCAAGTCACTTTCTGAACAGTGACAAAGGCATAAGGTAGGGAATGCTGCTCATGATCTCACAAAGAGACACAATTCATACATTACAACAAAGGGATGTCATAAAGTGAGCTTGGCCTTTGAGGGTTTCAAGTCCCCAATCTGGCCTTTGTCTGGTACTCAATCTCCTGTGACTGCAAGTCAGGCCTAGTGGGGGATATTTGAGAGCCGTCTGTCGCTCTGTTGCCCAATGCATCAAGCATCAACTTCTTGTCTGCACCTTCAATCTCCTGCATGACTCCACCCAGCCAACATCTCAATCTGGTTTCATATGTTCTGTCTCAGTGCAGGCTTGACTTTTCTGTGTCTTTGGGCAGGGCTGCCCTCTTCTGTCTGGTATAGCGGTGAGCATATTGTCAGTGCCTACCAAATAGCATGCAAATAATAGCTGCTGTGTTGACCTAAAGCCTGAGGAACATAGGACATTACAATTACAGTAATTCTGAGATGCAGTAGGTCACCTGGTTCCAATGATTACCCCATTGAATGGAGACTAGCTATTTCAAGTGAGGAAGAGGAAGGAGGCTCAGTATATTACTGGGTCAATGCATTAACCTGAACTTTTACCACAGTTCAAATCTACTCAGATCAAATGGTGAAAATGAGTTTGGTGGTCACATCCTAGATTCTTTTGGTCCACATCACAAAAGCACCAAACACTTTGGCATGAGTGGCCAGCTCTGCTGGGGAGAGATCCAGAACTGGCTTTCAGGAGAGAGGAGAAGTGGTGTCTGTAAGTCAGACCTAAAGTACATTAACAGAGATCTTTGGATTCCCAGCATAGACATAACAGGTTAGCACCAGGGAGCCCTGCCATGGCTGTGTAATGGAGAAGCTTCAACACCATCTGTTCACACCAGTGGGCCAAATTCTCCTGTCACTTATACTAGTGTGTAAATCTGATGTAACTCCACCGACTAATGGAATTGGGATTTACAGTGGTCAATCCAATGTTTGTGGCTATAAATTCCTTCCTTTATCTCACTTTACAGTACTCACTTAATATTAACTACTGATAATGATAAACAGTAAAGTACATTCGGGGTGATATTGTTATTTTTAGTTGGCGTATGAGGCTCATGGAGCAGAGTGCAGGGAGCTCAGCAGCTGGTATACTTACATTGTTACTGTGGATATTCACCTGTACAAAAAAACTGCCATGACCCTGGGATTTGCTAGAGTATCAGTGGCTTGAATCGAGTCTAATTTTGGACAGCTTGTATCGAATGGAAACCAAATAAACACCCTCTGAGATTTGCTGTACTTGAATCTTTGGGAGAGATGTTGGCCTCAAATGGTCTTTGATAGTTTTAAACAGATCTGATTATTTATTCCCCCCCTCCCTAATCTTTAAAAAGGAAAAACAACCCCCTGAAGGCAATATAAGGAACATTAAACCATTTTACCAGCCCTAAGTGTATTTCCAAGTGCTTCCAATCAAAGGTTTCTACTGGCAGGATGAGTGTGGTTCTTCAGCAATTAAGTGATTAAAATAACAAAACAAAACAAAAAAACCCCACCAACCTACCAGTAATTAACCAGTTAAGCAATAAAATGAGACTGCTTTTGAATGGTTTACATTTCATTCTTAACCATTACATTTAATAAAAGGCTGTGATTAAAAGTTAATAGAGTCTCAGATAGGGAGTTAGTTTGTAACCCCATCACACAAAATAGTTTAAAGTCAAAGAAGTGGAGTAGAAATGTTGCTTCCTACAAAAATTGTGTGTGTAACACAGAATGCTCTTTCAGGCCTTGATTCGGGAAAGCACTTAAACAGCCTTCCTGAATAGGTAAGTTTCCTGATTCAGAGCCTTCATCATTAGTAAAAGAGATTTTCAAGACATTAATAAGATTAATTCCACACTACATGTGGCAGAGGGATGTGGGAAATATATTTTACTCGAATTTACAATCCTAGACTACATGCTCACTGTATGATAACATGGTCACCAAGGGCTTTATCATATTTGCTGCTATGCTGTACACCACAGCCACTCAAAACTTCACACTGACAGCATGGACAGAACTCAGATCCTCCTGCTTCAAAAGCACAATCCCTATTTCAGCTTATGGAGAATCTCCATTAGATGTTAGCAATACAGGATCAATGACCCCCAGGTTGAGTAGTTCTGATTCTAACCAGCAGAGGGCAGCTGATACATAAAGATGCAGTACATTACAGTATATTTTCAGGGTATAGTGAATAATAATAGTACGGGCACAGCAAGTTAGCCTCCTTTGTAAGAAGGAATGGGGCTAACAGCCTAATTTCATTCAGAGCTCAACAGTAGAATGGGTGCGTTCCAAAAATTAGGGCTGTGTGAATCAATCTGGATAAAGAACTGACCTGGACCCTCACCCAAAATGCAAACCCAAACATTGGTGATTCTAAAAAGTTTGGTTAACTACTTTATTCATTAAATTTTCATTTTTAAGTGCCCCCGCAATTGTAGCTGGACGTTAAAGTGTCAAAATATCACTGGGCTGGCTTTTCTCATGGTATTCTCGCCCATCTGGGATTAGGAAGTAGCAGAAATCCTCTCAGGGTACCTGCTCTTTGAGACTTTGAGCTCAATTTTGGAGACCCAAGAAACTCAGACTTCAGAAATATTTTGCAGAAGAACTCAAACTATTGGGTCCTTATTTGAACTGAAATGAACCTCTGAAACCTGAGAGATCTGCTTACCATGACCCTTTTAGTGCTGCTGGATGTACTAGCATGGAATAGTCCACAAGAAATTCATACCAGGACAAATGCACTTTCCAGACTGGGATGGTGTCCGTCCCAAAGTTGGAGAGTATTTGAATCTGGGGTTTAGGCTTTGCCCATAATAAAGACGAGACTGTTTAGAACATTCTGGCCTGAATCTCAAACAACTCCAAAGTTTAGTGATGCTGAGTTTTGGTTTGGGCCCTGTTTCTAGTGCCAGGCAACAACAGAGATTTAGCTTAAAGTAGGAATGTTCCTCACCGTCTACATGAGCTAACAGCAACAACAAAAACTTGAGCCAAGTCCAGAAGCCCTTACTCAGATTTTACTCAGTCATTACTTAGGCAATATACCCATTGATTTTAGTGGAAGTTTTGCCTAAGAAAGAAAGAAATTCTGGATTTGGCCTTTTAGATGGGTTTGAACATTCATCTCTAGCCTTAGTTTAGATAATTTGGGGGAACTTGACTGTCACTCAGGGTATGTCTACACTGCAATTAAACATCCACAGCTGGCTTGTGTCAGCTGACTTGGGCTCACGGGGCTATTTAACTGTGGTGTACACACTTGGATTTGGGCCCTGCGAGCCCGAGTCAGTTGACACAGGCCAGCCATGGGTGTTTAACTGCAGTGTAAACATACCCTCAAAGCCAGAGTTTTGAAGTCGGTTCTCATCTGTGGCTCATTGGGCACCATACTGCATGGAGCCCTCTGCTCCACCACAGCTGCTCCTGAGCAAATCCAAGTGAACCTATCTGTGATGCTAGCTATGGCAGCTTCTCTCTCAGACAATATCTGAAACTTAGCCATCTTTCTTCATCCAATGCTTCAGCAGGGAGTTCTGGAAAAACCTTGTATCTAACAGGGCTAGCAAAGATGCCAGGGATAGAATGTTCTTTATGTGTGGTCCATGAAACTTAAACAAACTACTTATTGTTACATAGTCGGTGTTATCTCTTCCTGTTCTTTCGAATGGGGAGCGCCAGACCCTGGAGTCCTAACTCAGTCCTTATTCAGGCAAAACAGTAGAGCGACCCTAGAACTCATTCTGAGGTGGCCTACAATACATTAACATTCCTGATGATAGTCACCTAACTGAGGCTAATTTCCCCCCACAGCAAAAACTGCTTTTTGAATTGCCATCTTCAACAGAGAGCAGCTCCTGGCAGCACTGAGTCTTGGAGGTCACATAGTCTGGCACAACTTGGATCCATCAGAGACTATGGAAACTTAGTTAGAGGATTATCAGTGGAACAGCACAAGGTATTTTGTTAGGAGATAATATTTGCAAAAGGGGGATGACAGCCAAGTCACCAAGCAAAGTGCTGTAGAAAAACAAGTTTTACCTTATGTGACCCTTGTTTCAACTCCCCCTTACCCCAAACAAGAAACTGCAGATAGGGCCAGATCCTTTTCCCATTTAAATCAATGGGAAAATTCCCTTTGGCTGCAATTGTGTAGGATCAGGCCCAGAAAAAAGTACAATTCCTCTCTGTAAACAAGGTAATAAAGAAGAGGAACTGATGTCTGAGGCAATTCATGTGAATTTCCTGGCAATGAGGGCACCAAAAACAAACAAAACGCCCCCCAACACTTGTCGACAGCCAGTGGTTCTGCACTGAGTTTTATAAATCACTTTTTGGATACACAATGACCTTCCTTTGTCCCATATTTATTATTGTTTCATTTGCACTAAAAAAAGAATTGGGAAATATTTGGCAAATGGACTGGAAGCTTGTCTAGAAGCCATTCACTGTCTGTGCTCTCTGTCTGCGCTCTAAGCTCCTTTGTATGTTCTAGATGTACGCTAGGAAAAAGGTTGGGCTTAGCTACCAAATGTTAGCTAACTGCAACCTAAACTTGACCGCTGTTCCTTGTGCCCTACAGAGTCCTACAGCAAGGCCCTTAGCACATCACAACAGATATCCTTGCACCTCCCACAGAAACGGGGGGAGGAGGGAGGGGCTATTTTCCACTATGTCCAACAATTAAAAAAAACACAGAGAACATAAGAATGGCCATACTGGGTCGGACCAAAGGTCCATCTAGCCCAGTATCCTGTCTTCTGGCAGTGGCCAATGCCAGGTGCCACAGAGGGAATGAACAGAACAGGTAATCATCAAGTGATCCATCCTCTGTCGCCCATTCCCAGCTTCTGGCAAATAGAAGCTAGGGACACCGTCCCTGTCCACCTTGGCTAATAGCTATTGATGGACCTATCCTCCAAGAACTTATCTAGTTCTTTTTTGAACCCTGTTTATAGTCTTGGCCTTCACAACATCCTCTGGCAAGGAGGAACACAGATGTGCCTAGTCAGGGCATTCATTCCTTTCCAAACTGATGCCCATGTCCTACACTTACAACAAAATGCTCCTCTGTAATTTTCATGGCATCGCCCAGCTTCAATAAGTATTTCTCCTTCACTGACATCCATGAAAGATCTATTCACGTAGGGTAGGGTGACCAGATGTCCCGATTTTATAGGGACAGTCCCTATATTTAGGGCTTTGTCTTGTATAGGCGCATATTACTCCCCACCCTCTGTCCTGATTTTTCTCTCACACTATCATGTCACCATAATGTAGGGAGAACCAAATGTTGTAGCCCATGCAGAACTGAGAGGAGAATTCTGCCCTTTGAGTGTAAACCTAAGGATACTACAAGATGATGCATCAATCATGTTTCATATCTTTGCAGCATATCCCAAATGACTTGGGGGTAAGAGAGGACAAAGGGAAAACAAGAAAAAGGGTAATTGCTGCTGCAAGAAAACCCCAAATTTGAGATGTTTGCCCATAGATTTCTTGGCCATCACTTTTTCTCCTTTTTACTTTCTGCATTGAAATGGAAGAATGCCCAAAAGAGCCGGATCTAGGCTTTTCACCTAGTCTTGTGTCCTGCCTATTTGACTAAGGAGGGAATTTACAGGAACTTTGTACAGAGAAATATGAGCGTAGTTATAGAGATGCTAAATTTAACCTAGGAAATATCAGCTGCTGCCAGACAAAAATACCAATGAAATAATCCATAAAAAGCAAAACCCAGCATTGAGAGGAAGAGTTTATTTAAAATGCTCATATGCTTTGCATTTCCTAGAAGTACCATTTTATTAAATAATCAAAAGGTTTAAAAGGGCATAACAATCTTAAATCTCAAGATGCCCATTGATTTGTTTCTTAATATGTTCTATAAAACATCTTCTGCCACATGAAGGGCACTGCGCCTTCAGGGGAATTGATACAGGGATTCTGAAGCCCATCCTCAGTTCTTACTGAGTCCTTACCCAGGCAAAACACTCACCCTTGTCTCAGTGTAAGTACTAGGATACATACTCCTTGTTGTCTCCTGGGGTATGAATCACTCATGAAATCTATTTCATCAAAACTATTTCACCTTCTGCCCCGTGAAGTCATTTGATGGCACAAAACCCCTGTTCCATTGAGACTAATGGAAAAAAATAAGAGACATCCAGTCATAGTTTACAATGACTGTGCCAACAGCATGGACAATATTGTGTTTTCCCTTTTGATAGGCAGTGTTTATTCTTCTACCAGCTGTATTCATTTAATGTGTGTGTTACTCATCTATTCTATTTCATCACTTGTATATTTAAGTTTGCAATAGAGAATGTGTTCTTTAAACTGTTTTTTCTACAGTTATGTCTTAAATGGGTCCACATTTACAGGGGTGGATAACATCACCCAATGCTAGCATACATGAGATGCTAGATTTATACCACGGCTGGTAGTGATTCAGAAAAAAATCTTTTAAATATTGTGAAATTCATATGGTCTTTATTAATTGTACAATATCTAACTCTAAAAGTAGAAAACTTAAAAGACACCTAAGAATATCCATTCCAGAAAAAAAAAAAAACAGATTAACACACGCACCATATACCTATCTGGACATGAAACCCGTTCCACAACTAATTTCTTTAGTCTAGAATGTCAGAGTGTATCACAAATAAAGCATTTATGGCTGCTTTTGTTTTCAGATCCCATTATAGAGACAGAAAGCCTTATGGAAAACCACAGACCTGTTGACTTGTGTTGCTGCTCCTGGTTAAATGGCTTGAATTCTTGGCCTGGGATAGATCTTTTTTGATGTCCTTAGATAACACACTATATTTGGTTAGCATAATTCTCCCATGACTGTTATTATGGTTACTGCATACAATATGTACAGCGAAATCAGTATTTAGACAGTAATGGGGGCATCATTGGTAGTGAAGTCTGAATAGCAGCATTCGAACACCCTGCCCAGGTTTAAGGCCTCGATTCAGGAACACATCCTGATTCAGGAACACACTAAAGCACATACCGCAGTGTAAGTATGGGCTTTCCTAAGTCAAGCCTAGAATTTTATTCCAAAGTGACTATTGAAGATTACATTAATTATTAATCTCTTCACTGTTCAGCCAATTAACATTCTACTGAAAATGATGACACATGGTATCGTAACTGCTCTAGTTGGACTGGAGGTGCATCCAGCTACCTGTACCTGGCATGTATAATAGCAGTGAAAAGGTTAGGAGTTTGAATCTGGCCTCCTCATAAAATGTAAAGGGCTACTGTGAACTAGTATAGTGTCAGTTAAAGGGCACATGGAACCTTTGAAGGGAATTCAGGCTTAGCACCATTCATAGAATGTCAGGGTTAGAAGGGACTTCAGGAGGTCATCTAGTCCAACCCCCTACTCAAAGCAGGACCAATCTCCAGACAGATTTTTGCCCCAGATTCCCTAAATGGCCCCTTCAAGGACTGAGCTGACAACCCTGGGTTTAGTAGGCCAATGCTCAAACCACTGAGCTATCCCTCCCCCCTCAAGAGTGAACTTGTGGTATGTATGACAGATCCATTTTTATCCTAACTTGTTTTAAGCTGAGTGGAGGGGGAAAGAGAATTACCTTTACATTCTGAACCTTGATCTACAAGAAGGTAAAGTAACAAGAAAAATCTTACCAGAAACTTGGTAAATTTGCACTCATTCTGTCTTTTTTTTTTTTTTTTCCCCCTCAAGTTTAGTTATAAATCTTATCACAAGCTGATCCAAATGTGTTGCAAAGGAATAATTTCTAAGCTCTTTGCAAACCTGGCTTTTCTCTAGAGGTAGAGACAAGGCGGGGCTGGAGACCACCTGCATTTCTGTTGAGACTTCCACTTCCGCTCTAGTCCATTGTCCAGAAAACAGAAGGGCTGTCATGCCTGATTTTTCAGTCACTGAACACCCACAGATCCCATTGACTTCAGTTGGAGATTTAAATGCTCAGCACCTCGGATAATCAAGCCCAATAGTTTACACACGTGAGTGCACGTGGGTGTGCAGAAGGAGAAGAAATCCCTCCAGATTGAAACTTGGGACACAGTGTCAGCACTAGAGCAAATTGTTGGTGCAAGTGCCTAAAAGAACAGCCAGGTAGATATTAAAATTAAAAAGTGATCTGAGTTTATTACAATCAAATATGTTCTAGGGCCACATTTTGAACCACCAGCCCCACAATTGTGCCCAGAAAACATACGTGCACATAAATTATTGCACTGGCAAAACCTTCGTTTTCTTTTTCTTTTCTTCTTTTTACCCTTTTTCTGTTCCCTTTTATAGAGAATATTTTCTATTAGAGTCACAAATGAGTAACAAACTATTTGTACATGAGACCATTATATATCAAGACAAAGATTAGATTGCATGGGTCAAGCTAAGACCTTTCAAAAAACCCAATAGAACATTGACTAATCTGCTGTGATTCAAGAGAAGGAACAACAAGACCGATCATGCCTCTTTCTTCGAGCCCTGGTATCTAGAGTCAAACTCTGCCGTGCCTAATCAAGCAAAATTTTCATTGAAAATAATTGAAGTTTTCCACAATTATGAATTTGGTTGTAGGGCTCTATAATTAAACCACTCGCAGAATCTTCTTCTCCCACCAATAATGCTTAGCATCTGACTGAACCAACAAAACCCAGGAAGTTCAGAGTCAAAAGCTGAAATCATAACCATAACACAACTGCTTGTGCCTACCAAATTCAAGAGTCTCCAGTGGTGGGGATCTCAGCTATAATTTGCACTCTAATACAGTGCAAAGGAAAAATGGAATTTCAAGCAATACTTTTAATGTCCTAGCTTGTGGTAAATGAGATTCTTTGCATTGTTTAAAGAGAGATTTCCTTATGTCATTTAAGATACTTAAAATCTATCAGAGGGGTAGCCGTGTTAGTTTGGATCTGTAAAAAGCAACAGAGTCCTGTGGCACCTTTAAGACTAACAGATGTATTGGAGCATAAGCTTTCGTGGGTGAATACCCACTTTGTCAGACGCATGACGAAGTGGGTTTTCACCCATGAAAGCTTATGCTCCAATACATCTGTTAGTCTTAAAGGTGCCACAGGACTCTGTTGCTTAGAACAGATTTTGAAATCCCAAAATTTCACGGGCAATGTTTGGGTCCAAGGTTTTAGTTTATCTCCCTGCTGAGATACAAGAAGATGTATAATATCAGCCACTATATTTGGATCTGGATCCTAGTTCAGATTTTAAACATCTCCACGAAATGTGGGTATGTTCAGATCCAAGATTTTGGTTCAGGCCTATCTCTAACACAGATCATTTTTGGAACAGCTGTTAGTGTTATATAGCTCCTTCCATACTAAGAAGCAAGTTTAGGTTTCATTGATGTGGATTATCAGTGGTACCCTATTTTAAACAGTTTTGGTGAAGGTGGACAGGGTTTTATGGAGAAGTCTGTTTGACTCAGGAAGCACAAACAAGTACAAATTGAAGTAAACTAGTGAATTTCAAGAACTCACCACGTTCTCTGTGTTCCCTGTCCCATTGGCAAGCTGGCATTCTTCTGCATGACCATTACAGAAGCAACTTCCCCGGACAATCAGATCATAGATAGCATAGTGGGCAAACCTCTGGGGTTTCTCCAGCAATCCCAAGCCTTGGCAGGGACACTCCTGCCTTTTTAATAAAAGGAGGCGCAGGTTGGTGAGTTTCAGGAGGTCTTGGGCCTCAGGACCATATGGGTCTTCGATCTTGTTGGTTGGAGTTAAGGCACGATAGATCACCTAGGAGGCAAACAGAAAACACATCCCTGAGGAGATGCAGCACCCCTGTATATGTGCAATCCAGACAAACGGGATGCTCAGGAAAGAATAATATTCGCCATTTGGGAGGCTCCTCACAGACTTAGTCATGGTTGACAGGTATGAGGCACCAGGTGGTGGCGGACTGTGACAACTCAGAGGAATACTGGTGTTGTAAATACAATACTGTCCACTTTTCTACACCACTTTCCACCTGAGCATCTCAAAGCATTTAAAAAAAAATACCTTCAGCCTCCCAATACCTCTGTGAGGTAGACAGTCTCACCATTCTAGAGTAGTATAAACTGAGGCACAGGGAGGTAAGGTGATCTGCTCAAAGCCATACAACTGGTCTCTGATAAAGCTGAAAATAGAAGCCAGGAATCATGAGTCAGTCCCCGAAACTAACGACCAGAAAACGCAGCCTGTCACACCACTGTTAAACATTAGGATAAGCAGATCGTTTTAAAGGCTGAGCCAAATTATTAATTAGGAAGGGTGTGAGAGAGAGAGAATCTGCAGTGTTCCAACAGTTCAGATCCAGGAATAAAGGCATCCTATAGCTGCTGGACATAAGAGGCAAGGTTATTGTTTGTTTGGAGTTTCCATGTTGCTGAGAAAGGCTATTCATGTTACAGATTACAGAATCCCAAAGGAGTAATAGTTTTTTTTCTTGGTATCAATGCTCTGATTTTGTGTTTAACAAAGGCTGCAGGAATATGTCCTATTTTAGCTTGGATTCCACTTTGACTCTTCCTCTCTTCAGGATCTTTTCTTTTTATTGTGAGGGTGGGTGGTGGAGATAGAGGGGTGACAGTGAACTAGAGAGCTGGTTGCATTAGTTCCCAGGCTTAGATTCCCTTTATAGATGTGCTGTCTCTGATTTGAGAGCTATTTTCTCCTCTGGCTGAGTTTCGCCATCATAGCAGAGGTACTTGCCCTCGGGGTTCTTTGGCCCTGCTTTATGAGCAGTGACAGTCTCTGTCTGACTAACTCTATCCCTGGAGTGAAAGCTTTGTTTCCATAGGGATTCCCTCTCCCTCTTTCTCTCTCTCTGGATTTTCTTTTTTAGTGGACAGACAAGTTTAAATACTTGCTGTGTGTAAAATATTTCTTCCGTTCCTTTTTGTTTGCAGGGGCCAGAAAAGAGCTGGTGGTTTGTGCCTAATAGATAACTCTGTTGTGTGTCGATGGCACATGGGAGATAAACCCCCTTAAAATAACAGTCAGCTTCCTGTCTCAGTAGCAGACCTACACCTGACAGAGTTATGCCACAGTCCCAGCAGCACATTTCATGCCTTTCCACAGCGTTTTCTATTTTATAACTTTCCCTTTTTTTTATTCTCTTCTTTTATTCTGCAGAGCCAGCCACAAAGTTGGAAATGACCCTGTCTGCTCAGACCAGAGATGTCCACATTCCCTTGTTCAATGGAGCTATGGGCAGATTGCCCAGCCTGTGCAACCCAGGTGCCTACATTCCCCTGATCAATGGAGCCATGATAAAATAGCCTAGTCCTTTCTGCCCAGATGTCCACATTCCCCTGATCAATGGAACCATAAGCAAATGACCCATTCAGTTTAGTCCATGGGCCCAACATTCCCCTGATCGATGGAGCCATAGGTCAATGACCAAATCTCTTTAGAACTGGATCCTACATTTGCTTATCAATGGAGTCATAGGCAAATGACCCAGTCTGATCGATCCAAAGATCAACATTTTTAGACTGATAGAGCCATGTGGGAATATATTGGTGTATTCACTCCTAGTTCTTAATTATACCATGTGCAGACATAATACTTGACACTTCTATAGAGCCTTCCAACATGAAGGGTCTCAAAGCAAGTTATAAATAACATATGAAGCCCTGAAACAACCCTCTGAGGGTCTCTCACACTGGCACAAGGGAGCCGAGGCCCAAAAAAGTTGATCAGTCTGTTTAATCTGTGTTCTCGTCATCCCTGTACAAGCTCCATTCTTCATGCTTACCATCAAGCCACCAGGACACCCGAGAGACCACAAGTTTGAGAGGAAAAAAATATTTTAGTGGCATCTTGCACTGTGACATGTCAGCTGAGGAATACTGACTGGCGTGGGTTTAAGAGCTGGAAGATCTGGATTCTAGTCCCAGCTCTGCCACTGACCTCCTGTACAACCATGGGCAAATCATCTAATCTCTCTGTACCTCAGATTCCCTATCTGTAAAATAAGGAATCATAATACTGATCTACATCACAGGGTAGGTTGTGAAGTTTAATTCATTAATGTTTGTGCAAAGATTTGGGATTTTCAATAGAAAAGTGCTATAGAAGGCTCAAAGCAGTATTTTTACTATTATTACATACACCTCTACCCAGATATAACGCGACCCGATATAACACAAATTCGGATATAATGCGGTAAAGTAATGTTCTGGGGGGGTGGGGCTGCGCACGCCAGTGGATCAAAGCAAGTTTAATATAACTCAGTTTCACCTATAACGCGGTAAGATTTTTTTGGCTCCCGAGGACAGCGTTATATCGAGGTAGAGGTGTATCTTGAATCATATTTAAATCTGAGGGAAATAGAAGTGCATTGGCATATGCTAGCAATAAATTTGGCCCTGTGTAGTGTAATATTAGCAATCTTTTTATATATTAGTGTAAGCCACATTTTTCAGGTAGTGATTTGGGTATCCAGTTAATTGCCCATCCTCTCCAGATATTAATAGGTATCCTATGTAGCAGTGAGTTCTTTAGGCTGAAAGAACGGCTACAGGGTGCTAAGCTCTCACTACTGTTCTGCCTGCTGTCATGAAGGTGTTTTGCATTTCCTTTCTTAACCTGCCAGCTTGGAAAATACTTGAACTCCTTGTGGATTTATTATTTTGCAAATATTTTCATTTCAGGCCTTGCATCTCTTCAGGGGAGTTGCTTTGACGTTTCCAAATCCTCTTAGAGCTCCGAGTACCTACCCATCAGCAGAGATGTTAATAGCCTTGGAAGTCCCATGGCCTCCATTTACGGAACAGCAATATTCCGTTCCATTTGAGACACAAGAATTTGCTTACATGATTAATTCATGATGTACGTCTGCTTTTTAGAATAAGCTCAATGGTGAGATTAATTGTTTATCCCAGTCTCTCCCAAAGAAAGATTTTTACAACATTAAAACCTAATTCCAGTGACATAACACAAGTGAACTCATGTATATGTTCTTCCCGGGCTCAGCAATCACGGGCTCCTTGCTAGCCTTCACTATTACAAGAATCACAGAAACTGAAGGCCCCTTCCACACTAGGGAAATTTGCACCGGAGTGCTAACGTAGACATGTTGCACTAATGCAAAGTGGAGTTTGAAGTGGTGTGACTTACTCTGCAGTAAGTCAAAGAAGAGCAAGTCTTGCTTGACACTGGTGCAGTGTGTCATTAAGGGTTTGCACAGGTGTCTGGAGTGAGTCACCTGAATGCATGCCCCATTTTGCACTGGTGGAGCACACCTACATTAGTGTTTGATTCCGTTTAGCTACACCAGTGCAAATTTCTCTAGTGTACACAGAGCCTGAGTTTCAGGTTCTTCAATCCATCACACTGCCTGGAGGAGAACCATGGTCCTTGAAACCCTGAAGATAAAATCTGCTAGAAATGAATGATTGTGTAGTGTAATTACTGTTTCTTTGTTGCCTATTATTATTTTTTTTTTTCCTGACCCTGCTTATATTTTATTATTGTTTTATCATTAGTTGATCAATTGTTTTTTTATATACGTTATGATGAAGGCCAGTAGGCATAATATAAAATACTGGTATTTATCAGGTGGGATCTGACATCCCATCTGATATATGCTTCCAGGAATAATTTATTAATAAATACAACAGTCTACTAAAAATGTTTTTGCTAAAAAAAGAGATGATAAAATTGTATTTATTTGTTTTCATTCCATCGGAAGGAACGCTGCCCTAGTTAGAAGTCAAATATATCCAATGATTGTATATATCGCTTGTGTGCTGTATATAGATTTTTTTTGTGACTTAGGAAGACACTAAAGTCATTTCAATTAGTTACTCATTTCATAGGTATGAGGAACTACAAAAAAAGAGGCAAGGTGTTCTTGTGGCTAAAGAAAAGTCTGCGGAGATCTGGGTTTTATTCAAAGCCCTGACGTAGACATCCTGCATGGCCTTAGGCAAGTCACTTAGAGACTGCTCCTGTTTAAATCCATGGGAACTTTCCCAGTGACATCAATGACCTCAATCACTGCATGCTTCAGTTTATCCACTGGTAAAATGGGGATAGGAACCCTTAGCTCCTTTACAGGAGGGTGAGGGGATTAATTCATTAATGTATGTAAAGTGATTTGAGATTCCCAGATGGAAGATTAAGTGAAAAATATTAATTTTAACTATTATCATTATTTTTTAAAAGGTGGCCATCTAAATAATGTCTGTGCTGGTGGTTTGAAAGATCACTAGATTAGAAGTGGATCTAAGGCTTAATAAACTTATAATGCCCTGGGCCATGGAAAGAGACAGTCTACACTGAAAGCTCTCAATCAATTTCTGATGCTCTGAGATCTGACCTTATCATTAGTTTACAGGGCTGGATTGTGCATTCTGAATTGTACGAGGCAGATTCTTGTCATACAAAGAGACATTTGACTTTTACATTTTGTTTACCTTACGGAAAACTTGATTTGCTTATTAGCTTTCCCTGGGTCAGTTGCAAGTTTGGCATCCCGACAACGTTCCTGGAAAAGGGTCAGGAGAATGTAATAAACAAGTAATGGTGTTGTTCCTATTATTCTGATGCCAATTCTTGATCGGGATGATTCAAAGATGGCTTCCCAGTATGTGACATTCATCAGAAGGATATTCTATTCTATTTAAATCCACCAACGTGGTATCTGAGCCTTTCTGCTACCACACTTTCTGCCCTACATTTTTGAGTACCTTTCCCCAACATTAGTGTGTAGGTTTAGTGAGAGTTGTCTGTGCATATCTAAAGGACAGAGTCTTCTTCTCAATGGTCATTATAGATCCCACCCTGATAAATGCTGAGCTACTCCCATTTTCCATTGAATTTGATGGGAGTTGAGGGCTCTCAGCATCTCCTTAGAGGCTCTCAACATCTTATGGAAATAGATTGTAAGTCCTGAGTTACCCTTATGACCAGAAACTGAAATTGTAGCTGAAAGCTTAGTAAGGATTTTCGTGCTTAAGTGCAGATCTGCTATGGAGTGCCCATTCGTCACCTGAGTTCCCCCTCCCGCTCACACTTCTAATTTTCATCAGTCATTCAGCCATGATTCATAAAGATGGACATTATCCTTAGGGTGACCAGATGCCCTGATTTTATAGGGACAGGCCCGATATTTGGGGCTTTGTCTTATATAGGTGCTTATTAACCCCCCACCCCATCCCGATTTTTTACACTTGCTCTCTGGTCACCCTAATTATCCTGGTCTGCCCTGACCATCCTAATAGCCAGGAAGTTAGCAGAATCCAGTTCAAAACTAATCAAGACAGCCATCTTTAGGGGATGTATTTTTCTGTTCACCAGCTGGCACAGCATCATAGTGGATGATATTTTATCTCCAGTCAAGAGGGTCATCTTCATTCCAGAGACAATGTCTCAGATTTTTGATTTCTTGCCATTCACTGAATCCATGTTTTGCTTCTCCACTCTTGAGGCAGATAATTTTGTTTTTTTAACATGATCTCCTAGCCTGCAGTAGTCAGAAAAGATGTGGACACAACAAAAGCTCCCCTCATAGCCTCAGGTCAAGGAATATGAGTCACGCGTGCAGGGCAGTTCCTATGCATGCTCTCCTACAAAAGAAGATCCTTGTGCAGAACAAAAAATGGATATTGCAAATCATCGCTAAGATATGCTGATCACGTTGCATGCAATTGGCTTAATGAGGACAATAATGTCCCTGCACTCAAAGCATGCCCATCAGAAAGAAGCCATAATAAAAACTTCCATCAATCCAAAATGTTCTTCAGTAGTAGGTTGCTTGCAAGTTGATTTAGTTCTGAAGGGTGTAATAAGCATTTTCACCTCTCAAATTTTCCTACCCTTTAACAGATGTTATATGATCAATCTAATGGAACTACAGTGCTAAATGCATTATTCCATCCTGCAATGCAAGAGTGTTCTTTGTCCTGTTTCAGAACATCATTAGAAAAACACATCATTAGAAACACACAGAAATTCCAGTTTTCTTTTTAGCTATTTGAGCATCTCATTGATTTGCAGAACAGGTTTGCTCCAAATCCACTGCATTTCCATCCTTTCACTATGGACAGTAAAACTATGGAGCAATTAAAAAACAAAATATGGCAGTTTATTAAATAAAATCTATGCATTTAATTTTTGTTTTGCACCTATGATCCCGTTAAACCCAGCTACAAAGTGACATCTTGGGTTAGTTCTATGCTTTCCAGCGCAGTGAGGGGGGCTGATACCTCTTCAACTTACATTTGCTTTGGGCTATCTCAGTGATCAAATCTTCCATTCAACATCCAGCCTTATCATCAGTATGGCGGCTCCGTTTTGGATTCAGAATATCCAAAACATTTCTCCTAAATTCATCTCATACCTATGCAGGGCAATCCAAACAGTATGTCAGAGCAGCCGTCTGCTGCTGGTGGTTGCTGTTGCTGGTTGGTGGTAGAGTAATGCACAGTCTTAGAGGAATTATTCATTGCTTAGAGGTCAGAAGGCAATGGGAAAGGACCCTGTGTGATGAAGGAAAAACTATTTCACTAGGACGGTGGTGAAGAACTGGAATGGGTTACCTAGGGAGGTGGTGGAATCTCCATCCTTAGAGGTTTTTAAGCCCGGTTTGACAAAGCCCTGGCTGGGATGATTTAGTTGGGGTTGGTCCTGCTTTGAGAAGGGGGTTGGACTAGATGACCTCCTGAGGTCTCTTCCAGCCCTAATCTTCTATGATTCTATAAAAGTTAGAGACAGACAATACTGAAATGTCAATCAACTCCCTTCCTTCTCCCCCCGCCCAAACTTTTGTGGTTTAGATATAATAATATAATTTCATTATATAAAGCAATGCTGTGCCATCATCTAGAATACTATGTTCAGTTCCAGTCCCCCTTCTCAAAAAGGATGTAGCAGAAATAGAGGAGGTCTAAAGATAGGCAGTGAGAATGAATAGAGGTGATGTTTAGTCTCCGTGATCCATTTTGTCTTTGGCCCTTCTGCTGAGACTACCAGCAAGGTGTCAAGTGGTGTTGAATTAGCACTTGTCCCATGTTTTGCAGGATCATCCCAGTTTCTTCAAATCAGTCCCACATCCTGCAAGGAAGGACTGCAGGATAATTGAAATGTCCCAAAACTTGCCCCAGGCCTATACAACATCATGATCTTGCAACACTTCATCAGGACCTGAGGCCATTTCCATAAGGCCATCACACTGCAACGCAACATGATGTTTCCTCTTAAGGCAACGAGTGTTTTCTGAAACCCAAACTGCAAACACCTGTGTGATGGTTTCTGTGATGTGGACGCCTGTCTGCTAGGAACTGGACTGAGAACAATGAAACTCATTTCACACTGGCTGCCAAACAGCAATCAAAAAGTAACAACGTCCAGTCGTGGTTAGATTGGATCTGATGACCTAGGCTGGATTCTGATGGGAAAGGCACCATTGCCCATCACCAACACTGCTTCTTCTCTACCTTTCCTATGCAAAACTTCTTGAAAGATTTCTGAAGAACCAATCTGCAGAACAGAGATCTAATGGAAATCTAAGCTGCCACTGTCTTGGTGATCATAGTAATACATAGAAAACCACAGAGCAGTTAATAAATTATCTTCTGCATGGAGTTAAAAACAAAAACCATGTAAATTATCCACCAGGCTAATAACTTCTCATATAAAGAGATTTTTTTTCTCAATCGAGACTTGAAAAAAGAAGTGGCAGCTTCTCCAAGCTTTTATATAACAGCGTGAGGATGAGAAATCTATTTGGTATCTGCTGCCCGGCATGTCAGGAAGTGCAGAAATAATGCTAGAAAAACAGAGTGTTTTTCTGGCTAGTTTACAAGGTGCCAGACAAATATCCCTGACATGGCTCATTATAAACCTGGTCAGAATGGGTTGCCCCTGGCTCTCTGCAGTTCATAAAACAGGGAGGCAGGCCCCCAGACTGTCCCCTCTCTGCCCCAGTTGTTTCTTCCAGGTTCAAGTCACCCTCAGACACAATCCCTATGTCTCTTTAAGCTTGTCCTCCAGAGAAGTGAAGCCTGGCAGTGTTATCCACTTGTTTATTCTGCCGGCGTTAACTGCTTCCCGCCAATGTGCCTCTGCATTTTCTCTCCTCTCCTCAAGTTAAACTAAATGCTGAACAGACAGCCCTAGTCAAAACATTTGGGCACTTGCCTTCAAGAGTGACTAATCCCTCGTCGAATCCTTTCCAGCTGGAAGTTGGAAGAATCCACGGATCACGCTCAGCTCGGTTTGCTATGCCTGCTGCAGATCTCCTGGACATTTCACTAGACCATTCGACTCTGTCCCTTGCACCTCAGCTATTAGGGGGCTTGATCTTGCAGAAAGATGAGCAATCCCATTTGTCATTGACTTCAATGCTTTGTTGAATCAGACCCTTAAATAGCTGCTGATGCCTCATTGAAAATCTTGTAAATTATTAACATATCCACATATTGCAGGTAAAGAGAGGGCTCTTCCATCTTTTATTTAAGGGCATTTGCTTGAACATAGTTTCCCCTGCTTAAAGGGGCACCAAAATGCAAGTTCACCTAGGGTGCCATTTTCCCTAAGGCTGGCCCTGCTTAAGAGATCACCTGGGCCTGCTGCTTATCCCTCTGTGGAGCCCTTAACATTGTCAGTTCACTAATCGTTGTGATGCCACAAGTAGATTATGGTGGCAAGTGGGAGGAATAAGCAATGGGTCCAAATCTTGCAGCCCTGACCTCTCTGTCCCTAATCAGGAAATACTATGATTGTAGTCAATGAGAGTTTTGCCTGAGAAAGGACTGAGCAAATATTGTGCATGGCTATCCCTCTTCCCACCCCTTTGCAGCACTGTCTTCTTCTTTCTGGACTCTGAACAGGACCCTCTGTGGGTCAGGGATCTGTATGTCCAGGTACGCTACGCGCACATAACCCTGTCCCCTGCACTGGTCCCTATAAAGGAGCACTGAGTTCTGAGAGGATTCCCCCATGTAATGCAGAGCCTCCTCTGGGGTAGCAGTTACCCAGGGAGTTTCTAGCAGTGTTGCTCCATTGCAGTTAGAGGGGGCAGAGACCCGGGGCCTCCATGGTGATGGCTCTGCCCCATGTTTGAGCAAATTGGTGCTTGTGAAGCAGAGAGCTGCACCCCCTTACACCAGGTCTGAATTTGACCCTCACCGTGTTTTTTTTAATAGGAATACTTAAAGATCTGTTAGCTTAAAAGTGACATCTTTGCCAAACAGACAGCACGGGGCACTTCCATACCCAAGGGGGTCACCGTGGTTTAGACAATGAAGAGTGTACAGGTCTTCCAAGCAAGGCACATTTCACACGTTGCCTAGGAACCAGTTACCTTAGGCCTGGTCTACACTAGGCTTTTATGTCGACTTTAGCGCCGTTATATCGAATTAACCCTGCACCCGTCCACACCAGGAAGCCATTTAGTTCGACATAAAGCTCTCTTTAAATCGATTTCTGTAATCCTCCCCAACGAGAGGAGTAGCGCTAAATTCGACATGGCCATATCGAATTAGGCTAGGTGTGGATGGAAATCGACGGTAATAGCTCCGGGAGCTATCCCACAGTGCACCACTCTGTTGACGCTCTGGACAGCAGTCCGAGCTCGGATGCTCTGACCAGCCACACCCCCGGGAAAATTTGAATTCATTTTCATTTTCCTGTCTGGGCAGTTTGAATCTCAGTTCCTCTTTGGACATCGAGGGGAGCTCAGCAGCAGTGGCAACTATGCAGAGCTCTCCAGCAGAGATGGCCGTGCAATCCAATAGAAAGAGGGCCCCAGCATGGACTGATCGGGAAGTCTTGGATCTCATCGCAGTGTGGGGCGATGAGTCCGTGCTTTCAGAGCTGCGCTCCAAAAGAAGGAATGCTAAGATCTACGAGAAGATCTCCAAAGCCATGGCAGAGAGAGGCTACAGGCGGGATGCAACGCAGTGCCGCGTGAAAATCAAGGAGCTGAGACAAGGCTACCAAAAAACCAAAGAGGCTAACGGACGCTCCGGATCCCAGCCCCACACATCCCGTTTCTACGAGGCACTGCATTCCATCCTGGGAGCGGCCGCCACCACTACCCCACCCCTGACCGTGGACTCCGAGGATGGGATCATGTCGGACATGACAGCGGACGGGGAAGATGAAGAAGGAGATGAGGAGGACGAGGCAGTCGACAGCGCTGGCACCGCTGATTTCCCCGACAGCCAGGAGCTCTTCATCACCCTTACCGAGATCCCCTACCAACCGTCCCCATCCCTTACCCCGGACACAGAATCAGGGGACGGATCAAGCAGTAAGTGCTGTAAACATGTAAACATTTATTTAAAACAGAACGGTAATATTTATACTATTAACAATGTATATTTATAAAAGTGCTGTAAACTAGTAAAAAAATAATCAGGTACAAAACAGGAATATTTACAAAGGTAACAAATGGGTTTTGCATGATTTCTCTGTCTTAGGCTCTTCTCAATTTAGTCCCAAGTATTTTAAAAAAATTTCACAATGTCCGTTACTACATGATTCCCAGGCCCAAGACGCTCCACTCCAAAGTCCCAGTGCACCTACGCGAAAATCCGGTCAATGTGGCCGGGGATCGACGAGAAATCCTCGTAGGAGAACTCCTCGTAGGTCTCGTGGAGGTAGAGCTCAAGCCTGTTGATCAGGTTCCGGGGTAGGGCGATCTTAGTGGGCCCTCCGTGGTAGCAGACATGTCCCCTCCATGCCACAATCAGGTACTCGGGGATCATGGCCCGACATAGCATGGCGGCATACGGCCCCGGTTTCTGCATGCTTTCCCGCAGCATGCGTTCTCTCTGGGTGTCCGGGATCCTCAGGAGGGTGATGTCGCTCATGACGCCCTGCTTTGAATTAGGGAGGGGACTGTTAGTATTGGGACTGCTTTACAGCCACGCGGTGGAGGGAGAGGGGCAGCATACAGGGATCTTTCCCTGGGACAGCCGCGAGGGGGTGGGACAGGGGCAGAGTTGATGCTGTCCTGATTGCTGGCAGCAGAGACTGGCATTGCTTTCAATGTGAAAGGAGGCCAGTGCTACTGCTGGAGTTTTAAGCAGCCACAAGTCTGCGGCTTACCATTATTGCCCGCTCCAGAAGTTCAGGTCTCCAGCCACAGTTCTCTGAACACTCCAAGACCTCCGCAAGTCCACAGGCACTGAAGGCGACGGCCGAAAATTCGACCTTGTCCTGAGTGCGCATGTGAGAGGTTCAGTGCATGGTCTTGTTCACAGAGAAAGACTAGGTTCTTTGTATACAATTTCATTTATCTGTCTCAGGAATTCACTCCCTTTTTAAAATTCACACAGACACATCTGCGACTGTCTCCCAACCCAGCCTGTCAGCACACTCCCAGAGGCTAGCGCAGATTAGGCGGAGGAAGAAGAAGACGCGTGAAGACATGTTCACAGAACTAATGGGCTGCTCCCGAGCCCAGGCAGCCCAGCAGACACAGTGGAGGGAGAACTTGTCACAAATGCACCGAGCAGTCATGGAACGGGAGGAGAGGTGGCGTCAGGAGGACCAACAGGCTACTGAAAAGCTGCTTGGACTAATGAGGGAGCAAACGGACACGCTCCGGCGCCTTGTGGATGTTCTGCAAGACCGGAGGCAGGAGGACAGAGCCCCGCTGCAGTCTATCTGTAACCGCCCTCACCCGCCACCAAGTCCCACACCACCCTCACCCAAAGTCCAAAGAAGGAGGGGCGCCAAGGGCCGTTAAAACTTTCAATCAACCCCTGCAGACTGCTCTAGCAGTAGAAGGCTGACATTCCCCAAAATTTCATAAGTCCTTTCCTACCCACCTCACACAAGCCCCCGTCCAAGTTTCACCCCCCACGTTTCATGTCTGGTTCGCAATAAAATGTTTGTTTCTGTTCATTACTGTTTCAGTCAGGTTCTTTTGAGGGAGAGTCTGTCTGGAGGGGGGGAAGGGGCTTGGTAATTGGACAGGACAGTCACCTTTAGCAGGGTACAGAGGCGGTGTCAGGTCCAGCATCAGGACACATACACAGTGCAGTCACTGGTTACCCTGGTCAGTCTGGGAGGTGCTTTTCATGTTTTGGGGGGGGGGGTTGCTCTGTGACTTTGTGGCGGGGGAGGGCAGTTACAGATCTTATGCAGCGGTCCTTATCCTGGCTCACAGATCCACGCAGCAGGGGATCTGTAACCCTACCCCCCCTGCCAGAAAGTCACATAGCCGACACATACACACAGTCCCCCCCAGGAGTGCTGGCAGGCTCCATTGAAATAACCAGTCCACCAGTGCGGAGCCTGTCATTCCGGGAGTTTAGAAGTATCATTTGCATCAGAACACTAAACCCGCCCCCCGCCACAGTCTGCGTCCCCGGTTTAAAATATTCCCGCGAAAACAGCAATACAGACAACGGTGTTCATTAAAAAATCGAAATGATTTTATTTTTTGGGAAGGGGAAGGGGGTGAAGGTTGTATGTAACTGGAGAGGATAGTCAAAATGGACTGGGTAAAGAAACGGGGGCAGGTTCAGCTTTTCTGTCCACAAACTGAAAAGTCACTGGTTGCCCTGCTCACTCAGGAACCTAGCTTTCAAAGCCTCCCGGATGCACAGGGCGTCCCGCTGGGATCTTCTAATGGCCCGGCTGTCTGGCTGGACGTAATCAGCAGCCAGGCTATTTGCCTCTAGCTCCCACCCCGCCATAAAGGTCTCCCCCTTGCTCTCACACAGATTGTGGAGCACACAGCCAGCTGCAATAACGATGGGGATATTGGTTTCACTGAGATCACAGCGAGTGAGTAAGCTTCTCCATCTCCCTTTGAGACGGCCAAAAGCACACTCCACCACCATTCTGCACTTGCTCAGCCGGTAGTTGAACAGTTCTTTTTCTGTGTCCAGGGCGCCAGTATAGGGCTTCATGAGCCAGGGCATTAGCGGGTAGGCTGGGTCCCCGAGGATGACTGTAGGCATCTCCACATCCCCAAGAGTTATTTTGTGGTCTGGGAAGTAAATACCTTCCTGCAGCCGTCTAAACAGACCAGAGTTCCTGAACACGCGAGCGTCATGAACCTTGCCCGGCCATCCGACGTAGATGTTTGTAAACCGTCCCCGATGGTCCACCAGTGCTTGCAGCACCATTGAAAAGTAGCCCTTTCTATTGATGTACTGGCTGGCCTGGTGGTCCGGTCCCAGGATAGGGATGTGAGTCCCATCTATAGCCCCACCGCAGTTTGGGAATCCCATCGCGGCAAAGCCATCTATGATGACCTGCGCGTTTCCCAGGGTCACTACCTTTGGGAGCAGTACCTTGACGATTGCCTTGGCTACTTGCATGACAACAACCCCCACGGTAGATTTGCCCACACCAAAGTGGTTCGCGACTGACCGGTAGCTGTCCGGCGTTGCAAGCTTCCAGAGGGCTATGGCCACTCGCTTCTGGACAGT
>NW_020664440.1:19179085-19202788 GCF_002925995.2 Terrapene triunguis
CGGTCCCACCAGTCCGTGCTTGTTTCCCGGGCCCAGAATCGCCGTTCAACAAAATCCACATGCCCCATTGCCAACGTCATGTCCTGGGCGCTGGGGCTCGTGGTTTCTGACAGCTCTGTGCCACTCTCCGACTTCAGGCTCTCACGGCGGTGCCGTAGCCTCCTCGCCCGATTTCTCTGCATCTGCCTCAGGGAAAGGTGTATGATAAGCTGCGAGGTGTTGAGAACGGCCACAAGTGCAGCGATGGTCGCAGCGTGATCCATGATCGCAGTGCTGTGGCGTCCGCGCTGTCACTGACCAGAAAAGTGCGCGAACTGATTTCCCGCCGGCGCTTTCATGGAGGGAGGGAGGGCGTTAGTGACGGACGGATGACGACAAATTTTTTTTACCCAGAAGGCATTGGCGGCTCGACCCAGAATTCCGATGGGCAGCGGGGACTGCGGGAACTGTGGGATAGCTGCCCACAGTGCACCGCTTCCAATATCGACGCTCGCCCCGTTAGTGTGGACTCACAAAGTCGAATTACTGTCCTTAGTGTGTCCTTAGTGTGGACACACACGTTCGACTTTGCAATATCGATTCCACATATTCGATTTAAGTAAAATCGAATTACCCTCGTAGTGTAGACATACCCTTAGTCAGGCATACACAATTCCTCTCCCCCCCAGTGAATTCCAGTAATGGGCTTATTCTATCACACTTCATTGGTGTCATCTGTCACACAGACACGCCCAGAATTTGATTTAAAACTCACTTATACTCTTCAGACCCAATATCGTAGGGTCTTATTTCTGATCATCAGCTCCTGAGGCTGTAAGTAGGACACTGTGATACAGACCCTGCATGTCAATGCCTTCCTTTTATACAAACATCTTATTCTACAGAGAAGAACATTTGTTTTCATTTCCGGATGCTCTAGTTTATTAAAAATGTGCTCCTAATGTCCCACATCCTTGAATGCACGTGCTGTCAGTATGCAGGTTCTAGAATTTCCATCCTTATCTCCACCAGATGGGATCTGAACTCCCAGGCTTCTGAGCAAACCAAAATCTGACTGCAATATTGAATTAATTTAACCTTTTGCCTTGGCCACATCTTCAGTTAAATTATCTGTCCCTAATGATAATATTAGTGCTGGTACCTACATACAATAGTGAGTGGTGCATTAGAAACGTAGACATATAGACAAGTAGTAAAAAGTTCAATCTACTGATGCATAATGCCACACAGAAGCATTACTGTAGACAGATGTTTTACTGTAGGTGAACAAATCTTCTAAAAAATGTTATTCCATAGAGTTATGCTGGGGGTTGGATGAAGCTGGTGGACGTAACAGCAATCCTTCATTCAGGATAAATGTAAGAAGCAACTAAGCTCCTTCTGGAGTATAATAGCTGAAGCCAAAAGGAGCCACTGCCCAAAACATATGCCACATGCAAGGCTGGTCAGGAGCAGAGCTATGTGGATGGAGAGGTTTCGCTGGGAGTTGAATGCAAACACAGATGGCAGAATATTGCTTTGGTGGAGGTGTGTGTGTATATATGTGAGCAGATGCAGCCAGAAACATCACAGACACAGAGAGAGAAGGCAGCAGAAAGTCAAGGATAGCTAGAGAAGAACTTGTAATGTGATCAAGAGAAAGGTAAAAGAGAGCTTTTGGGGTACAGTGCTGGCTGGAAAAAGAGGCTTGGAATAATGAGCAAGGAAATGGTCTCCTCTTGTTTGATTCTTACTGTGTTCAGGGAAACAGGACTTTGTGTGCATTCTTTGTAAATGAGCTGGATTGCATCAAAGAAATCCCTGACACCATTATCAATTTCTCCTCCTAACAGAAACAACCTGCAAGACCTTGAATATTGGCTACCAGCTCAGGTCAAAAGGGGTAATACTAGCATCTTAATCATCTGAACATTAATTGGTAACTTCAGTTGGGAACAAGTTAGATAATTTCTCAGAAGTTACCACCTTGTGCTATGAGTTCACCAGCTCTCACGCAAAGCTGGCTTCAGCAACTGGATGGGGGAACTCCAAAGAAAACAAAGGATGCTGCAGGAAATAGCATTGGGCATTTCTTAGGTGGCACTCTTCCTTCTGAGTCAGTATTGAATCAGTGTCCCAGGAGCACTGTGCAGATATAGGTGACATCTTTAGAATAAGATGTAAAAACTGAGGTTATGACCACATGTGGTTAAAAATCCCATGGCACTTTTTGTAAGAGCAGGACTGTTAGCTCAATGGTTCTGATCAACTTTCACTTTTGGTAACTACATTGCTCCTCCCTCTCTCCGTCCATCAGTTTCATTAGAATAAAAATCTGTTGTGTCATGGTCCTGGCTCAGAATGTCTAATGCATTTGTACCCCAGACATACCCACATTTCAGTGATGATGGTGAATTAAGTGGTCCTCATAAAGTCTGTCCAGAACTTCAGGATCCTTTGGGATTATGGGTGCCATATAAATGAAAGATTATTAATTTTATTGCTGCACATCAGTATTCCTCTTCTTGTTCTCCGGGAGGATGTTGTATCGTGTTGCTGTGCGCTGCTACACACCTGCTACATTTCATTGCAGAGGTGGCTGAACTTCATGGGTGAAGTGATCCTATCTGTTTTTAGTTCATTCATCAGTTTGTAGAACTATTTGGGCTCTTCATGGTTGTAAGGTCTATGTAAATATATTATTATTAATAATAATCTACATTTCCAGCATATCTATATTGGCTCGATGATAAATTGAACTTTTTTTGCTACACAAACTGACATTTGTCATTGCAGAGGCTTGTGTTGGATGAAGCTTTTACTGTCTGATTTTCTGCCCTCCACATCTCAGATTTAATTTAGCAGCAACACATGGTCTTAATGATATTCTCCAAGGTTAAATAAAAATGTAAGCACAAACCAAAGTGTTACAGAGACGGGGCTTTTGTTACAGAGGCAGGGGAAAGAAGTATGGTTTGTGATTAAGGCCTGTGATTCAGGACACCTGGATTCTACTCCTAACTTTACGAGAAGCCTCCTGTGCGACCATGGGCAAATCATTTCGCCTTTCCATGCCTCAGTTTCTCCATCTGTAAAATGGCGATAATGCCATTTATGTGTGTTCTGAGGTGTGACGCATTAGATTTTGTAAAGTACTAAGAGCCTTGATCAGAAGGTGCTATAACAATGCAAAATGGTATTAGGTGTTTAGAGAGTATGTTGATGGGTGCAAAAGAAATAACGAAACAGAAAACGGAAAAGTGCAGTTGTCTTAAATGCAATGCCACTTTCCTTATTTCATGTTTTAAAAAAATCATATTCACTAATTAGCAGAGCTACAACTCAAACAACAGGACGGTCTAGGAGTCAGATCAGCTGCCACAAATTTCCAATACGTGCACCATCCATATGTATAGGTCTTATGCTGCCAATGCACAGGGGTGAATTTCACCCTTCACCCCTCTATGCCTCAGCTTCCCAGCCTGAAAATAAGGATAATAAATCCTTAATCCCTCAGCAGCTGTGACGTAATAAGCACCACTGGAATTCCTACAATTTCATTTTTAGCAAACCAGGGCATCTCCTCGCACATCCTTGCTTATTTTGCAGTGAAGTCCCAATGCCAAACCTGGGACAGCATGATCACTTCTGTGACAACATATTGTGATGCCATAAATAGGACTGTGACCTCACTAAAGTATCTTACAGAAGATGTAGTAAGGCTCTCGGAGGCACTTATTCAAATATGAATATCTATGATTACAGCCAAGTGAACCCAGGAGCTGTCTAGCCATTCATGTATAACTGTTCTCTTTTTCTTCAGATTTGTTCACATAACATAAGAGAGGCAGGATAGTCCAATGGAGAAGGCATTGGACTTGGTTGGAGTCAAGAGACTTAGGTTCTAAGCTCGGCTATCTCATCAACCTGCTGCGTGATCTTAGGTAAGTCACTTCTCCTCTCTGTGCCTTAGTTCCCCATCTGTAAAATGTGAATAATGATACTTACCCCCCTTGCCACCTGAAGTGCTTTGAGATCTATGGACAAAAAGTGCTATATATGAAGTAGCTATTTTATTAGTAAATAATTAATAACTCCTCTTTAAAGAGTCATTGTCAGTATAAACATACTGTATATTTCTTTAAAATCATCTCCTTTTCTATCTAATGGCACCTTAGAGGATTAACACAGAACAAGTTTTACAAATCTAATTTACTGTTCAATATTTATGCTAGTTTCCCATTTTTCCCCTAACTTCACTCAGCTTGGACAATGAAACTAGGTTGGTCAGTTTCACTTCCTGTTTTTAAACAGTTTCACTTTCTAATCCTCAGGCACTAGCAAAATATTGTATGTGGCAACACTGAAAGTGACTGTTTACATTAAAGATGATTTGACTGACCTAAAAAAACCCATGAAAGCATTGTATTCCCTTTCTTTTACTGAAACTTCCCCTTTGTTTTCCCCTCACCTCCTCTTTTAGTTTCTTAATGTAAAACCTAAATGTTGTGCCTACCCTAAATGTTGTGCTTACCTTTATTTACTGATTTGGACAGCGTCCCTTTCAACACATAGTCCCTGATTTTTAGCCAGTTTTTAACTGACCCTCTAAATATGGTCCAAATGTCAGTTAGCACTTACCTCCCCTCTAGTGCAAGGCACTGCATCTGAATACCTGGAAGTGCACAGAGAGCCCTCTTCAATAAGATCATCTTGAAGCCCAAACGTTGCTGTACAGTTGACGGAAAAATATTTGTAGGGTCTCCACGTCTGGCCATTGTCCTGAGACCTCTCCAGTACCATAGCAGCTGGGCGCGGCGACTTGAACACTACTATGACGTGAGTCAGGTAGAACGCTGTTTCCAAGTCCAGCCTGATTTCTTCCCTGTGTACCCCTTGTGCAGACTGCCACCAGGAGCCAGGATTTAGGAAGAAATCATCTGTCATATCAGAGGGAAGGTGGGAGTTATCAGGCTGATTGGCATTGCATTTAGTGCAGCGGGGCTGCCCACAGCCTTGGGAGGCCCAATGAAGGAGGTGCTGGTTTGGGTAGAAGCAATAAAGTTCTGTGCTGTTCTGCCCACATGTGGTAAGAGAGACTGGAGTCCTGCCTGTTGCTAGATTCCCTACAGGAGGATTGCAGGAGTGGCCATCACAGCGGAAGGTTCGTAGCTTTAGTGGATCTGAAATACAGTAGTAAGAAATAAAACTAAACAGAATTTCTCATTATTTAAATACAGGGAAGGAGATACAATCTTCTGACAATCTAAACCATCATGGAGACATTTGTCCATCTACACCACTAAAGAATTGTCAGAACATTCAGCACCACAACTGAGGACAGATTTTTTTGAAAGAACTCAGCGTGGAGGGTGCTGGTCTCTTCAGAAAATGTGACCTAATTGTCACAGGGTTAGTTTCTGGGTGAATCTAACCTTATTTTCGGTGCCAAACTGGGAACTGAACTCTTCTGAAAACCTGGCCCCAGTTGTCAATGCTGAGCACTTGAAAATCCGGCCTTGATCTCTTCTGAAAATGTGACCCCTCTTGTCCAGTATTACACATCTATATATCTCTTTAATGATAGAACCCATGTGTTCTCTCGCATTTATTGTACCCTAGTGAAGCTATGCACCTACAGAACAGGTATAGTCCGTGTATTTTATATTATTTGTTTTGCAAACATGCCTACAGGCTCCAATCAGGGATTGAAGCCCCATGGTGCTGGGTTTTGTACAAACATATAACAAAAAGATGGTTCCTGCCCCCAAAATGAAGGCCAGTATTTTCACATATGGGTGCCTAAGGTTAGGTACCTATACCCATATTTCGGTTCCACCTAAGTGGCCTGATTTTCAGATGTGTTGAGCATTAACATTACCTGTGGGGTTTTAGCGGCTCTGAGGTATCAGTTCCCTCGTTTAAGTACCTAAATATAGTGTCAAGTGAGGAACTTCAGGCAACCAGGTTTGCAAATGCTGGGCAAAATGTTTAGAAACCAAGTTCTACTGATTATATATTTATTTTTTTCTTTACAAAAGTTCTACTGTTTATATATTTCTTTAGAAACTAAGAAAATTAAAAGAAATCTAAAAAATCCTAATATTTACATTTGTTCATCTCTATAGTTCCTATATGGAAAGCATTAATACCTTGTGACGTTGAAGTTATAGGTCAGTCCCAAGACCTTATTATCAGTCTAAGGAGAATCACCTTTCTAATGACATACAACCCAGTCTTCATTTTTTAACAGTCTAGAAGGAGTTAAAGTCTGACCTTACAAGGCCATAAATCTAATCTGAGGGGAGGTCACAAGTCAAATCCTAGGACTCTGTACAAGTCCTACAGGAAATGACCCTTCCAGAGAAACTTGGAATGACCTTAAATGCTTAGTAGTGTAGGAGAAGTTCAAAGATCAACTGTTAATTCAAGATTTAGCAAATTATGGGCCAAATCCTGAAATCCTTATTCAGTTTTTATTCTGTCCTTACTCAGGCAAAACACTCTTTAAAGTCAAGTTAGGCCTGGGAAAAGACGTGAGGATTTAGCCCTATAAAACTATGGAAATCATAAGCATTGAACCATAAAGTCCAATTTATGGGGGGGAAATGAGCCCAGCTCGTGTGGCTTTGCTCCTTGTTTCTCTTCTGTCCTTCATTTTGAGGTAGATGGTGGCATTTATGCTGCAGATCTCAGGAGTGAGTGGTGAGAGTCTCCACTGGTCCAAGAGAAGCGCTGGACACAGATTGTGTCTCAGACACACAGGCAATCTCTTTAGGCAGGGCTGCTGGAACTATTTTTATAGTGGGGGTGCTGAGAGCCATTGAACCAAACTATAAATCCTGTATAGAATGGAAGCCACTTCAAGTCAGGGAGTGCTAGTTCCAGCACCTATGTCTTTGGGGCTGCCTTGTGAACATGTGCAATATGTTCCAATGCTCCCCACAAAGTGCTGGCCATACTATGCAGACTAGTGCAAAGAGGGGGCAGGGTGAAGGCCCAGCCGTGCCCCAGCAACCTTCTCCTTGCAGGGTGGAGAAGCAGGAACAAGCAGTCCCTCAAGCCTGCTGAAGGTCTGATTGTTGGAGCCTTCTTGCACATGCCTCCAACACGGCATTGTTAAGCAAGGGCCTGTCATGATCTTGCCCTTTGCACCTTTGCCCCATATTTTGTCTCATATTTGTGTATCACACGCTAAAAGGTAGGAGTCGGAGGGACCAAGGTATCAATCTGGCAGCTTAAAGATGCAGTAAATTAACTGAAAAATTAAGAAAATTTTAAAAGATATGTGTATCAACAGAGCTCCACAGTCTGCTGATGATAATAGTTCTACAAACTAATACTGTAAGAGTATTGTAATGAAAACCAGAAATCAGGCACAAACCATAATCTCTTGGAGTCCAAAATTCAGATCTTTTCCCCAAGATTTTCCCTTAATATCATGCATTCTTCAAAATCCGCAGTACTTGTCAGCCTTTGAAGCTATTTCAAGACATTCGTTCACTGTTTACCCTGACGAACACACTAACCTCGTTTAGTGTCTGAGCCAAGTATATTGTGCAATATGGGCTCAATAGCCATTTTGTTCAGACCCCTTTTCTGATTGCATCTCCTCTTTTGTGAACCGAAGTGGTAGTTCTGTGTGATGCTGAATGAGGCCAGTGGTCCAGCTAAGTAAAAGTTGGTACGTGCTGATAGGTAGACCTGATCAAATGATTGTTTTTTCATTTGGTTCAATCCAAAATGGAAAATTTTCAGTTTTTCTTGCTGAAATGAAAGACTGAAAAAAATGATTCCGGTCAAACAAAATGTTTCGTTTCCAGATTTTTAAAATCTTTTTTGGGGGGGTGGGGGCTAGTTAAATCTAGCTAAATTTCTAAACAAAAATCGTTTCACAGCAAAAAGTCAAAAGGTTTTGTTTTGAAAATGTTGAAACAAATCATTTTGACTTTTCTAATTTTGTTTTCGTTTTTTCTCAGTCCAAACTGCATTTTTCAGCGAATAATCAATTCATCCAAAACATGTTGCCCAGCTCTCCTGATGGGTTTTCTACCAGAGCACAATATTGCAGACTAAAGGAAATGAACATTTTCCTGTTGAACACCCCAAATCAAGAGAGGCTTAAGGGGAAGACTTGTATTGATTTATCAATATCTCTGTATCTAGGGTTTCTACACGGTACTTCCCGTTGTAATCTTTCCTTTATGCCCTGCCCTCCACTTGCCTCTCTTTGCACAATACAGAGAGTGATCATGGCCCATTTCATTTTAGTATCAATTTTCATTTTTAGTTTTCATACCTGTTAAGGTTGGAGGTCCAGAAATCTGGATGTTTTATGCAAATGATGTAACCTAATTTGCATATTTTATGAATTATTTTATTTACTTGAATGACAGCGAATGTCCGGATGATCAAAACTTAAGCATGAGAAGGCTGCAGCAAGGGATGAGTTTTAAGAACATTAGGACTACAATCCTGATTGGCTATGGTATCTCCCTGGGTTAGTGTCTAGATAACTCTGGTAGTGCCCTAAGGCTCTGGCCCTCTCTGCTCCTTGTCCCAGATTGGGTACAGTGCTGTGGTTGGGTTGCTAGCCCCTGATACTGGCTGCTGCTTGCCCTGTGTTGGGAGGATGATCTGGCTACTTCCTGCCATCAGCGGGAGATGCTTCAGCCAGGCTGCTAGCACCTGGCTGGGTGACTAGCTCTGCCGACTGCTACTTGGCTGGGGGTGTCTGGCTCAGGCTCTGCTTGTTACTCCCTGAATACAGCTCACAAGTCCCTGTGGCCAAGGATTACTGGCCAGAGCAGTGCCTGTGAATCAGACCCGCAGCCAGAGTAGAGCTGCTCTCTCAGTTCCCATGACTCACCCCTCGAACAGAGCCGGCAAGGACTCCTCATTCAGGCAGCCGCAGCACTCAGCAGTACTGACTCATCCTCTAAGTAAGGCCCTACTTAATTAGCGATATTGCGGACATTGAGGATCCTGCAATATTAGGTTTCCACCACCATTTTTATTTTAATTAGCTTACTTTGCGCAGTCCACAATTTTGTATACATTTTGAGGTTTGCAACACACACTTTTCCCCCCATTAGTACAGTAGAACCCCATTGGTGACTAGTGTCCTTGGTTGGCCAACAACTGCTCTGACTGACCTGCCACAGTTTTGATATATTTGCTCTCAAGTTATCAGCTTGTCACTTTGAATTGCATCTATGTATTGTATGGTTATGAGAGAATGCCAGAAGGTTCAGAAGCTTAATCTGAAAGTTTGTCTGTAGTTTATCTGAACGTCTCTTTTTCTAGGAAAGGGTTTAGAGATCTCCTGAGTTCAGACACCTGGACAAGGTGTCTAGCGCTTCCTGGTTTCGGCCTTGTTGCTGCAGTCCTGAAGCCTTACAATTCCAACTGCTTTGCAGGGTGAGTTCCATTGAATAACACCGAGTTCCTTTTTTTAAAAAAACCCTCACTTCTGGCAGGTGAGGTAGAATTTTAAGGCTCTCAGACGGCAATGCTTTGAGGATATCTTTTCATGGGATTTTGGTATCTGAATTTCCTTATTTTACCTAGCCTAGCTTGTTAATGTCTGGTCTCTGTCTTGTGAGATTTCATTATTGAGCTCTGAGACCCTTGGGTGAAAGGCATTGTAGAAACGGAAAATATGGTTGTTCCTGTATTAAGTTGCTGTGTTTAAAATGGATCAGATATTATCATCTCAATGTGGTCAGTGCTGTACAAAGCAGAGCAGAAGACATTGTCTCTGGTTCCAAAGAGCTGACATTGGACTGGTCCTACCTACATCATGCTGAAAGCCTTCAGTTTGTATTGGCCATAACTGGAGTTAAGGGCTTTTAGCACTTCTCAGGATCAGGCCTTGAGTTAAAATCCATTGAGACCTAATATATCATGGCTAGAGGAAGGTCAATCTATAAAGTTGTGTGGACATCTGACTCTCTTTGGTGGATCATTGTGAAGAGCCTTCACAGAGTATAGGGCAGCAAAGATTTGAAGGAAGACACAAATCATTTGGTACCCAAGGAAAGGGAATGAGGGAATTCTAAGTATAAGAAACAGCATGGAAGAAATCATGGAGCCAAGAATGGGTGAAAGTAAAGACAAGAGAGTTTTGGACAGGAAACTGCTGCTTCTTTTAGTTCCTGTTGGTGGGCGATCAGTCTGCTACTGAATGTTCGAACTGTATTTAATGGCACATGAAAAGTGAGACAGAACACAGTTGCCCTTCTGATCAGCAATGACATGGAAGTTTGTCTGCTCTGCCTGCTAATGCAGCAACATCAATATACAGTTCCTGTCTGAACTGCTGTGTCATTAGGAAAAAGGAGAGCACAAACTGCAAATTAGCGGAAGGGTGGTTGAGGGAAGGAGGGAGAGGAAAAACGTTCTGCAGTCGATTAAGAGCTTTGCATTTAAAGAAATCAATCCGCAGGCGCTTGCTCAGCCTCCCGGTAACACATCACTCAATTGTTTCACGGCTGTGACCTGAAATGTGGAGTCAGAACGGCGAGGGCACTGCTGAAGAAGGGAAACAGCAGCCAGCAACTTCCCCCGAATGCCAGGAGGGGCTCACTGAATAATTTATAAGAGGCTAAACCATCAGAACAGCGCCCGGGTGCTGCCTATTACTCAGGCTGATTAACTCTGGCTCCTGTGCTGGATGGCTTGGCCCAATAAACGAGGCCCTTTATTTATTTATTTATGTGTTGCTTCCCTAAATGCTGTGCAGTGAGGCAGCAGTTTTGTGGAGTGCGGCTAGCAAATAACAGTCTCTGTCTGATGATTAGTGAGCCATTCAATTGGAGATGGGTCACATGGCTGAAAGGACATGCGGGACAACCGTTCAGGCAGCGATGGCTAACTTCAAACCCTCATTAGGCATCAGAGCCTGACAAATGTTAACTGAAGCCATATTAAATATTAAAAAGTGCATTTTTCACCCTCTCTAGAGGCCTAAACAGAAGAAATGGCACCAGGCCACTCATTTGGGGTCTGATCTAAAGCCCAATGCTGGGAATAAAAAGATGCCCATTGACTCCAGTGGGATTTGGATCAGGTCCTTTATTTCTTGTCAACATAGAGAACCATGAAGCAGTGTTTTAAAAGTCTTCAGTGTGTCCAAATCACAAAGTTCTGATCCATATTTTGGGCACCCTAAAAATCTGGGGTTGTCCCAGCCTATCTCTAGTATTGGTGGAGTTTCACTACAACTGAGTTTACGATAAGCCAGTTTCACACTGGGGGTGTGTGCGTGCGGATTTCACTTGTTTTACTGTTTACCTGTCTTCTTAATAGCTGAAAAATTGTAAATTATGCGTTTTTAAAGCTAGCTGTGGTCGGGACACTGATGTCTCTAGGGTTCAGTCATGAGCTATAGAGCCCTTAGCTTCCCATTGGTAGCAACCAAAACATTTTAGCATTTGTTGGCTGGTCAATGGCCACTGTGAAATGAGTTTGGTGGGTCTCAGTCCATTTACCAGTGGCTAGATACTCACATCACAAAAACCTCTCTCACAGCTGGCACTAACAGTCCCCCCTTTCTACCTGAGAGGCCAAAGATTGAATGAGCCATGGTGACTAAACTGTCTCCACTCCTATGGGTAGTCCCACTCTACATGAGGGGTGTGGCACACCAGCAGGAGGTTAAAGATCACATAGCATGTGACAGAGTATAAGGGTCTTAGACCCAATGTCCTGGTCAAATGCCAGCTTGACCAATTCCATTCTGCTTGTCTAAATCCCTCCTACAGTCTCAATTATACTGAACACCGCTGGTCTGATTTTCAGGGGTGCTGGGTACTCGCAAATCCCAAGGAAGCTAAGCCACTCTGCTAAGCTAGGCCACTAGTGCCCATTGGCAAAAGCAGAATAAGCAAAAATCTGTGCTACTTGGCATTACTTAGTGAAAGTCTGACAAGGAATTATCCAACGTCAATTTTGTTTCAAAAAGAACACACATCTGATTTTAAGCTTTGTGCTACAAATGGCCATTTTTGGCCAACCCACGCCCCCTTTTGGAGAGCTGCCATTAGGAACACAGCCGTGAAGAACCACACACTCTCTGGAGGGAGGGCAGAATGCTGGCAGATCAGGACCTAAGAGCGTCAGCTGCTGTCAGCCTTTCAAACTGACCCCCAACTCAGGACACTTTTCAGAGCTCGGCAATGGTGTTGTGCAAAGGGAATAAGGCCCTGAGTTTAACTGAACTAAGGCAAGAGAGAGCATGAGTTTCAAATTTCAAAATCACTGACACCCTCAAGTTCACCCTCACTTTTTTGCCCTCCTATGTTACCTTTAATGGTCTAAGGGGCCATGCACTGGCAGAGGCATCCCACATATATACCATCCTCCATCAGGGTGCTTCAGTTCTGGCCAGGAGGGACCAACTGCAAGGCTGGGAGGGGAGTTTATTGTACCGTATTTTGGCCAACTATCTGAATAACCAGCCCGTGAGTCTTTTAAAACGTCATGACTCTTCAGATAGATTGACCAAGCTTCAACCTTCAGAGCAGCGCGAGACCTGTTTTGTCTTTAACCGCTAGGTCCTACACCCTTACGCTCAGTGTGTGTAAGTCAATACAGAAAAAAACAAACCATTTCAGACTTTCTGAGCAATCCACTTCATGCTGCGGCTCATTAAAAATTCACTCTGGCTTTGCAAATCTTACGCAAGGCAAATTTCAGCTGCATTTACGATAGATTTTCCCCTAAATTCATTTTTAACTATATATTCCCCAAGTGGTACCAATAGCTCGACAAATGAAATTTCTGTACACATCCCCACGTGTGTGCTGCTGGGATAGTCTCAAGCAGGGAAACTAGCTGTTGCCTCAGATGAGAGACTAGGGGGCTGGAGGTGTAAATACATGATGGGAGATACTCTGCACTTCCCTATAACCTTTCCCTATAATGCTGGGATAGCCAGACTCTGATCTGATTGAAGATAAACCTCTGTGTGATGTAGGAGAATATTTCTCTGGTTACTGTGATTTCAGTTCTTTTTACCTTAAAATGTTTTTGCAGTTATGGAAATCTAATGTTTAATCATATTGTAAAATATAGTCTAGTCAAGGAATAAATAACCTGTATTGAAGCAACCTTGTCTGCACCTGATTTTAATGGAGAGAGGCAGAAAGCAGAAAATGTAATGATCCTTCAAGACACTGTATGGAAAATGATGTTATCAGCGCAATACTCTGGACATGCAAGTGAAATTTAAACCAGCCTGTAGCCTTCTCTAAAGAGAGAAAGAGAGACCCTAAGTCAATTCCCTGATGAAAAAGACACAGGAACCAACCCACTGGCTCATCTTCTGTTTTATCAATACTGTTTTAATATTTTTCTGATCTGATCACCATAGTTCATCATAGTTCATCCTGTTTTTTATTATCCTTTCAACCTTAAAGATGTATTAAACCATGGCAGGAAAAGCTGTTCTTCCACTCCAATGCCCAGCTTCCATGCCCTCGGGGGAGCCATTCTTTATCATAATCGAGATATTTTTAGAATCCTATGTAAATACCAGTGCAGTTTAATCAAATATGAAAAATGTCCAGCTGCTATGCATTGATCCTAGTCCTACTGACTTTCAAACATTAACCATTTTAATTTAACCTTGCCCATCAAATCCTGATCAAAGTAAGAAGAAACTTGAGTGAATGGTCTATCCTTATACAATAGCAATAATATTTCCTAGATAGAATGGCTCTGTCTTTTAATTATTTTTGTAATAAAACTAACCGTAATGTAGTTCAGATCTTTTCAGCAGTGCCATCTAAAGAAACTGGCATCTGACTCTTGTCCTATCTAGTATCCCCTATCAAAATAAATTATTGGAATATCTCAATTCTTCCCCACCCATCCACCCAATTTTCTTTCTTTCTTTCTTTCTTTCTTTCAATAAACAAAGACAATATGTTATTTTCTTGTAATAAAATGAGCTGATAAAGCACATCCTATTTTAATTCATAGGAAAGGAGAATGGGGTATATAGGAGGAAGGAAAAATATGTATATTGGTTAGCCCAGATTCCTTGAAGAAAGAAAGAAAGAACCTTACTAAGAGACTTTAAATATCTGCTTCCCCTCCTTCCACCCCCTTCTTTTTTATTTTGTTTTTAAAGTTAGGTTTAACGGTCCCATGACTGACAATACTGACTGATTTTTGCTTACCTGCCTCACCATGACCAGAAACAATGTACTCCAAGAACACAATCAGCATGATGCCTTTATGCTGCATGTCTGTAAGGGGGAAAAATATCTGTCCTTAGTGGAGCAAAAAGAATGTCATAAATCTACAGGTTTGGTGTCTGCATGTTCTTTCTTTCTTTCTTCACCTTCCTCTCAGGGCAGGGATCCTGGCTGGTGTCTCATTCTTCTTGTTTTATTTTAAATCCAGACAGCTTTCCAGGTCTCAGATGGCTTCTGTGTGTGTGACCCACATTGCTTCCAAATAAATAAAGGAATGGGTAGATGTTACCCCTTTGCATCCAGAAAGTAGGTGAAATTCACATCTCTGACACAGCCCAGAGACAAACCATCACTGAGGAAGCAAAGCAAAGCTCAGGTCTCCGGTCAGATCTGATAATATGCAGTTATTTTACTTGCTATTTTAATCTTTCACTTTCATTTGCGGTCCTTGCTTCTTGGGTCCCCCGCCCCCCTTATCCCCTCCCTACTCCCCCTCCCTCTGCTGCTAATGGGGGTGCAATTAGGGGCCATGCACCATTAAAACCTTGCTTTGTTATGAATTTTGTCCTAGACAGTGCGCTCTTCCCTTTTGCTCCCTGAGGCAGAGGGTCATAAGAAGAACTAAGTTTGCTTTTCTTTCTGAGAGATGATCGGACAATTACTCGTCTCTCTCTCACCCCCTTGCTGTCCCTGCTCTCACTTTTCCACCAAGGGGCTAGCTTCACAGACTGGTCGTCAAAGGGTAATAATGAAGTCAATGCACACAGAATCGATTGCCCCCTTTTACTGTTCTTCTCTGCCTCCTGGGACTTGATTTGTTCCTGGAAATTATGACAGATTAGGTTCCTAGTGGGGAGGGGGTAGCATTTGGTTTAGGGGAGCTGGGGGTTCGGGAGGGGGTTGGAGGAACTATTTCTCCCTCCCATATGCCTTGCAGAAAAAAGGGGGGCGAGAGATCCTCCCTTTTGCTATCTGGACAGGGGTTTCGCCCCCCTCGTTGTGCTATCTTCAAGTTTTCTCTCTGTCTCCCTTCAGCTGCTAGCACATCTCTCCGTCCTAACTGGCCAGCTCTGCCCTCTGGTCCTGTCTGGCTGCGAAGGGGATTATTATAACATGTGATCTTCTTCCTGTTCTTTATATGTTTTTAGCGGCGGTGGGGGGGGGGGGGGGTCGTTTCCACACCCCATCGGCTGGGCTTGTGGCTGATCCTTGCTCAGATGCATGTTTTATTTGTTTGCCAGCCGCATCTGCCTCCTCCAGGAGCCAGGCTGGGTGGGGGGAGAGGTTAGAGCAGGCTTGTCACTTTCAACTCAGGCGCGCCCCAACTTTGCTCCTGTGCCTTTAAATTAAATACCCAGCATGTGAGACTGGCGGGAGGGGGGGGAATCCTCCCACCAGCTGCTCGGCTCTCGCCTCTGCAGCGCCCTCTATCAGGCAGCCGGGCAAATGACAGCTGCCTGCTGCAGGTCACTAACCAGACAGAAACAGCGGGGAGCCAATAGCATCCAAAGCAAGGAGAGACCAATGAGCCTAGAGGGTAGGAGGGGATTTCAAAACAAATGGCAACGGATCTGCTAGGCCAACCTGCCAGGCAAGATGTGTACATGAGTGTGCCCTGCTTTGTTCAAGGCACAACATGAGACAGTCCCTCCCTGCACCAAAGAACCCACAGGCTATCATTGACTATCAGGGTTGGGAGGGACCTCAGGAGGTCATCTAGTCCAACCCCCTGCTCAAAGCAGGACCAATCCCCAGACAGATTTGTGCCCCAGATCCCTGAAAGGCCCACTCAAGGATTGAACTCACAAACCCTGGGTTTAGCAGGCCAATGCTCAAACCACTGAGGTATCCCTCCCCCCCCATGTTTGCAAGCAGAGCCACACAAGCAATGCCTGGCACCAGATTTAGAGTTCATTCGTCTTCATGGGGGCTGGCACAGGTGTAAGTTGTTCAGAGCATAGAACTCATTGCTTAAGGGCCCGATCCTGCAAACACAGCCCTGCCTGACTTGTTTTCAGGGGACTAGCGTGGGTCTGACTCTTGTCTTTCTTAAACCTACCTTGTGTCAGTGTCACTCCCTGGGCTTCTGGGGAGTTACTCTTCAGTTAAACTGCATTCCTGAGACAGAAGCAGGCCCAATGGGAATCTAAACATGAGAAAGGCAGCTCTCCTACCTGAGTGTTTGTAGGATCAGATCCTAAAACCAGAAATAAAGAATGTGTGTTACACTGGGAAACCTAGGGAAGGGGGGGGGGGAGATTATTTGTATATTTTTGGTTCCCCCCCCTTCTTTTAAAACTGCTAGAATGATGCATAATAATTATGCAAAATACTCCAGTCACCTATTATAAACCATGCAAATACTGTCCTAGGGTTCAAACTGACAGGGTTTAGTGGGAGCAGAGGATGTGCAACACCTTACGGATCAAGCTCCATATAACATTAATGGAAAGCCTTTGTTCATAATGTGTTGTTGTTATCAGTGTTTAATATAAGAATGGCCCTACTAGGTCAGACCAAAGGTCCATCTAGCCCAGTATCCTGTCTTCCAACAGTGGCCAGTGCCAGGTGCCCCAGAGGGAATGAACAGAACAGGTAATCATCAAGTGATCCATCGCCTGTCGTTCATTCCCAGCTTCTGGCAAACAGGCTAGGGACACCATCCCTGCCCATCCTGGCTAATAGCCACTGATGGACCTATCCTCCATGAATTTATCCAGTTCTTTTTTTAACCCTGTTATGGTCTTGGCCTTCACAACATCCTCTGGCAAGGAGGCACACAGGTTGACTGTGTGTTGTGTATAGAAATACTTCCTTTTATTTGTTTTAAACCTGCTGCCTATTAATTTCATTTGGTGACCCCTAGTTCTTGTGTTATGAGAAGTAGTAAACAACACTTACTTATCTACGTTCTCTACACCAGTCATGATTTTATAGACCTCAATCATATCTTCCCTTAGCCTTCTCTTTTCCAAGCTGAAAAGTCCCAGTCTTATTAATCTCTCCTCATACAGAAGCCGTTCCATACCACTAATCATTTTTGTTTCCCTTTTCTGAACCTTTTCCAATTCCAATATATCTTTTTTGAGATGGGGCGACCACATCTGCACACAGTATTCAAGATGTGGGCATACCATAGATTTATATAGAGGCAATATGATATTTTCTGTCCTATTTTCTATCCCTTTCTTAACTGTTCCCAGTATTCTGTTAGCTTTTTGACTGCCGCTGCACATTGAGTGGATGTTTTCAGAGAACTATCCACAATGATTCCAAGATCTTTCTTGAGTGGTAACCGCTAATTTAGACCCCATCATTTTATATGTATAGTTGGGATTATGCTTTCCAATGTGTATTACTTTGCATTTATCAACATTAAATTTCATCTGCCATTTTGTTTATTGCTGCACTTATGGAAAAGTCCAATAGAATTTAATAGCAAAAAATAATAACCTTTCAATACATTTTTCAACCCTTCTGTCAAATTTAATAGACAATAATATCCCTGTTGTAGGATTCCAGAGGATTGTTCAAGGAAACCTATAAGAGAAGGCATCATTCTCTTTTAAATGCTATAGGGTTTCAGAGCAATTTCTACAGAACATTATTTAATTTCTTAAGAACCCTACTGATTTCACCCTTTTACACCTCATAGGACAATATAAGTCTGAGATGTTCCCATTTCACACCTGTTCATTATATTAATATTTTCTCTCTCTCTCTCTTTTCTTTCCAGATTATGGGCTCAATCCTGGAGTCCTTACTCAGGCAATTCTCCCAGTGGATGTCAGCAGAGACGTAGGCTGTGGCTTTGTGAATGCAACGAGGGCCAAAACACTGCTGCACAATTTAAACAAAGGCTCAAAGGTGAGATTAAAGTTCATGTTTCGTGTTCAGAGGAAAGTCACAGGAAGCATATTTGTTTGTTTGTGATGTTTGAATGGGAAGATCCTTAACAGCTCTGGTTGTTGTTGATCATGGTGTATAAAAGCCAGGTAGAAGAGAAACTTTATTTTCTCCCTGCTGTTATTATGTAGCACAGCAAAATCAGTAGCAATATTGAATAGACTGATATATTTTCAGTTTAAAGCTGTTAATGTTCAGGAACATATAATAACAGGAACCTATTTGGGGTGGCATCTTTACTGCTATTATGGGTAACAGCTGTTAACAGAAAGGGAAACTGGTCAGGAGTGAGGTACAGTACTATCCAGAGGTGTGAAAGAGAAAGCTCCCAATATTCAGTTATGAGATTATAGATGGGTAAAGGCACAAATCATAGAATCGCTACTCGGGCAAATCTCCTTTTGAAGTCCATCAGCCTTACTTTGCATTGAAGGCAATGTGACTTTGTGGTGTGCAAAGAATGTAGGATTGGGCCAAACGTACCCCAAAGTGTTAGCAGAGCAGCTGCAAAAAAATAAAAATAAAAATAAAAATCCAGAGAATAAACAGCAAAATGGTAAATGATTCATTATTAGGGGGAGGAGGGAAGAACCAATGGGATTTCACAGTGTGAGGAGGTGTGTCGCCTGTGGTGTCTGTCCTCAGAATTTGGGAGGCATGTTTGCAAAAGCCACAGGACAGGCTGTTCTCTCTGAGGTGATTTCATAGCTGTTGCACATCCCAGGTGCTCACACTCCTCCCTTTCCACTTCTCATTCCCCTTGAACCAGCCTTTTCTTCATCTCCTATTTCCCCAGCAGACATGTCTAGCCTGGAGGAAATTTGTGGGGGACTTCCACTACATCCCCTGCCGGAAAACAGAGGGCGAAAGAAAGGAGTGCCTCACGCGCCTGTGAGAACCCCCAACCTCACCGCTCAGGAAGAAAAGGTAACACGGGGTTTGCAAGACCAAGCCTTCCTTCCCACCAGATACTAGCCACCAAAGCAGCAGGGCTTCTGCCTCAAATGCTCCACAGGGTTTGGGGGCCAAAGTACAAGGCCACTAAATAAGTCTCATTGTTGCTTAATATCACTGAGCTGTCAGCTAACAGACAACACCATGGGGACTTGTCTCTTTCCACCTCATTGCTTCTCCCCAAAGAAAAGCTTGAGACACGTCGGTGGGGCAGTGTGGGAGCAGCTTGCACAGCAGTTTTTGGTGCTTTCTGGGGATAAACAGGGGACTTTCGGCTTTGTAGCTGTCAATCCAGCACTTTTCACTGGACATTTTATGAGTATCCCCTTTAAAAAAAAAAATCCCTAGTGCAGGGGTGGGCAAACTACGGCCTACGGGCCGGATCCGGCCCCTCAGGGCTTTGGATCTGGCCCGCAGGCTTGCCCCCCGTGGCACCGCGGGCCCCACGCTGCTCTCGGGCGGGGGGCCAGAGGGCTCTGTTCGTTGCCCTTGCCTTCAGGCCCCCCCCCCCAGCTCCCATTGGCAGGGAACGGGGAACTGTGGCCAATGGGAGCTTCGGGGGAGGTACCTAGAGACAAGGCAACGGCAATGCGGAGCTCTCCACCCCACCTCCTCCCTCCCTCCCCCCCAGGTGCCACAGCGCTTCCTGGAGCAGCGCGGGGCCAGGGACAGGGCAAGCATGCAGGGAACCTGCCCTGGCCCTGGTGCGCGCTGCTGCCACCCCGCAGGCCTAACCCCTCCTGCCCCATGCCCCCCAACTCCCTGCCCTAAGCCCCCTGCCTGCACCTCGCACCCCTCCTGAACCCCAACTCCCTGCCCTGAGCCCCCTCCCACACCCCTGTGCACCACAACCCCCTGCCCCGAGTCCCCTGCCGCACACTGCACCCCTCCTGCACCCCAACCCCCTTCCCTGAGCCCCCTCATACACCCTGGACCCCTCCTCTGCCCCCAATCCCTTGCCCTGAGCCCCTTCCTGCACACCGCACCCCCTCCCACACCCACACTCCCTCCACACCCCAACCCCCTGCCCCGGCCCTGCATACAATTTCCCCACCCAGATGTGGCCCTCGGCCCAAAAAGTTTGCCCACCCCTGCCCTAGTGTATGTGTACAAGGCTTAGCCCACAAAATTGATCAATGCAAAGTATGGAAGATCAACACCTGTTTACAAACCATCCACATACATTCCTTTTTGGTTTTGCATTTTAAGATGTTACAGGGGGAAATATATTTAAAAGCCTAATCAGAAACGTCATGGTATTCTCTGCCGAGGCACAGACTTCAAGGGTTTGAGTTAATGATTTCTTCTTGGTTGTGCAATTCTCTTTTTTTTTGTTTGACTAAGTAATTTGCACTGTTAAGTAATCGTTAGGCTCAATCCTTATTAGAGATTTAAAATTTTTTTTACAGTAGAGAGGTTACATTAAAACGAAAGTCAATAGGAGTTTTGCGTGTTCAAGGGCAGCAAGTGGGTTCCTTAATAGTCTGAAAGACCATGTTTCATCAGATAATAATAGCAATAATAATATAACATTGTACTTTCCCTCTTCCCCCCGCCCCCTGCTATGCTAGACACACAGGGACACATTCACAACTGGTGAAAGTAGGCACAAATTCATAGACTTTTTTGGTGTTACACCTGCTTAGGTGAGTGGTGAATTGGCACTTGAGGTCAGATTCTTTCTGTCCGTTTCCACAAGCAAGGAGGAACCAAAATAGTTAAAAACCAGCTGGGGTGGAGGTGCATACCTGGGGAGATCCAGCTCTCCGATCTCTCCCCAAGTCCTTGGGACTCTATGGAAACCCAACTTCTAAGGATTGAGACATCAGGGGCATTTGGAACAAGAAGGGAACAACCATGAGAGATCCAATTAGGAATGAATGCTATTTTGAGCAACATTTGTTGCTGAGGAATGTTCTCCTTGGCTATTACAGCACAGCCATGGGATGGAGGTGGGGGAATTAATGACTGCGTGGCTCTCGAAGGAGCCCTGCTGCCAGGAGGACGGGAGATCAGTGGAGCTGCGGTGCAGAGGCATACGGTCTCCATAGATGTTCCGAGATCTCTATGGACCTACAGATATTCACCTTTTAGCAGGCCAAAACCCCCTCTCTTTATCATGGAGAGATCCTCACCCCTTTTCTCCTATGAGGCAGGTACTCTGTGAATGGAAACTAGTACAATTTCCTGCCCGCCATAACCTCACAAGGAGGAAAGTATGGATCATGGACTCCACATTATTTCCTCAGGTCAAGTATTTTCTGGGAACAAACCCAGTGGAATTGGTTTAGTCCCAATCTGGTTTCCAGCATCCTACCCTATTCTCTCCCCTCCTTATCAATAACAGTTAATAAAAGATCAGGCTGGTTGTGAATTTTTGATTGGCCTGTTAAAGATTTAAAAGCTTCCTTTCTGATTTATTTGGCTTTTAATCCTCCACCTTTAAACTCCTAACAGGTTGAGAGTCTCAGCTGGTATTTATTTGATACCCGAAAGCCCAAATGCCTTCCATGCTTAAAAAATATAGTCTTTCTACAAGGTGGTTTCAAAACCTTGAGACAGGATTTCAGCTTTTACCAGTGGTGTGTAATGCTGGGACTATCTGGAGATTTTCCTTTATATGCAATGATACGTTTATTTTCTAATTAAAATAGCTAATGAGCAATGGAAGAAAGTAGTCCAGCGTCTCAGCTGGTATGGAGTCAGTGAAGCTATGGTGACTTATACTTGCTGAGGATGTTTGTATCCCTTCAGTCAAAGTTTTTCTGTATTTGCAATAATAATTCTAAGCCATTGCAATGTTTTGTTTTCTTGTGCCTCTGTTTCTGGTAATAATATAAAGCCTTTAAGTGAGATTTAGAAAAATCCATATGCCTTGGGGCTTGCTGACGAGATATACAATTCTCCCTACCATACAATCTTTAATCTCCTTGGATAAACCAAACCATTTCTGAGGACCTATTTTGTTTATAAGTTTCCTGAGCTCACTTGCTTCCACTTTCATGCCCTAGCGCTTGAAACAGCCATATCCTCTGTCTTTCCCTCCCCGTCTCAGAAAGCTCAAGCCTTCTGTTCTTTCGCTTCCATCTGTCAAGCTAAACATTCTGCAAACAGGAAGCTTTGACTGGAATATCTTTGCTAGTAGTTATAATGTAATAGGCATGGGTCAAGAATTTCAAAAATAGGAGCCTAAAGTGGCCCCTTTTGTGAAATTGCTGAGCCCCCAGCAGCTCCCTTTGACCTCGGTGGAGAAGCAGGAGGACATTTGACCTCAGTGGGAGCTTCTGGTTGATTAGCATTTCTGAAAATCAGGCCACTGAGTTAGAAATCAACATATGGAAGGAGAAGTCTAACTCTAGGCTTCTGCTTTTGAAAATCTTAGCCATAAAGAACACAGGCGGACTTTCAGAGCCTGTGTGGAGTTTACAACAATGGCCATTCAGAAAGATCCACTTTTACTTCTAAACTGAGGTCATCTGTATTGGATGCTATTGCGAGAGAATAACACGTGAAACCCACAATCTCATTTTTACAATCACTTTTCAGAGAATAATCCCACTATAAATGCCTTATAAACACCAAAGAAGATAAATGGGAGGAAAGAAAAGTTAATCTCATTGTTAAAGAACAGAACAAGGAACCAAGAAATCAATGTGACTTTGAGTGTCACTTCTCTGGGCTGCAGTTTCCCATCAGTAAAATGGGAACAATAATAGTGACCTATCTCCCAATATGGTTGTAAGGCTTCATCTTCATGTTTGAAAAATGCTTTGAGATCCTCCAATGGAAAGTGCTGATAGTGTTATTAGGAGGATAAACTGAGGCTAGTCATATAAATCCACACCCAGATACTGGCTTTTAGAAGGGAGGAAAGGAAAGAAAAGCCATTAAAAAGGTTCTAATATTCCTGGTTTCCCAAGACAGTCCCATAACAAAGAGGTTGACAGTTGATCAATTGCAGCAGGATCTATTGAAAGCTATCTGGCTCCTGTTGAAGTTAGTGCAAGGATTCACTTTTATTTAAATGACAGCAGGGGCATGCTCTGCTTAGAACACAATGGGGCATGTGAATTCTATTGAGCAAGAAAAATCAACTGCTAGTGGAGTGCTTCAAAATGAGAGTAAAATATTAGTCATGATCCACCACGCATGTCTAAGAAGGAAACTTTGGGTCAAGTTCTTATATTGTACTTAGGTGACCGGATTGAAATACTCTCAACAAATTATTAATTCAGGGTGGGGTTTTCAAAAAAAGTCTAAGTGATTTAGGAGCATAAGTCCTATTGACTTTCATTACATTGTTAGTGAGGTTAAAGCCTGATTTTCACAGGCGTTGAGCACTTGCAGCGTGAGATGAAGTCAATAGGAGCCATAAGTACCAAGCATCTCTGAAAATCAGGCTCTTCATCTCTTTCTCTGCTTGCAGAATAATCACAGGGAAATTCTGATTTCCAGAAATGCATTTATTATAGATGAAATTCACTCCCATTCAAAGGTCCAGGCCAAGGCTCCATATTTTGATGACTTAGTGGGATTTAAGTATGTAGAGGCCAGGAACATACAAAATTCAAGATGTGCTGCTTAGTTGTGATTGGTCACATAAGCCACATGGTATTGCTTATCTTCTCTGGACACACATACTCAGGGCCGGCTCTAACTT
>NW_020664440.1:19203188-19262155 GCF_002925995.2 Terrapene triunguis
TACTAGCGCTTTTGGTATAGATACTTTCATCTGAGAATTCACTTTGGTTTCTGCAAATACAAGCGCATGCAACTTTGGAATTCATTTGCATGAATGTTTGTATTACAAAACGCAATCACTTGGATGCTCTTGGAAAGGGAACACAAATAAGGCATATGCTCAGCCAAAAAAATCCAGGCAGATATTCACAAAAATGTTTTCACATCATTTGCCCAGCTCTAGTATGTACTTACATGTTAAACTGTTTGAATTTATCAAACTGTATTTGTAGATTAGGTAAAAATATCTCTGGCAATCCCATTATACTACAAATAATGCAGGATATTTATTGAATAACTCTAGCCAGGTTAGAAAAATAACATTTTCATTCCTCCAGCACTTGATAGTCAACATAGAACACAGCCGTAATTCCAAATGTTGCAATATTTTCCCTTTTCCTGTTACACATTTCCCCCCGCCACACACATAGAATTTTATCCCAGATAATTGTATTTTATTTTTAAGAGTGTGTGTGTGGCATAATTTATCCTCTCATTTGAAATTCTCCAGAGTTAAATCATTGTAGTTATGGCTGACTGCAGCTGATATGTCAACTAACAAAAACACTCAACCTTACCGTATATTAATTATAGCTGGGATTTTTGTGTTCGCTAGTAACATGCTCTTGAAAAACAACTGCTTATCTAGCTGCTGGAGGGGTAGTTGAATTTGAAAAAATAATTTGCATTTTCTACATCCAGTGAATGGATTTTTTTTCTTCTTTTCGTACTGTCGATAAAATGGCAAATTCCAGCCTCTGGATTTTATTGGCCACATTCTCAGCTGGTGTAAATGGTCATAGCTCTGTTGACCTCAAAGAGGATCTGACCCTATGTGCTCAAATGCAAGCATACCTATGCCAAGAACATTTTCTTACATAGTCATCATCTTGTCTCTTCTGGCAGCCCTTATGGATGCTAGTTCTCATTGAAGCCAGAGGGTGTTTTGTGTGTGGAAGGCTTGCAGGCTCAAGTGGTGAGTTAGCTGGAGAACTCTAAGCCATAAAGACCAAACCATGGCCCGTTGAAGTCAACTAGAGATTTGCCACTGGGCCAAGGCTTGGGTTTTGTATGGCTTTTAAGGGCTTTTGCCAAAGTGTCTTGTTTTCCCAGAACAAGGATTATGCTGAGAATAATTAGGTTGAGTCCGTGAGTTTTCACTGTCCTCTGTTCTAAGCGCCATTATTCCCATACTGCACTACTCCAGTTCACATTCTCGATAAATTATCTGCATCCATGACTCCCTCATGCAACCACTAGAGGGTGCCGCAAGCGCAGGGTATATGTGCTGTATTCTCCCCTTCTCCAAAACAAGAGTCTCCGGCATGGTGAGATGATGTGATCTCATCAGATCTTAAAGCAAACTATATCTCCACTCCCTACAAATCACCCAAATGAAGCTATTAAGTTAAATATGGGTTGAGACTATCTTCACCGGAAAGCAGCTTGGATAGTGCTGCCATTTATAATGCAAGTGGGAAATCTTTTTCATGACCTTTGTGTGCAATTAGCCTTTTAAAGATTGTAAAATCTTTGGCCTCGTTATGGCTCTAATAGACCAGAATGTGGAATACATATTGGCTACATGATTTAACAAAGCGTTACATAAAGATAATAGCTTATGTGTATCACCTTTCATCTCAAAGGATACCAATGTGCTTTGCAAACTGTGGGCAACATCTCTGCAGGCAGAGGGAATACAGTGCCTGAGCACAGCCTGCAGAGTTTGATTCCATGTGCAGGAATCAGTTTAATATGAAAATACACCCACCACTGGAGAAAACTGTAGCAAATGCATAATAATACATAGCAACTCACTCTGCAATAGCTTGGGATGGACAGTGAGGAGAATATTTATCCAACTGGAACTTAGGCAGGAAGACTCTTAGGCAAGCAGCATGTAATGTGAATTTGCCCTGTTACGGAACGTGCCGTGAGATCTTCAATGCCCACCAGAGGCCAGGACCTCATTGTTGTCATTTCTGAACAATAGCTCCCTTGGCAGCACAGCGCCCCCTAGCACAACAGTGGAGAATTGGTTCAGTACTGACTTAGGCTAGGTCTACACTACAGCGGGGGGTCAACCTAAGATACACAACTTCAGCTATGTGAATAGCGTATCTGAAGTTGCGTATTTTAGGTCGACTTACCTGGCTGTGAGGACGGCGGCAAGTCAACCGCTGCCGCGCCGCCGTCAACTCCGCTGCCGCCTCTTGCCGCGGTAGATTTCCGGAGTCGACGGCAGAGCGATCAGGGATCGATTTTATCGCGTCTTCACTAGACGCAATAAGTTGATCCCCAATAGATGGATTGCTACCTGCCGATCCGGCAGGTAGTGAAGACGTGCCCTTACGAGAACGAACACTACTTTCGTCCACAGCCACTTCGTGCAATTGCTGCTGTTTCGGGCTAGCTGTGCTGAACAACTGTAAAATAAAATAACTCCACAAAAATATAGCTTGAAATAACCTTAGCAATTCATAGTTTGATTTTCTCACTGATGCAACAGTAATAAATATCTGATAAGTATCAAGAAGAGTATGTGTGATTTGCCTAAAATGCCACCCAGCTGTGACTATTTTGGCGTTTAATATTTCACATAAAATATACAAAATTTTGTATGATTTCTCTCACTCACCTACAATGTTGGCCAAAATGGCTTTATTCATTCCAACAATTAATTTTCCAGTAATTTCGAAATTCTGTATGTTTTACACATTTTATATGTTTTCCTTTACTGAAAAATAGTCTTATTTTTTCACATTTTTGTTCAAAAACTGGTCCATTTTTAATTGAAATTGGTCCTGGTTTTGCCTAAATAACATGCAGACCTTAGTGAGGTTTTCTGTGAAAATTAGTCCATTTTCCAGTTTGTAAGGAATGTGAAAAACCTTGAATTTACATTTCATTATGAGGATTTCACAAACATCTAGTGGTTACTTTTAATGGGAGAGATCCTTCAAGAATCCACTATCAAGTGTAGGTATCCTGCTATGAGTATACTCTGAGTGAAATTTATCTTTATGCAGAGAGCCAGAACAAGACCTATGCATCACTTAAATCCCATTAAAGTCCTATTTTGAGCAAACCTTCTGCATATGGGCAACTGTTGCACATAACAAATTGAAACTGCCTCATGTCTACCGGTTTTTTACTCCCTCTGTGGGATTGTTCCTAAAAATTCCACCATCATAACTTGACCTACAGAAGCAAAGAACAAAGATAAATAAAATGTGAACATTTTCTTCTATAAAGGGTTAGAAATGATGGGCAAACATCTTTAGAAAAACTAGGCACACAAGTATTTATGGCTAATCTTTACTTGATTTACATACCATACTTGCATTATAATTAATGAGAATTACATATGCACATTGAGAAGATAAAAAAGACCAGAAATTGCACCAGACTGCGAATGGAATACTGCCCATCATGGTGTTATGGTTATTTATTGAACATCTGTGCATAGCATCATATGCATGAAACTTTACCAAAAGTCTGAAGACATGGTTGCTGCCTTTGAGTTGAGCTGAAGCTTGTTCTACTCTCTATTGTTGGGTTTGCTTAATAAACAGAGGCTCAGATTGTCTAGCCCAATCTAGCCCCTTTGTGCCACTCCAGAGGAGCAAAGGGGCCATAAACTAGCTGTAGCCCCACAGTTAAGGCTTTCCCTGGCCTCAGGGAGCCCTCAACTCGTTTAGAGACAGCAGAGCTGTTTCCTATACCACTGCCTTCCTGGCCGAGTGTAGTGGGATGCCGGGGACAGGAAAAGAGTGGCCAGAACCCTACTGCCTGGTTATCTTCAGATGGTTCCTTTGCTGTCCTCCCCTCCCTCTACTGCTGTGGTTGGTGGAGACTGGGCGTAGCAGAGAATCTGAGCCAGAGTATTTTTCCGTTTGTGCAAGGATTAGGATGAAGAAATATCATCGGAAATGCTCCGCTTTCATACTTCTTGGGCTGTTATTCTTTTAAGGGCAGTAACCTTGAATACTCTTACAATCTGGGCAGGTTTCCCATCATATCTCATAAAGCTCATGTTGTTATGATAACCACCCACCTCGTCATCTTCATTTTACCCATGCCCTTTTCTTTGACAGCTGGCTTTGCAAAATGCCTTGCGTTATTTCCCACCCGAAGTCCATAAAGAGCTGGCGCTGGAATTTGCAGAAGAGCTCAAGCTGTATGGCCACATATACATGTACAGATTCTGTCCAGCAATTGAGATGAGGTAAGGTTGGGAGGGCACTTTTCAGAATTGCAATCAGTCGCCACTGACATGCTTGTTGTACTCTGGATATGAAATTCACTTCTGTGCATAGGGCTATGCCCCAGTGAGGCCTCACTTAAGCCCATCTAGAAACAGTGTCAAGACATAGTAATGAAATGAATCAATCAAACGAATACATATTGTGTCTTGTATGTAATTAGAAAACAGTAGCTTTGTTTATATTGAGCCTCAGCCATAGGTTTGGAATGCTGCCCCATAAGCTCCATAACAGAGGTTCTTCATACTCCGGGCTCTATATTGCTCTCTAGCCACATGAAATTCCCCTTGGCATTAGTGAACGGCCCACTGTCCAACAAGGGAAATATTGGGCACCCTTGTGGGTGGCCACTAGCTAGACCCTCCCCTCTCTATCGCTCATTATACTGTGCTCCTTATTTAAAAGCTGGTCTACTCTGGAGCCATTTACTTCACGCTCTTACATCATCAGTTCAAGCTCCTGGAATGCTTGTAAAACACTTGGGGTGAAAAATTCATCCCTGTGCAGAGAGACTGCACAAGGCCTATGCACCACTGAACTCTGACAAATACCCACATTCAGAGGTCCTTGTAGTGTTTCACAAACATCCGAAGTACAGTCCCAATTGTACGGACTCGGAGTAAGTCTTATATGCACTGCAGCTTGTGCTGAAGCTGAATGCTGTTGGCTGGCAAAACTCCTCAGTTATTATGTATGGACTGTAGATTTCAATCCATAGACTGTTGGAATGTTGAAGCCAACAATTGGTGAATCAGTGGGAAAAGTCAAATGCCCTGAGTGGCTTTGGATCCACCTATTTGAGAGACTGGCTCTCTCCTCATGCCACATAGGGGAGGCTTCAGAGCTGGATCCCCCTTGATTTAAAAGAGAGGTAGAGCATTCTCCACCAGGGGCCCTCAGCTTTGGAACCTGCTGCCTGACCCTCATCTGAAATATACTAGGCCTGTTGACATTTGGAGAGTGCTGTAAGGGGCAATACATTTACTCAAACTTTTGGAGAGGGGCAAAGGTTTGTGGAGCAGAGCAGTTTTGTTGAAGGGTCAGCTGTTGTTTCTAGTCTGATTAATTGTTCTAATTTGTGTCAAACAAGGGCATGTTTAATATCTTAACAGAAATCTAAATAAATAAAACAAGTAACTATAAAGCACTCAGATTTGTGCAAACAACTGTGTCTCCAAGCTCTCAGCATGAGACTGGGGCCAAATCCTGCAGACCTAAACTAAGACAAACTGCATGCTAAAGACATTGGGAGTTTAGTCTGAATAGGACTGCAGGATTGGACTCTAGGTAGCACAAAGCACTGAACACTAAAAAGTTGGGGACGAACTTGCCCTGACTGGGATTGGATTAGATGGCCCACCGGATCATTTCCATCTCTAATGTCAATAATTCTTTGATTGCATCAGATACTTTTTATAGCTTGTTTATTTTTCATTTTCCATTTTTATAACAATTTATTTGAATCTCTAAAATAGAAAGTCTTTTCTTTTCCACCTGGCACACTTTGTTTTCATTTGTTTATTTGTGTTTCCTATGGAATGTGGGTCAGCGTGCTTCTGTTTCATTAATATCCTTGTTCACATAGCAACATTCTTTGTGTTAGCAGATATCTAAGAATAGGGATTGTATGGTTGCTTATGGAACCAGTCCCCTGCACTGAGGCAGGACTAAATATTATCTAGACCATCCCTGACCGGTGTTTGTGTAAACTGGTCTTAAAAACCTCTAATAACAGAGATTCCACAACCTCCCTAAGTAATTTGTTCCAGTGCTTAACTACCATGACAGTTAGGAAGTTTTTCCTAATGTCTAACCTAAATCTCCCTTGCTGCAATTTAAGCCCATTGCTTCTTGTCCTGTCCTCAGTGGATAAGGAGAACAATTTATCACTCTCCTATTTATAACAACCATTTACGTATTTCATGTCCCCTCTCCGTCTTCTCTTTTCCAGACTAAACAACCCTCCCCCCCTTTTTTTTTCCTTCAAATTTTCCTCGTAGGTCACGTTTTCTAGACCTTTAATCATTTTTGTTGCTCTCTTCTGGACTTTCTCCAATTTATTCACATCTTTCCTGAAGTGTGGTGCCCAGACCTGGACACGACACTCTAGTATGTCTACACTACGAGAGTAGTTCGATTTCACTTAAATCGAATATGTGGAATCGATATTGCAAAGTCGAACGTGTGTGTCCACACTAAGGACAGTAATTCGACTTTGTGAGTCCACACTAACGGGGAAAGCGTCGACATTGGAAGCAGTGCACTGTGGGCAGCTATCCCACAGTTCCCGCAGTCCCCGCTGGCCATTGGAATTCTGGGTTGAGCCGCCAATGCCTTCTGGGTAAAAAAATGTGTCGAGGGTGCTTTTGGGTAACTGTCGTCATCCGTCCATCACTACCGCCTTCCCTCCCTCCCTGAAAGCGCCGGTGGGAAATCAGTTCGCGCACTTTTCTGGTCAGTGACAGCGCGGACGCCACAGCACTGCGAGCATGGATCCCGCTGCGACCATCGCTGCAGTTGTGGCCGTTGTCAACGCCTCGCAGCTTATCATACACCTTTCCCAGAGGCAGATGCAGATAAATCAGGCAAGGAGGCTACGGCACCGCGGTGAGGGCCTGAAGTCTGAGAGTAGCACGGGCCTGTCAGAAAGCACGGGACCCTGCGCCGAGGACATCACGGTGACAATGGGTCATGTGGATGTTGTGGAACGGCGATTCTGGGCCCGGGAAACAAGCACGGACTGGTGGGACCGCATAGTGCTGCAGGTCTGGGATGAATCCCAGTGGCTGCGAAACTTTCGCATGCGGAAGGGGACTTTCCTTGAACTTTGTGAGTTGCTGTCCCCTGCCCTGAAGCGCAATGAGACCCGGATGCGAGCAGCCCTGACTGTCCAGAAGCGAGTGGCCATAGCCCTCTGGAAGCTTGCAACGCCGGACAGCTACCGGTCAGTCGCGAACCACTTTGGCGTGGGCAAATCTACCGTGGGGGTTGTTGTGATGCAAGTAGCCAACGCAATCGTTGAGGTACTGCTCTCAAAGGTAGTGACCCTGGGAAACGCGGAGGCCATCATAGATGGCTTCGCCGCGATGGGATTCCCAAACTGCGGTGGTGCTATAGATGGAACTCACATCCCTATCCTGGGACCGGACCACCAGGCCAGCCAGTACATCAACCGAAAGGGCTACTTTTCAATGGTGCTGCAAGCACTGGTGGACCATAGGGGACGTTTTACCAACATCAACGTCGGATGGCCGGGCAAAGTTCATGACGCTCGCGTTTTCAGGAACTCTGGTCTGTTTAGACGGCTGCAGGAAGGTATTTACTTCCCGGACCACAAAATAACTGTTGGGGATGTGGAGATGCCTACAGTGATCCTCGGGGACCCAGCCTACCCGCTAATGCCCTGGCTCATGAAGCCCTATACTGGCACCCTGGACACTGAAAAAGAACTCTTCAACTACCGTCTGAGCAAGTGCAGAATGGTGGTGGAGTGTGCTTTTGGACGTCTCAAGGGGAGATGGAGAAGCTTACTGACTCGCTGTGATCTCAGCGAAACCAATATCCCCATTGTTATAGCAGCTTGCTGTGTGCTCCACAATCTCTGTGAGAGCAAGGGGGAGACCTTTATGGCGGGGTGGGAGGTTGAGGCAAATAGCCTGGCTTCTGATTACGCCCAGCCAGACAGCCGGGCGATTAGAAGAGCCCAGCGGGACGCGCTGTGCATCCGGGAGGCTTTGAAAGCTAGGTTCCAGAGTGAGCAGGGTAACCAGTGACTTTTCAATTTGTGTATAGAGAAGCTGAACCTGCCCCCGTTTCTTTACCCGGTTAATGTTGACTATCCTCTCCAGTTACATACCCCCTTCACCCCCTTCCAAAAAAATAAAATCAGTTCTATTTTGTTAATGAACACCGTTGTCTTTATTACTGTTTTCGCGGGAATGTTTTAAACCTGGGACGCAGACTGTGGTGTGGAGCGGGTGTAGTGTACTGATGCAAATGATGCTTCTAAACTCCAGGAATGACAGGCTCCTCAGTGGTGGACTGGTTGTTTCAACGGAGCCTGCCAGCCCTCCTGAGCGGGACTGCGTGTATGTCGGGGCTATGTGACTTTCTGTCAGGGGGAGGACGGTTACAGATCCCCTCTGCGTGGCTCTGTGATGCAGGATAAGGACCACTGCATAAGATCTGTAACTGCCCTCCCCCGCCACAAAGTCACAGAGCAACCCCCCCCCCCACATAACATGAAAACCACCTCCCAGACTGACCAGGATAACTAGTCACTGCACTGTGTATGCGCCCTGCTGCTGGACCTGCCCCTGCCTCTGTACCCTGCTAAAGGTGACTGTCCTGTCCAATTACCAAGCCCCTTCCCCCCCCTTCAGACAGACTCTCCTCCAAAAGAACATGATGGAAACAGCAATTAACAGAAACGTATATTTTATTAGCAACTACACATGAAACGGGGGGGTGAAACTTGGACGGGGGCTTGTGTGAGGCGGGAAGGAAAGGACTTGTCAAATTTTGGGGAATGAGAGCCTTCTAGTAGTAGAGCAGTCTGCAGGGGTGGAGTGAGAGTTTTCACGGACTCTGCCGCCCCTCCTTCTTTGGACTTTGGGTGAGGGGGGTATGGGACTTGGTGGCGGGGGAGGGCGGTTACAGATAGACTGCAGCGGGGCTCTGTCCTCCTGCCTCTGTTCCTGCAGAACATCCACAAGGCGCCGGAGCGTGTCCGTTTGCTCCCTCATTAGTCCAAGCAGCGTTTGAGTCGCCTGCTGGTCTTCCTGCCGCCACCTCTCCTCCCGTTCCATGTGTGAACGGTGCATTTGGGACAAGTTCTCCCTCCACTGGGTCTGCTGTGCTGCCTGGGCTCGGGAGCAGCCCATGAGTTCCGAGAACATGTCTTCCCGTGTCCTCTTCTTCCTCCGCCTAATCTGCGCTAGCCTCTGGGAGTGTGATGCCAGGCTGGGTTGGGAGACAGTCGCAGATGTGGCTGTGGGAATGGGAAAAAGGGAGTGAATTCCTCAGAAAGATAAATGTAGTTGTGAACAAAGAACATAGTCTTTCTCAGTGAACAAGACCATGCACTGCACCTATCACATGCGCACTCAGGACAAGGTCGAATTTTCGGCCCTCGCATTCAGTGCCTGGGGTCTTGCACTGCCGATCTGAGAAGCGGGGCAGGACACCGGAATTTTTGTAGCAGGCAGACATGGTAAGCCGTAGACTAGTGGCTGCTTAAAACTTTAATAGTAGCACTGGCCTCCTTTCACATTGAAAGCAATGCCAGTCTCTGCTGCCAGCAATCCGGCAAGCATGAACTCTGCCCCTGTCCCACCCCCTCGCGGCTGTCCCAGGGAAAGATCCCTGTATGCTGCCCCTCTCCCGCCTCCACCGCGTGGCTGTAAACCGCCGGTTACAGTTCTGTAAAGGAACGGGCAAGCAGTCCCAATACTAACATTCCCCTACCTAATTCAAAGCAGGTCACCATGAGTGACATCACCCTCATGAGGATCTCAGACAGCGATAAAGAACGAATGCTGCGGGAAAGCCTGCAAAGACCAGGGCCGTATGCCACCATGCTGTGCAGGGCAATGATCCCTGAATACTTGATTGTCTCCTGGCGCGGAAACGTTTCCTACCACGGAGGACCCAATAAGGCCGCTCTCCCCAGGAACCTGATGAACAGGCTTTCAAATTACCTCCAGGAGAGCTTCGTTGAGATGTCCCAGGAGGATTACTGCTCTATCCCCGGACATGTAGACCGCATTCTACTGTAGCAGCACTGGCAGGGACTAAACAGTAGAGTGGCTTGGGCAGAACAATCATGCAAAACCGGACATTGTTAGATTTTTTTTTGAATAGTTGCACTGCCCAGGACTGAAACGTTAAGCGCCTAGGGCAAACAAATCATGAAAAACCCATCATTGTTATTGTTAATATTCCAGTTCTGTTAAAAATAAATGTTTAGATGTTTAAAACACTTACTGCTTGATCCTTCCCCTGATTCTGTGTCCGGGTTAACGGCTGGGGACGGTTGGTAGGGGATCTCTGTAAGGGTGATGAAGAGATCCTGGCTGTCGGGGAAATCAGCGTTGTAAGCGCTGTCGACTGCCTCGTCCTCCTCATCTCCTTCCTCATCTTCCCCGTCCGCTAACATGTCCGAGGAACCGGCCATGGACAATATCCCATCCTCAGAGTCCACGGTCAGTGGTGGGGTAGTGGTGGCGGCCGCACCTAGGATGGAATGCAGTGCCTCCTAGAAACGGGATGTCTGGGGCTGGGCTCCGGAGCGTCCGTTTGCCTCTTTGGTCTTCTGGTAGCCTTGTCTCAGCTCCTTGATTTTCACGCGGCACTGCATTGCATCCCGGCTGTATCCTCTCTCTGCCATGGCTTTAGAGATCTTCTCATAGATCTTTGCATTCCGTCTTTTGGAGCGCAAAAGACTCAGAGATCTCTTCAGCCAGTTCCTTAAATATTCTAGCATGGATTTTGTCAGACATCTAACTTGTTTAAGTAACTCTTAACTTAACTGATCTTTCCCGATCAGTCCATGCTGGGGCCCTCTTTCTATTAGATTGCATGGTCATCTCTGCTGGAGAGCTCTGCATCGTTGCCAGTGCTGCTGAGCTCGCCACAATGTCCAAACAGGAAATGAGATTCAAACTGCCCAGACAGGAAAAGGAATTCAAATTTTCCCGGGGCTTTTCCTCATCCGAGTTCGGACTGCTGTCCAGAGCGTCAACAGAGTGGTGCACTGTGGGATAGCTCCCGGAGCTATTAGCGTCGATTTCCATCCACACCTAGCCTAATTCGACATGGCCATGTCGAATTTAGCGCTACTCCCCTCGTTGGGGAGGAGTACAGAAGTCGAATTTAAGAGAGCTCTATGTCGAACTAAATAGCTTCGTGGCGTGGACGGGTGCAGGGTTAATTCGATGTAACGGCGCTAAATTCGACATAAACGCCTAGTGTAGACCAGGCCTTGTTGAGGCCTTATTAGTGCTGAGCAGAGTGGAAGAATTACTTCTTGTGTCTTGCTTGCAACATTCCTGCTAATACATCCAAGAATGATGTTTGCTTTTTCTGAAAACAGTGTGACATTGTTGACTCATATTTAGTTTGTGATCCACTATAACCCTGGATCCCTTTCTGCAGTACTCCTTCCTAGGCAGTCACTTTCCATTTGGTATTTATGCAGTTGACGGTTCCTTCCTACGTGGAGTACTTTGCATTTGTCCTCATTGAATTTCATCCTATTTACTTCAAACCATTTCTCCAGTTTGTCCAGATCATTTTGAATTCTATTCCTGTCCTCCAAAGTATTTACAATCCCTCCCAGCTTGGTATTGTTGCAGGCTTTATAAGTGTACTCTCTATGCCATTGTCCAAAACATTGTTGAAGATATTGAATAGAACCAGACCCAGGACAGATCCCTAAGGGACCCCACTTGATATGCCCTTCCAGCTTGACTGTGAACCATTGGTAACTACTCTCTGAGTGTGGTTTTCCAACCAGTTGTGCGACCACCTTATAGTAGGTTCATCTAGGCTATATTTCCCTAGGTTACTTACAGTATCAAAAATCTTACTAAAGACAAGATATATCACATCTACTGCTTCCCCCCTTACCCACAAAGCTTGTTACCCTGTCAAAGAAGCATATTAGATTGGTTTAATATGATTTGTTCCTGACAAATCTATGTTGACTGTTACTTATCACCTTATTATCCTCTAGGTGCTTAAAAATTGATTGTTTGATTATTTGCTCCATTCTCTTTTTGGGCACTGAAGTTAAGATGACTGGTCTATAAAGCCCTGGTTTGTACTTATTCCCATTTTTATAGGTAGGTACTATATTTGCCCTTTTCCAGTCCTCTGGGATCTCTCCCATCCTCCATGATTTCTCAAAGATAATGGTGAATGGCTCAGAGATCTCTTCAGCCAGTTCCTTAAATATTCTAGCATGGATTTTGTCAGACATCTAACTTGTTTAAGTAACTCTTAACTTGTTGTTTCCCTATTTTAGACACAGATCCTATCCCATTTACATTGCTAATCTTTTTGGTGAAAACTGAAACAAAGAAGGCATTTAACACTTTGGCCATTGCTGCGTTTTCTGTTAATGTCTTTCCCTCCTCATTGAGTAATGGGACTACCTTGTCCTTAGTCTTCCTCTTGCTTCTAATGTCTTGGTAAAATGTTTTCTTGTTATGCTTTATGTCCCTAACTAGTTTAATCTCGTTTTGTCCCTTGGCCTTTCTATTTTTCTTCCTACATGCTTGTATTGTTCTTATATTCACTCTTCAGTATTGACCTAGTTTCCACTTTTTGTATGACTCTTTTGAGTTTCAGATCATTGAAGATCTCCTGGTTAAGTCAGCGTGGTCTCTTACCATACTTCCTATCTTTCCTACGTATTGGAATAGTTTGCTCTTGTCCCCTTAATAATGTCTCTTTAAAAAACTGCTAAATCTCCTGAATTCCTTTTTCCTTTAGACTTGCTTCCCATGGGATCTTACCTACCAATTCTCCAAGTTTGCTAAAGTCTGCCTTCCTAAAGTCCACTGTCTTTATACTGCTGTTTTCCCTCCTACCATTCCTTAGAACAGGGGTGGGCAAACTTTTTGGGCCGAGGGCCACATCTGGGTGGGGAAATTCTATGCAGGGCCAGGGCAGGGGGATGGGGTGTGGGAGGGAGTGCGGGGTATGGGAGGGGGTGCGGTATGCAGGAAGGGGCTCAGGGCAAGGGATTGGGGCAGAGGAGGGGTGCAGAGTGCATGAAGGGGCTCAGGGAAGGGGGTTGGGGTGAAGGAGGAGTGCAGGAGGGGACTCAGGGCAGGGGATTGGGGTGCAGGAGGGGTGCGAGGTGCAGGCAGGGGGCTTAGGGCAGGGAGTTGGGGGGCAGGGTGCAAGAGGGGTTCGGGCTCTGGGGTGGCAGCGGCGCACACCGGGGCCAGGGCAGGCTCCCTGCATGCTTGCCCTGTCCCCAGCCCCACGGTGCTTCAGGAAACGCTGCGGCCCCTGGGGGGGGAGGGGCGGAGGGCTCCTCGTGCGCGGCCCTTGCCGCGCCTCCAGGTACCTCCCCCGAAGCTCCCATTGGCTGCGGTTCCCCATTCCCGGCCAATGGGAGCTGCAGGGGGCAGTGCCTGGAGGCAAGGACAATGAACAGAGCCCTCTGCCCCCCTGCCCTCTGCCCCGCCCGCTCGAGAGTGGTGCGGGGCCCGCAGCACCATGGGGGGCAAGCCCGCAGGCCGGATTCAAAGCCCTGAGGGGCCGGATCCAGCCCGCGGGCCGTAGTTTGCCCACCCCTGCCTTAGAATCACAAACTCTATCATTTCATGATCACTTTCAACCAAGCTGCCTTCTGCCTAACCTGTTCCTTGTTATTTGTCAGAATTCAACTCGAACAGCTTTCCCCTAGTCACTTTCTCCATCTTCTGCAGTGAAAAGTTGTCTCCAATGCATTCCAAGAACTTGTTAAATAATCTGTGCCCTGCTGAATTATTTCCCCAACAGATGTCTGGGTAACTAACCACATCTATGATATCACATCTATCACAACCTCAGTGCAAAGTGTATTCAACTTTGATATATGTATCCAGTAATCTTATGTTGTAATAAATTATTTTAAAGTTACCCAGTACTTGCTATGTTATTCCCACAAACAAATGAAACCCCATGCATTTTTTAAAAATGACTTTCCTTCTAGTTTGGCTGTGACTACAAGACATTTTCCTCTTTATCCTGCAGAGAACAGGTAAACGAAAGGAAATACACCCAAGGGGTGAGAGTAGCTGCTAAATCTATACAATACACATTTTCAGTCTTGGGTCAGAAGTTGGTCAGCCAATGTCTGATGAATGTAACTGGCAGGTTTCATCCGAACCTTTCCAGATTAAACGTCTTTCTGTATGAAGTGAAAGTCCAGCCATCAAGGGTCTTTGTGCAAATAGAAGAAAGACGGTTTAGACACGTAAAACATGTCCCATTATCTTTCCTGCCGGAATGACCTTCCAGTGGCCATTACAACTTTTCTGCCTGTGGAATAGGAGGAAGCAAAATAGTGAAACCTTTTTATAATGGTTACACTTTCTAATATTATCAATATTATTTGATTTGGGTTAACCCCTAGAGGCCCCAGACCCATTGTGCTGTGCCCTGTACAAGCATATAAGAAAAAACAGTCCTAGCCCTGGAGAGCTTACACTATAAGGATAAGATTAGATGTCTTAGAACAAATTGGTGGGGAGGAGAGCATAGGGTAGCAATTAGACAATTACAGTAGTTAGCCTTGAAGAGTGATCTTGCTCTGAAAAGTGGCTCTGTAGAAATACCAGTGTGAGATTCTATGTACATTATGCCTCAGTGATTTCTGAATCAAAAGAAAATGTGGGCTGTTTTTTTTCGTAACTGCCAGCCTTGCAAACTCAACCTAGGAACTGAGAATCAAGCTGGAATCTTTTCTTCTCAAGCATGAGCAGAAATAATAGAGGTGGTGCAGGCCAAACTGTGCCCTCAGTGAAACCTGTGAAGCCCCATTGTCTTGTGCGGAGTTGCACAGATATAACTAAGTGGCCCTGTAATTGGTAGAGCAAACAATTCAGGTGATGGGGCACCAGAAATATCCAGCTGTGTTTGTCTTGGTTCTGCAGGGCTATCAGGAGTAATAAGAACTTGCTTATGTCAGTAAAGTTAGATCCCATTTGTGATTAACTGATTCAACAATTAATGGTAGAAAAGTGCTGAATAAAACTATTTGCAAATATTCTTGGATTAGCTCTGATCAATCTCAAATATGTTAACTCAATTTACAGAAGTCTTTTCAGGCTTGGGCTGTGTTTTGTTTTATTTTTTCTTTCCTTATTAATCAATATCTGCAACTCCGGGAAGTTTGGTGGCAGTTAAATATTTCATTGGGTTTTTTTCCTTCTCTTTCCATGTGCTTAAGCAAAATCCTCCCTAATGTCTGCATGTGTTTGTTGCAGAGCTTACCCCATAGAGGAATATCCTTGCAAAACCAAATCAGCTGCTGCAATAATGCACATGATCATGAATAATCTGGATCCCTCAGTGGCCCAGGTAATGTACCATGGAAATAAAGGGATGGAAATTATTCACAGAACAGGAGCAAATCTACAAGTAATTCCCTCCATATATGCTCACATATAAATGGAGTATTTTAGGACCTGGGAAAGGTTTATGCACCACTTATTCCCATTTAAACCCTCAATATAAGGATTAAATGGGATTGAAGTAGTGCTGCATAGGTCTTGTGCTGGTCCTCCACACAAGGGTGAATTTCCTCCATAACATCTGTAGAGCTGGCTTCTATGTGGGTTAGTTAAATAGGCCATTTTCAGTATCTGCAGGAGAGTGTATGTACAGTGTGGCATGCCAAAATGATACTTTCTGTGGGACTGATCCTCCAAGGTTCCTGAGCATCTCCTGGAGGGACTGCGGGCCAGCCAAAAGGCGCACCATGTTTCTCAGGATTGGGATCTGTGTAGGGTTTAGACCTGCAGTCCCATATGCTGTAATCCTAATGACAGTGGGAATTATGCATGCAAGAGGCATGCAGGGTTTTTAGATGGTAAAGCTATTATTTTTATAAAGATCTTATCACCAACCACAATGTTCCTCAGAGTTTTCAACTCCTGTTGGATCACTCTGAGGTGGAGCTGGTGACTACTGGAGTTCCTTTAACTATTTGACCTTTTTATTTAATTAGGCTCTGGTGTTCTGGGAGTCTGGAGTACTGGCGTCTGGAGACCCAGGATGTTCAGTTTGGCTGGGGGGAGGAGGAGAGATTTTGGTTGTTCAAATTAATAGGCCTCTGTATATGTCAGTAAATATGGTAAAAGTATTGTCTCCTCCATCAAAGAAGCCCATAGTGGAAGCCAATGAGTCAAGAAAGCACAGCAAGATGACCTCATGGAGGTTATAGCTCCCCTCTTGTGGGGGGCTGGGAGGCTGTGGAACTTGAAGGGTGATGCCTCCTTACCCCATGGATACTGGGGATCTGCAGGCAAGAGACAACCCTCCCCCGCCATGCCAAACAATGTGGGCAGGAGCCATGTACATAGATGGCACCCTTTGGGTGGCAGGGCTGGCTCTCATTCCACCTAACAGTACAGTTCCTCCAGCAGCCATACTGCTATTGGATGGGTGCCCCTGCCGCTGCCACGCCCACTTCCACGTAAAGCAATAATGTTTTTGCTTTCACTTGTCTTCCTTTCCTTGTTCTTTTCGATTCATTGCTACACACACTTGTTGTGGCTTGTCTATTTAGACTGGAAGCTCCTTGGGGAAGGGGCCATCTCTCACTATATATTTACGGAGCAACTAGCACAGCGGGGCCAGACTCTGATTGGGGCCGCCGGGCACAACAAATTAATCAGGGCCCAATCCTGCTCCCATTGAAGTCATTGAGTTTAATGCGAGTAGGGTTAAGTACTCAATATGTTATGTCCTCAATATATATCGAAAAGTAGATGTTAACCCTTTCTGCATCTTTGAAAGTGCAGCATGCATCTCAGAAGCAAGATCGCTCATACTGTCTTTAAGGGAGCTTTTGCCTGCCTAGTTAAAAGAACAGCAACCAATGATTAACTTTTGCAATTTGGCATATGGGTCCCCACATTTTGGCAATAATTAATAACCCTTATTCTAAGGGGGAGATTACAATCCACTGATTTGCTTAAATTGTCACTTTTACTATGATACTTTCTGATTTCAAAAGTCTAGAGAATGTTGATGCAAAAAATATAACAAGTTGAATTTAATATTAAATTAATCTCTGGGATTGTTAGAGGGATCACTCAGAAACATTGCAGGAAAGCACTAGTTTTAATATAACGAAAATGTGCCTTTTTTAGTTTCCCCAGGAGCTTGTAACTTACGGAGGAAATGGACAAGTCTTCAGCAATTGGGCTCAGGTATGACATTGATACATTGCAACTAGAGTTCTTGTGAAAAAGTAGATCAGATTCATATTTCACCCATCGGAACTCCATTCTGCTTAGGCAGAGTTTGTGACAAATTCTTGGCAGTCATTGTCTCGTAATATTCCAAAACATCCTGTCTGGGTAGATGAATGCTGAGTTATGAACTGTAAAGATGTACAGAGCATTATTTAGTGAGGAGAGCACATGCTGCCAAATAGGAATGTTCTGACGATAATTGTGTATTTTAAGATCATTTCTTTTCTTTCTATTGTAGATTTGCATGCGCGTCTGGTTTGTTCACATAATTTTAGAGGCAAACTGCATCCTAATATGTAATAAGATATATTTATTTGTTTCTACTAATTTCACACTAGTTCGCACAACATGCAACTTACTAATAATGACTTAAAAAGCACATTCTTGAGTCTGTTTCCAACAATGTCAAAGAACAGCTGAAGACATTTCATAAGTACTAACTGACCATTTCTTTGTCCAGTTTAGCTTCAATTTTGGTAACACTGAATTATATCTCCTTTGATAAAGAGGCGGGGTCGAGGCTTGAGTCTAAATTCTGGGGCTGGAATGTTTAATGGATCCTAAAGTCCAAATCTTAGACCTGCTTTCCCAACTAGATGAGAAGATTTCAGAAGTGTCAGGTACTGTTTCACTCATAGAACAAGCCTCTGCATACTATATGTTGTCCCCGTTCTTCTCAGTAATGGCATGCAGTACAGTGTAGTTGTCTAACACATACACTTTGCAAACACTGAAATTTGCACATGAAAAAACATTTCAAGGAAATCACTGACATCAATAGCATGGGTACTCAGTTACGTCTTATACAAGGGCAATGTAGTCATTCAGAACCAGATTGGGTCCAGTCAACAAGGGTGAAGTGGAAGAACATTTAATGAGCAGCTCTCATGCCCCTGTGGACAGCAGGGCACAAATGCAGTTGCTGTGAGCACAGAAACTGCTCCTTCCATGAATCCTCTTAGGCACAAGACACTCCAAAGGGGGCAGAGAAGTGAAAGGAGGAGGTGGGGCTATCGTCCTTCCTTGCTGCTGGTAGAGCTGGACAGGTGTGCAGGCAGGAAGGGATGTAGCATCAGGCATGCGCCTCCACCCACAGACTGGAAGATCTAGGAGGAATTCTGGCTCTGAATTCCTCCCAGAGCTCACCTGAGGATGGTGCACATTATTCTAAGGCTTCCTGTACCTCTCACAAACAAAAATACTCTAAAGACAGAAATGCATTGGGTCAGATATATCCCTGCTGAAGCTTCTCTGATTTTGGTCCCTTTTTTTTGTTCTTCAAAAAATACATTAACTTACAGGTAAGGGAACATGAATGGTCTTGTGGTTATGGCACAGGTCTGGGAGATGAGAAACCTGGGTTTTATTCCCAGTTCTGTAACAAACTCCATGTGTGACCTTGGGCAAGTCACTTGTGCCTCGATTTGCGAATTGATAAAATGTGGATTGTAGTCCTTACCCCCAACAAAGGGGCTTTTTGAGGTTAAATTCATTATAAATTACTTGAGGCCCTGTTCCCGTTTTAGTGTGAACAGCACCTCTAGCTAAATTAGATGCATGCATGTGTTCTCAGAGGCTGGTGTGCCTCAGGGCAGATGTGAGGTGAAATGCAAGCAACACAAAATTTGGTCACACTCTGTCCTTTCTCTAGTTCCAGCAGTCCTGTCCAAATTAGATAGAGCTGTGAACTGCAGGAGTTTCACTGCAGAACAAACAATGCTTTTTTGTTCCTGGTTACTTAGAGTAGCAATCGGATGAATGATTGGGTTGTAATGGGGACACTTTGTTCTCTGTGTTCATGTCATGAAATCAGAATGCTGCTTTTTTTTTTTTTTCGCCATTGCAAAATTTATCCTGAAAATGCTGGTATCATCCGCACAGCCCCTTTCTTTCTTCCAAGTAGATTACTAAAGAAAAATCCATTTCTGGTACCAAATTTCCCTCACTTTAGCCCCACCAGCCTCAACACTTAAAATTGTGAGCTGGGCTATTCTTTTCAGCCAAGAAGGCCAGGATGGGTCTTGCTTTAGACAGTCATTGCTGCTTGCTAATCAGCCAGAAGGATGGCGGTTGTACATGAAATATAACAAGATGTGACTGTTTTGTGCGTTTTCAGTCCATAACCACATCTTGAAAATTCACTTGAAATAATATGAACTTTCTGTTGGAAAATAATGGATTTGAGTTAACTCTGCAGCCAGTTTATAGACTAAGGGACAAATTCTGCTCTCTAGTGTAATTCCAGAGTAATTTTGCAGATGATGTTGGGAATTTTTTTTACTTCTGAATGTATCAAGCACTGTATTTTCTTTTATCAACATGATGAAAAGAGGTGTTTTTTGTTTAGAATGAAAACTTCTTTCACCTTCTAGTGCCAATTGTAATCCATACTTATTTCAAAGGCGAGAAGCCATAGGAGACCTTGAAATCTTGAGATCAATGAGGTTTGTGTGTGTTTTCGTAGCTGTTATTTTAAAGAGAAATTTTTAGCATTTGGCCTTGGGAAGATTTTCAGAAAAGTGCCAGAACCAAATGGCTCACTTCAGGTTAAAATTAGGACAATTCCAGAAATGATGCATTAAGTGCTAGCAAGTCATTTCTGAGTTTTGTACTGGAGAAAAATACTAATTTTTTTGCTGTTCTTTCTGGAGCTCATTCAGAATGTTCTCACTAGTCATTTATGTGTTTGCTGTTGAGCAATGTCCTTCTAATAGACCTTATTAAAAGCAAGAATTAGCAAAAGCTCTGGTTGATTTTTTATATATAAATACATTATGTTATCCACACAGATATTCTTATACTAGAAACTTAAGAGCCCTATGAAGACAGATCATTGCAAGATGGAAACAGACTCACTAATTTTCCTTTGCTTTAATTTTCAGTTGTGGTTGGTGATGCACTATTTGTCTGAGATGACCGAAGAGCAAACTTTAGTGATGTACAGTGGACATCCTTTGGGCCTCTTCCCCAGCCCTCGGTATGCACCTCGATTAATCATCACTAATGGCATGGTGGGTATTATCCTCTCATTCTGTTCTCCTCATCTTAGGCTGTTTTTAAATGTATTCCTTATTAGATTATCATTACATGAATATAAGAAAATGCATAAGGCCAAATTCTGCCCTCATTTATTCCAGTGCAACCCTCTCTAGGTCAGTGAGGTTGCACTAGTATAATTAAGGGCAGAATTCTGCCCTCATCAGATGGCCATGTTTTTCTGTCAGAGTCAGCCTAGGGCAGATTTGAACGAATGACCTAGAGGTGAAAGTTTCTGTGTTCCATTGTCAGTCTTCTAAGCCATTCAGTGCCCATCTCTTCATCTGTTATTCATGTGGACGGGTAGTTGCCTTCTGTAAGATTTGAAAGCAGGTAAGCTGCATGACAGATGAGTCACTTTTCCCATAATATTAGAACATATGGAGCCAAAGCCCACTTGCCTTACCCTTGGGATTAGTCCCATTGACGTTCATTGATTTACTACTGGCATGAGCAAGACTAGCAGAATTTGCCCTGTGCCCTGGTCTACACTACGGGGTTAGGTCGAATTTAGCTGCGTTAGGTTGATTTAAAAATGAATGCGTCCACACAACCAACCCCGTTCCGTCGACCTAAAGGGCTCTTAAAATCGACTTCTGTACTCTTCCCCGACAAGGGGAGTAGCGCTAAAATCGACCTTGCTGGGTCGAATTTGGGGTAGTGTGGACGCAAATTGACGGTATTGGCCTCCGGGAGTTATCCCAGAGTGCTCCATTATGACCGCTCTGGACAGCACTTTGAACTCCAATGCACTAGCCAAGTACACAGGAAAAGCCCCGGGAACTTTTGAATTTCATTTCCTGTTTGGTCAGCGTGGCGAACTCAGCAGCACTGGTGACCATGCAGTCCCCCCAGAATCGTAGACCATAGAATGTTTCTACGCTCCCCCTATCATCTCCATCCCTGAGGTTATCGCAGATTAGAAGGCAAAAAAAACGCACTTGCGATGACATGTTTTCCCAGCTCATGCAGTCTTCCCGCACTGATAGGGCACAGCTGGAGGCATTCAGTGGCAGAGGCCAGGAAAGAATTAAGTGAGTGTGAAGAGTGGAGGCAGGACACGATGCTGAGGCTAATGGGGGAGCAAACGGACATGATCAAGCGTCTGTTGGGGGAGCAAATGGACATGATCAAGCGTCTGTTGGAGCTGCAGGAAAGCCAACAAGAGCACAGACCCCCGCTGCATCCACTGTATAACCGCCTACCCTTCTCCCCATGTTCCATAGTCTCCTCACCCAGATGCCCAAGAACGTGGGGGGGAGGCTTCGGGCACCTAGCCACTCCACTCCAGAGGATGGCCCAAGCAACAGAAGGCTGTCATTCAAACAGTTTGATTTTTAGTGTGGCTACAATAAGCAATGTGGCCTTGTCCTTCCCTCCTCCCCCACCCCACTGGGGCTACCTTGTCCGTTATCTCATTTTTTTTTAAGTAATAAAGAAAGAATGCATGGTTTCAAAACAATAGTTACTTTATTTTGAAGGGGGGAGGGTGGTTGGCTTACAGGGAATTAAAATCAACAAAGGGGGCGGGTTTGCAGCAAGGAGAAACACACACAACTGTCACACCAAAGCCTGGCCAGTCATGAAACTGGTTTTCAAAGCCTCTCTGATGTCCAGTGCTCCTTGCTGTGCACTTCTAATCACCCTGGTGTCTGGCTGCTCAAAATCAGACACCAGGCAATTTGCCTCAACCTCCCACCCCGCCATAAACGTCTCCCCCTTACTGTCACAGATATTATGGCGCACACAGCAAGCAGCAATAACAATGGGAATGTTGGTTGCGCTGAGGTCTGACCAACAGCACCAGCGAGCTTTTAAACGTCCAAAGGCACATTCTACCACCATTCTGCACTTGCTCAGCCTATAGCTGAACTGCTCCTTACTACTGTCCAGGTTTCATGAGCCATGGGAGCAAGGGGTAGGCTGGGGTAGGTGTGACTGCGCGGTGCTGCCAGCTGGGAGAGCAGCCTGAGGCAGAAGCCTCCAGCTCGCAATAGCGGCAGTGATGGTGAGCTGAGCGGGCTCCATGCTTGCTTGCCGTGCTATGGCATCTGCATGGGTAACGCAGGAAAAAAGGCGCAAGGGCGACTGGAGACATGTACCCAAAACCACCCGCGACAATGTTTTTGCCCCATCAGGCATTGAGAGCTTAACCCAGAATTCCAATGGACAGCAGAGACCGCGGGAACTGTGGGATAGCTACCCACAGTGCACCGCTCTGTAAGTCGATGCTTGCCACAGTAGTGAGGATGCACACCAACTTAATGCGCTTAATGTGGACGTACGCAATCAACTGTATAAAATTGATTTCAAAAAATCGACTTCTATAAAATCGATCTAATTTCGTAGTGTAGACATACCCCTATGGAATAGAACCATTGCTATGTTCCAAAGCTTTATTTTTTTCTTTTTAGGTTATTCCCAACTATTCCTCCAGAGATGAATATGAGAAAATGTTTGCAATGGGAGTTACAATGTAAGATATGCTTTATTATTACGCCTGTTTCAAAGGTTTGCAGTCTTATATTAACTAAACCTGAGTCAGGTACCAGTTACCTTTTGATTAAAATTTCTAATGTAGACGGACTTTAACTGTGTTCCATAACTAAGGTAAGAGCCTGATTCAGCACAGCACTTAAACACATGCTTAATTTTAAGCACAAGTGATCCCATCTGTGTTCAGCAAACAATTTAAGCACATTGGGACTTAAAGTTAAACACATGTATAAGGACTCAGCTGAATCAAGGTCTAAAGCCTCGGTCATGACCAAGACATGATATTTTTGATATTTTGGAAATAAATAATTTGATTACATTTTATTTTTTCATTGCTCATCCAGTTTATGGAGCGGGGGATTGTTCACTCAATTATACAAGACTTTGCATGTCATGGTGAGAATTAACAGTTATAGTGTTGTGAAAGTCATGGGGAAGTAGGTGCACATAAATAAGGAGCAGAGATGAAGGGGGTTAATAGAGAGGATGAACATGGAGGCTAGCATTCTCAAGGGAACCTATGAGAGTTAGGAATCTCTGGTAAAATTTTCAAAAGCACCTGAGTGATTTAAGTGCTAAGTTGCACTGAGAGTCAAGTCACATCTACACTGCAAAACCAAAACAACTCTCTGCAGTGAATCTCAAAGCCCAAGTCAACTGACTTAGGATTGCAGGGCTTGTGCTGCAAGGCTAAACATAGCCATGTAGACGTTCCTGCTCGGATTAGAGCATGGGCTCTGAGACCCTCTCCCCTCACCTGGTTTCAGAGAATGGGCTCCAGCCCAAGTGGGAATGTCTACACTGGTCTTTTTTAGCTCCACAACACAAGCCCAGCAGCCCAAGTCAATTGACCTTGGCTCTGAGGCTCACTGCAGTGAGATTTTTTTTTGCAGTGTAGACGTATCCTGAATCACTTAGGTGCTTTTGAAAATTTTATCCTCAGTTTTCATTGACTTTCAATGGGGATCCAGCATCTACATCACTTCATCCCCATTGGGAGTCCCAGCCAGAGTGCTTAGCCCACATAAAGCCATGTTTCCAGTTTACTTGTTTGTGCTGCAGCTGTGCACTCCCAAAGCTCCTCCTCCTACCCATATTTGACCTTATTACAATAAATAACCAGCTTTGGGCTTTTGAGGTGACACTGCCATTGAAGTTCAGCACATGGAAGAATGGTGAGATATTGACAAGGTTTCCTCTTTTTGATGGTGGTGGACAATCACTTACTCATAATGCAGACAGGATTCAGTTACATTGTAAACTTGATAATGCCAGGTTTTCTAACAACAGATAACATAGCCACAGAAAATGCTGTTTTAATTTTAACCTTATTCTGAATTGAATAAAATGAACATCCTTGTGCTCACTTCAATTGATAGGTATGGACAGATGACAGCAGGGAGCTATTGCTACATTGGACCACAGGGAATTGTCCATGGAACTGTGGTAAGAGATTTGGGGAGGGTCTATACATTGTCTGCGAGAGTTGGCTGCCGGTGGGTGCTGAGTTGACTGTTGTTATCAGGATGCTCCTGACTACTAAAGGAAATTAGTTTTGCCACCTCATTAAGAGAACTGTAGCTCCTCCCCAAACTCTTCAAATCAGAGATGGAATCATGATCCAGATCCATAATTTGAGAGTGTCTGGATCCAAGGTTTTAATTTGGGCCCATCTCTAGTTACAACAGGTGAACTGGCTGAACTTGTATTGTCCTAGTACCTGCTCCATTGAATGTAACATGTTCTTGGTCCCTCATTTTATTTAGTACTGAAATACTGTATTTTGTGTCTGCCAGATTCTTCTTGCATAATGTCTCAATCCTGTCTAAAGACTTGTGTGCACAGATTCTGTAACCCATGAGTATATCCAGAGTCCTTTGGATTGAAAGGGACCTTTAATTAATATGTATTCGATTCCCTGGCCTCATGACCGGATTGATTCTGGCACTCCTAAACCATCCACGAGACTTGGATGTCTCTCTTGAATATGTTCAGGATCAGGAATGATGAGTCTATAACCTTGCTCGGCAGCTTGTTCTATTCTTTAACCTTTCAAATAGTTTCTACCGATATTGAATGTAAATTATCCCTTAAACCAGTTCCATTGTGTTTCAAGCATTACATTCTTGCAAAAGGCTGGGAAGAACACTTGACACCAGTACCTTAGAGCAGGGGTGGCCAACCTGAGCCTGAGAAGGAGCCAGAATTTACCAATGTACATTGCCAAAGAGCCACAGTAATACGTCAGCAGCCCCCCATCAGCTCCCCTGCCCCGCTCCCAGCGCCTCCCACCCACCAGCAGTCCCACCAATCAGCACCTCCCCCTCCCTCCCCACACCTCCCGATCAGCTGTTTCGTGGTATGCAGGAGGTTCTGGGGGGGGGGGAGGAGCGAGGGCATGGCAGACTCAGGGGAGGGGGCAGGAAGGGGTGGAGTGGAGTGGGGGCAGGGCCTGTGGCAGAGCCAGGGATTGAGCAGTGAGCACCTGCCGGCACATTGGAAAGTTGGCGCCTGTAGCGCCAGCCCCAGAGTCGGTGCCTATACAAGGAGACGCATATTAACTTTTGAAGATCCGCATGTGACTCTGGAACCACAGGTTGGCCACCCCTGCCTTAGAGTATCTTAACCAATTCTACTTGTAAACAAATGTAGGCTTGACACAATATCTAATCAATGCAAAAGTACAATAGAGATACAAACGTGTTAAATATCTTTAAATTTTAGGGATTTTAGGGAAAGGGGTTATGAATAATTGCTTTGTTGTGTACTGTGTGTTAGCTAACAGTGCTGAATGCAGGTCGTCGCTACTTGGGCGTGGAGGACCTGGCTGGGAGGGTGTTTGTCACCTCTGGTCTTGGAGGGATGAGTGGTGCTCAAGCTAAAGCTGCAGTCATTGCTGGATGTGTGGGGATCATTGCTGAGGTAAGACCAACACCTCTTTGTTTTCATTCTGTAGTCCCTTTGCGGGGTTCCCTTATACACTGTCTCAGATCCCTCTACTCTCTGGAGGCTTGTTCCTCATTCCTTTCAGTTTGCCTTCCTGTAGTAAACTCCATTCTGGTAGCATCTACGCCTGCTCAGTTATAAAATTCCCTACCCTACCACTGTGTAACGGGCAAGAATTGTGTGAAACATGCAATTTATGTGATCCTCATTTTAAAAAAATATTCTCCCCCCAACAGCTGTGTACCCTTTCCAATGCTTATTATAAGCTCCACTCCCTTCCCTAAAGTCCCCGATCCTCTATAGCAGGGGTCAGCAACCTTTCAGAAGTGGTGTGCCAAGTCTTCATTTATTCACTCTAATTTAAGGTTTCGCGTGCCAGTCATACATTTTAACATTTTAACGTTTTTAGAAGGTCTCTTTCTATAAGTCTATAATATATAACTAAACTATTGTTGTATGTAAAGTAAATAAGGTTTTTAAAATGTTTAAGAAGCTTCATATAAAATTAAATTAAAATGTAGAGCCCAACGGACCGATGGCCATGACCCGGGCAGTGTGAGTCCCACTGAAAATCAGCTCACGTGCCGCCTTCGGCACGCGTGCCATAGGTTGCCTACCCCTGCTCTATAGTTTGTTTTCAGTTCATTGGATTTGATTATAAGCTCCTCAGAGTACGGACCTTGCCTTTTGCAAAGTGCCAGGTACATGCCTGGTGCTATTTAAGTAATAAACAATCATTCTCTAAGTGAGCCAGTTTTGAATGTTGGGGCTAAATTCGGCTCTAGTATAAATAGGCCTAACGCCAATGAACTTGAATGGGAATTGTGCCCTTTTATGCCAGGACTCAATTTGGCCCAAGGTATTAAAACAGGGGTGAGTATAATAGGGTTTATGCATCTGGCAGCCTCATCAAGGGAGCCTAATGGTAGACGCTCCCCAAATGTATGGACCCTCCCCAAATCTCTTACCACAGTTCTGTGGACTGTTCCCTGTGCTCCAATGCAGCAATAGTTCCCTGCAGTCATCTGTCCCCTACCTATCACTTGCAGTGAGCACAAAGATGATGTCCCTTTTATTCAACTCAGAATAAGGCTAAAATGAAATTAGCATTTTCTGTAGCTATGTTATCCGTTGTTAGAAAGCCTGGTGTTATCAAGTTCAAATCTTAAATGAATTCTGTCTGCATTAAGAGTAAGAGATTAACCACCAGCAGCAAAAAGAGGATCCCCTGTCAATATCTCAGCATTGTTCCATGTGCTGAACTTCACATGGGAGTTTCACATCAACAGCTTGGAATGTTCTAGTTATTTTAGTGGGATTTTCAAAAGTGCTCAGCGTTGGCCTAACTCTGCTCCCATTGAGGTCAATGGGAGTTTAAGTCACTGGGTGTTTTACCATTGACTTCAATGGGAGGAGATTTAAATCAATACCAAGTGCTTTTGAAAATCCCACCCTTAAGCAACAAGGCCCATCACAAGGAATTTATTGATCAGCTAAAGACCACTGGGGCAGCACATGTCTCAAGCATTTATCCCAGCAAGTCCTGATCTCATTATAGTGGCCAGATATGAAAGGTCAATACAATTTCTCTTTCAAATGTTCCGTTTGGTACACAAAGCTTTGGGCTGCTTCATTCTGTGCTTCGGATTTTGAACACCCCGATCCTGCACTGAAGTCCATTGTCTCAGTCCCCGGGTGCACCTTCCCAAACGCTGTATGCAGTGGGCAGCCAGGGGCTGGTCTCCCCCCGCCCCCCACTGCTCCCAGCATAACTTAGAGCAGCCTCAGAGCTGTTCTAAATTATACCAATTTGTAAAGGACTCCTAGAGGCAAGTACTTTGTCTGAGGAATTGCCAGAGTGCCATATCCTCTTTCACCACAGCACACCACTGATGTGCAGCCTCAGCTGGAGGGAGGCGGAATTTATCATTTGGCCCAGTGGGAGCATTGCCTGTGCAAAGACTGCCAGAGTGGCTTATCTATTTGATCCCCTAGAGGAAAGTTGTCTAACAGCTGCCTCTCAGTTTTTTAAAAAATGAGGGCAAGTAGCAACAGTCTCTTCTCTTACTCCCACCTAGAGTAAGATCAATTTTTAATGATATTTTGCCAATATTAGCTACCTTTTATCTGTAAGTTAAAGACCACTAATGCATTAGCAATCCGCACACTGGATGTTATGAGCCCATCAGGTTTATAAAATGATGGATAAGCAACACATCTAAAAGCCAAACACTCGAATTCTAATGTTGATAAATGTAAGTATCCATAAGACTGAAATGAAATCCACCCTATTTGAAATATAAATAAAGAAAAACATTAAAGTCTCTTAGTGCCTGCATTTTTTGGTGGTTTTTATGTTCTGATGCTCCTTATAATGATTCTGTTCTTCTAAAGTTTTCTTTGGTTTCTAACCAGAGTTGATCAGAATAATTTTCTATACTCCAAAATGTAATAAACAGATATCAGGCATAGACTAGGAATAATGGGGCTGTTATATATAATTATTTATAAAATCATTTTATTTATAATGATTATTATATAATCATTTATTCTTTTGCTAAAGAATATAAATACAGTTCTGCTCCAGCTTAAAGATCAATTTACTTCCCTTTTAATTTTTAAAGAACTTTTCAACTCTATAGAACCTCATCCTGTCCTCCTTACTCAGATGGAAATATCACATTTCACACTTTATACTAAAGTTACATTTATAAACTATTTCAGATGAGTTAATAAATGATGAATCAAGGTTATAAATATGTCACAGACATGAATAGTATAGATAGCTATAAGCACATCTGTAGAAGGTTATGGGTTCGAGTTTCATTCAGTCTGACACTGAAAGGGCACCTTTAGTTCACCCAGCTGCAAAATGGGTTTCTGATTCATTGGATATGATGCTGGCTACATCACTCCTTTTTGTACCATTGGCTATGAAACTGGTGTGCCTTAACTGTGCCAGCCCAATGAGGCATTGGCTCGGGGGGAGGGTGGATGGGTGGTTTTTGACATCAGTAGAAGGAGTTATAAATGTTTAGAGGCAAGAAACTTATTGAGCTGTGGCAGGGTTTCTCAACCTGTGGGTCAGAACCCATAATTGGGTCACCAGAATGTTTCAAAGGGTCGCGTGGCAGTTCCTGCAGCTCCTGTGCTGTGTGGCTGGCTGGGCTGGGCTCTCAGCTCTGGGCATTGCAACCTCCGGGGTGGCAGTGCCGCTCGGGTTTGGCCCCACCCGCTGACTGGACCAAATTTGGGTGAGTGGAGTTGTGACCTGGCTCACGGGGTTGCAGCGCCACTCACTCAGATTTGGCCTATCTGGACTCCTGTCATCATGACGGCTGGGCCAAACTTGAGTGGCACTGGGATCCCAGAGGTTGCATTGCCTGGAGTAGGGAGGCGAGCCCAGCCAGCCCCACAGCACAGGAGCTGCAGGAGCTGCCACTGTGGGATGAGTGCCGGGTAGGGTTTCCAGGGAATGCCCGGTCAAAAAGGGACCCTGGTAGCTCCGGTCAGCACAGCTGACTGGGCCGTTAAAAGTCCAGTTGGTGGCACAGCAGGGCTAAGGCAGGCTCCCTACCTGCCAGAGCTCTGCACGGCTCTGGGAAGCAGCGGCATGTCCCCTCTCTGGTACCTATGTGTAGGAGCAGCCAGGGGGCTCCGTGCACTGCCCCCGCCCCTAGCACCATCCCCGCAGCTCCCATTGGCCAGGAACTGTGGCCAATGGGAGCTGCGGTGGCGGCGCCTGTGGACGGGGCAGCGCGCAGAGCTGCCTGGCCGCGCCTCCACATAGGAGCCAGAGGGGTGGCATGCTGCTGCTTCCAGGAGCTACTTAAGGTAAGTGCTGCTGGGAGCCTGCATCCTGATCCCCTCCTGCACCCCAACCCCCTGCCCCAGCCCTGACCCCCCTCCCGCCCTCTAAACCCCTCGGCCCCAGCCCAGAGCCCACTCCTGTACCCCAAATCACTCATCCCCGGCCCCACACCAGAGCCAGCACCCCCAGCCGGAGCCTTCACCCCAACTCCCTGTCCCAGCCCGGAGCCCCCTACCACACTCCAAACCCCTCTGCTCCACCCCCCCAGCCCGGAGCCCCTTCCCGCCCCCTGAACTCCTCATCTCTGGCCCCACCCCGGAGCCCGCGCCCCCAGCTGGAGCCCTCATCCCCTCCCAAACCCCTGAACCAGCCTGGTGAAAATGAGCGACTGAGTGAGGGTGGGGAGAGTGAGGGAGAGGGGTGGAGTGAGTGATGGGAGGGGCCTCATAGGAGGGGCAGGGGGCAGAGCAAGTGTGTTCGGTTTTTTGTGAGTAGAAAGTTGGCAACCCTAGTGCCAGGCAGGACCCCACACCGCTGGAAGGCAGGACCCGACAAAAACCACCCCAGGGTGTCCACCCCCAGACTATCTACTGGGTTGCAACAGGCCATAAACATTTACAACTGGGTCCTGAACCCAAAAAGGTTGGGAACCACTGACCTATGGGACTCTAGGACAATTGACTAACCATTCATTAAACCATTCATTAGTCATTTACTAACTCATCATACATATATGCTTAATATAAAGTGTGCCTGAGACACTGTTGATATTGATGAGACTTTTGCTTAAGTGAAGACTACAGATCAGGGCCAGGGCTTACCAATACAGAACATTTAAAAAAGCGTTTTTTAAAAAGTTGATTGTTCACAATAGTGATAACATCAGACTGGGGTTAAGTGCCACATAATGCCCTCCCATTGGTAAGACCACAGTAGGATAGAACCTGTGCCCCAGACTTGAGCAGCAAGATTTTAAGTCATCCTCTGATGGGAACGAGTTTGGGCCAACTCAAAGGGGGAAGGGAACATAGCCAGTGTCATGACCCACAGGCCTCAAACCCAGGTCCACAGTGTGAGCCATGCATCAATCCTCCACTTGGCAGCCTGCTGACAACTGCTGGACCCATGAAGCCCAACCCCAGTTTGAGGTTCCACCCCTGATGTCCTATTGGTGGAGTCCCAAAGCAGCTGATTGGCCTGCTGGCTCTACTTAAGCTAGCAACAGGAACAGGAAGCTGTCTGAACAACTGGGATCCACCCTGCTCTGGACTGTGTACCTTGTGGCTCCTGCTTCCGCTCCCTTGGCTCATGACCTCTGACTCATGGTTCTGATCTCCAGTTTGTCTCCTGCCTCTGGCCCCGTCGTTTCCTGACCTGGCCTGACTCTGGTTACCAACTCTTGGTTCTGATCTCCAGTTTGTCTCCTGCTTCTGATCTCCTGGTATCCTGACCAAGTCGACTCTTGACTCCTGACTGTGGACTTTGGCTCTGACCACTAGATCTGGCTGCCCATGACCTAGCCTTGACAGCCAGTAAAACCAGTGGATCAGCTGGGAAGTCCATATAGAACTATGCAGAGCCTGACCTATCATTTCAGTGGGCATTCTCTTCTGCACCAATCACTGGGTCGCCTGTAGCATAGCTTCCTTTGCAGTCTTGCGGCCACTGGCTCTAGTTCCATGCCTGCACCTTACCCAACTTGCGGGGAATTACTGCTGATTCTGTCTCATTTTTTAAGGTTGGATTCCCTGACAGCTATTCATATGCTAGCAAAATTGTTGCAAACCCTGCATAGGTATGTTGGAATAAAAACAAAAGCTGTTATATATATATATATATATTTCATAGCTTCACTTTGGGGCATAAACTACCTGCTGGGGCCTCTTTAACCTATTATGCAGGGGTATAGGGTTAGAGAAGAGAATCCCTATTGTAACTCCACTAGTCTCACTGGAGGTACACTAGATATGATGTGAGCCCATGTGGTTGATGGCATTTTAAAAACTGTTGACTTGCTGATCAAAGAGCATAAAAGATTTTCTAGAATCTGATGAAAAGGAAGTTAATTTCTTTGGGTGTGTTGATGGGGTCTATGAAATGAGATCCAAGCCCCTATCAAGATAGGTCAGAAATACAGTATATAGGATACTATAACACAGGGGATTTAGATAGTCCAATCAGTGCTGCACTCAGACTTTTAGAATTGTAGTATCAGAACCCATGTATTTGTCATGTACCATTCTGCATTCTTTTCTCCATCACTGTTGTTTTGCCTGGTACTAAAACAGCATACTGTAGTAGGCTCGGCCGAGGTTCGGCCCTCAGCGGGGCTGTGGGGTATCCCACCGCCTCGCTCTGGTCCGCCGTCAGTCCTGGTCCAGCGGTAGTGTGGGACAGCAAACACACGGTTAGGGGCTCAGGCCCTTAGGCAGGGGCTGAGCCAATAGGTCAGAAAAAACCCCAGGCCCTCAAGCAGGGGCTGAGCCAATAGTTCGGGAACCCAGGCCCCTAAGCAGGGACTGAGTCAATGTTTGTAGCAGCCCAGGCCCTAGGTCAGGGCGGGGCAGCAATCAAATAGTCAGTCGGGAACCCAGACCCTTAAGCAGGGGCTGAGTCAATGTTTGTAGCAGCCCAGGCCCTAGGTCAGGGCGGGGCAGCAATCAAATTGTCAGTCGGGAACCCAGGCCCTTAAGCAGGGGCTGAGCCAAGGAGCAAGAGGTCCCAGCCTCTCTAGGCCAGGAGAAAGGGGGAGTCTGCCACCCAAGGAGTGGGTGGCAGGGGGGACGCAGGCCCTCCCACTCCACTGCATCCCAGCTCGGGGCCCTAGCAGCGGCGGAAACTCGCTGCTGTCAGTGGGGATCCTGGCCGCAACACACTGACATAGGCTCTGGCAGTGCTGCAGCCAGACTGGGGTCGGCTGCCCCCGGGCTACTTCCACACTCCCCCTCGTAGGGTACCTGGGCCGTACTAGTGTCCTCGGTGCTCTCCACCAGCATCGGTTCCTCCGGGTAGGTAGCAAAGGGTAGGTTCGGCTCCTCCTCGGGATAGCTGGAAAGGGGCAGGCTCGGCTCCTCCTCGGGGTAACTGGAAAGGGGCAGGCTTGGCCAGTCCTCCTCAGGGTACCGGGCGAGGAGTAGGCTCGGCTGGCCTGCTGCTGTCTCCCAAGCGGGAGCTCGGTCACATACGTCTGCTCTCTCCGCCGGCTTGTTCTCCACTGAGCTCTGCAGGCGGGCTTTTATACTTCCGGGTCGGCGCCGTGACCTCTGAGGGGCGGGCGCCGGACCCGGTGGCTCCGCCCACATTGGTGTTAGGGGAGGTTCGGCCCTCAGCGGGGCTGTGGGGTATCCCACCGCCTCGCTACACATACAAAGAGAAGCAGTTTCCTCTATGTAACTGACTTCTTAGTGTGCTGTTTCCACTGGTGTTGCCCCAAACCAGGGTTTTTTAATAATAAGCCTAATCAGTGGCATGGGAATTGATGGAATGTTTCACACACTGAAATAACTGGGCAAGAGGAGGCTTTCCATCAACTTCGATGGGCATTATATATTTGGGGCTTGATCTAACTTTTTTTGTTTACATATAAATGGCTTGGTGGCTGAAAATGATGGAAAGAAAATGCTGAGGGTGGGCTGTGGGAATGCATGGCAGTTTAAATGTTTTATTATAAAATTGTGTGTGTGTGAGTGTGTGTGTACATGCACACCAGCCTGGCTGCTTTAATCGGTTGCTGTGGTGCAGCAGAAAATTGGCTTGCATGAGTTTTGCAGCCTGTATTGTGTCTGGAACTCATCATAACTCATATAAGAAGCTTCAGTGATGCATGTGTTTATCTATTAATCTTTAAATATGGAGTCACTGCCAAAGCCTCCATAGTATGTCTGTCAATTTGTGTATGTCTCTGTCTTGCACACACGGACACAGAAACACACCAAAACTAATGGTGGTGCAGGGTTCAAATTTGGGATTCATTTTATCTGGACCCTCAAAGTTCAGAACGACAAGGGCATTGGATACTTGGATTCCGTTTTGACCCATTTTTTTAATAGAAGTGACAGTTGGCTGGAAAAAGGAAAATATTTTTTGCTCATTTTGTTTCCTTTTTAGTTGAGATTTTTGAAAATTTTCCAAACAGCTCAAGAGAAGACCAAATCCAGTGATGGTTTTGGTTCAGCAAAACCTCCCTTAGTCAGGGCTGGAGCTGGTGAAAAAATTGCCACCGCTATGTTTTCAACAGAAAATGGCTTTTTGATTAAACGGACGTTTTAAATGGCAAATTGCAAGTTTCGCAGAAAATATTTGGGTTTTCATTAAAAATCTGAAAATGGAAACATTTTTCAGTTAGAACATGAACAATTCCAAGAGAAATAAAAAAATTGTTATTGTTTTTGTGGGGAAAATATTATTTCCTAACCAGCTCTCATTAGGAGTTTGTTTTTCTAAAACAGGTTGGTTTGGATCTGGCTCAGTGCTTAATTTGTGCTGGGGCCTCTGGGCTTACCATGTCGTTTATGAAGTAAAAAAATTGCTTGAGCCCGGGCACCTCTTTCATTACTAATTAAGCAGTAATCTGGCTCCCATTTGGGAGGTGGTTGGAGAAAAGATTCAGCTCTTGTTCCATTCCTGGGCTGAAACAACACAAACCAGAACTGACGGGATATTAGAAGCTAGAAATAAAAAAAACAACTATTAGATCACCCAGCCCATCACCTTGAAGCCAAAGCAGAAGTGTTGTGTTATTGTTATGTACATTTGTTAGTGTTTCATCCAGGATCGTTTTAAAGTTAAAGATGGAATGGAGAAGTTCTTTGGTAGGTGAGATGACAGTCCTGAAACAATTATGCAATTTGTCTCAGGTTGATGAAGCTGCACTTTTGAAACGTTACAGGCAAGGTTGGCTGATGGAAATCACTGATAGCCTGGATCACTGCATTGCTCGGCTCAGGTATGGCTCATGAAGTGCTGTGTTTGACCCTATGTGCTAAATCCTGCTCAAGGGCTGAAGTAACCGCAGCAGCCCTTGCTATCCCCCACATGGGTGTGCGGGGGAACGATTATAGGATATCTCTCCTCATATCACCTCTGCTATTAGATGAGAAGAGAATCAGGCCCATGTTTTAGAAATTCAACTCATGAATTCCCTGTCTTGTTATTACTCCATAGCTCCCTTACAGAATCTGGTGTGAAAAGGATGAGCTAGGTGAAAGTATAAAATCTCCATATTGGGGATGTGGATTTAAAGAATATTGTTGAGGTTTTTAAGTGAAAGGAACGGTATTTGGCTTGTCCAGCACCTTAACCTGTTCAGTATTAACAGCACACTCTGAGCTCTGTTTGCTCTGAAACTCTTTCAGACAGAAAGTCTGTCTAAATAAGAACACTGGCTCTTCAGTGCATTGTCCAGTTCCTGGTAAAGTGTAATCTTGTATTGCTTATGCACCTCGAACTCCCAGTCTACTCACGGAATCCCTCTGCAGCATAGGGATCCTCTTGTAGGTTTAGGCTGATAATGTTCATAACCTGTCTTGCTGTTGGAACCCACATATATTTTTCTCTGCTCTTTTGAGAGACTACTTTGATTGTTTATGTGTAGTTTGTAAACTGCAACTATCCAGATGATGAATTTTCTTCATCCATTTCCATTTTTACTCTATTATAGAGATGCAAGAGAGAATAAAATTACCCTCAGTTTGGGCTACCATGGGAATGTGGTAGATCTTTGGTAAGTACCAGATGGTGGATGGCACTTTTCCTTGTTAGTTAGCCTGGAACAATGTCCAAACTTGTAGATAAAGGGAATTGTCCTTCAAACCAACCATTGAAGCTGCATCTTGACTCTTGGAGGTAAATCTGGTGTCCAAATTCCAAATTGGGGAATTACATTTTGCCGACCAAAGTACCTCTTTTAGGCACAAATGGATAACTTTGGCTTTGGAAAGAAAGAACAAAGGTAACAAAACACAGAGCTGTGTCTTAATAAGATAATTTGTTGGTAATCAGAAACTAGAGAATGGTGTCTTAATGAAAAACAGTCCCTTGGTAATCAGAATATTGAGAATAGAAAATTTGCTGCTTTTGTGGCGTGATCCAAAGCCCATTGAAATCCATGACAAGCATTATTTATTCTTATATCAGGCATCCACAAACAGACGTTGCCAATCCAGGATATCCTTGTAATATTCTAAAAAAATCTTTAGGGATATTCCTGAGAACTCCTAATTGGCGCTGTTGATGCTCACAAGGAATATAACTATGAGGTGATGTTTGTAATGGCAGCCACTAGACAAGCAGTCTATATATTATCTTTCCTATCCATAGGGAGAGGTTTGTCTATGAACTTGATACAACAGGAGAACAGCTAGTTGATCTTGGATCTGACCAAACCTCTTGTCACAATCCGTTCAGTGGAGGATACTACCCCGTGCAGCTCAGCTTTGAGGAGGCAAACCAGCTCATGTCTACCAATCCAGGGAGGTTCCGTACCCTTGTGCAAGAAAGGTAAACAATTACCTGATTCATAGATTCCAAGGCTAGAAGGGGCCACTGTGATCATCTCGTCTGACCTCCTGCATAACAGAGGCCATAGAACTTCCCCAAAATAATTCCTAGAGCAGATCTGTTAGAAAAACATCCAACCTTGATTATGCAGGTTTGGTCGCTAAACGTTTCTAGGCTCAGTGTTTATTCTGCTTCTCCAGTGACCAGATTCTGGTCTTCCCCATAATAAGGTTCATAGAATCAGTGGGTCAGATTCTGCTCTCAGTTCTCTCAGTGTAAATCTGGAGTAATGCCATTGAAGTTACACTGGTTTAACTCTTAGGGCTGGTCTACACTGGGGGGGCGGGGTCGATCTAAGATACGCAACTTCAGCTACGCAAATAGCGTAGCTGAAGTTGAAGTATCTTAGATCGAATTACCTGGGGTCCGCACGGCGCGGGATCGATGGCCGCGGCTTCCCCGTCGACTGCGCTACCGCCGCTCGCTCTGGTGGAGTTCCGGAGTCGATGGTGAGCGCGTTCGGGGATCGATATATCGCGTCTTAACGAGACGCGATATATCGATCCCGGATAAATCGATTGCTACCCGCCGATACGACGGGTAGTGAAGATGTACCCTTAGCTCCTGTGGCGTGACTACTTTCACACAGATGTAACTGACATAGAATCGACCCCACAGATTCTAGAGAGGGAAACGGCCTATCAGATTGTATAGTCCCTCTACCTGTCATTGCAGGGTCATTCCCTGTTGTATATGAACTAAGGTCTGAAAATATCTTCTTGGATCTATCAGGGGGGTAGCCGTTGTTAGTCTGGATCTGTAAAAAGCGACAAAGAGTCCTGTGGCACCTTATAGACTAACAGACGTATTGGAGCATAAGCTTTCGTGGGTGAATACTCACTTCATCAGATGCGTGTAGTGGAAATTTCCAGAGGCAGGTATAAATATGCAGGCAAGAATCAGTCTAGAGATAAGGATCTAATAGCTCTTCTTGGATCTATTTCAACGATGTATTGGGCTTTGTAGCCTATGTAAGGTATCTAGCATATGAGTTAGTTGTTATTAAACATTGAGAGCAGAAAATAAACAACACCCTTATTCTGTATCATTTCCAGGCTTGCTAGTAGCTTCACTAATTGGTAAGGAGCAGGGAACAGTGCTACTGTTCTTCACTAAAACCAGCAGGTGCTTGCAGTTACATAGGTTCTTTGGCTCGGAGTGGTATCACTCTTCACTCCTGTTGTTCTCCTTCCTCTTGGAAACACTCCTGCTGAAGAGGTTTTTCCCATCAGAGATTAGAATTTGTGTTTGTCATCTGGTTGGCTTTGGTCCAGGGGCCAAAAATGATGATTTCAGTCTCCCAGGTCTTCATTTTAGATGCTGTTCTGAGGGCGATGCTGGGTGTAACAGCAAAGCTAATTTCCAGCGGGACCTTTTCGTAAGATGCAGAATAACTTAGGGACCCTGATCTCATTGGTTATACATTGGTGTAATTCTGTTGATTTCTGATTTACACCATTGCAAGTGAGATTAGAATCGGGAGCTGTGAAAACAAGCAGTGAAAAAGGTCCTCTCGAGAATAGGCCTAGGGCCTGATTCTCTTCTTAATTAGCAATTTAATTCCATTGTCTTCACTCATGATATATACCAGTGAAAGCAAGAGGAAAATTAGGCCTCTGTATTGGCCAAGGGATGGACTAAATAATCTACTGGGGTCTTTTTAATCTCTGTTTTTTGTGATTCTATTGTAGTCCAAGAAACAGGTGGAAACTGCAGCCAATTCAAAATAGCCCAGACCTTGTGCATGCTTTGAAGGGAAAAAGAAAAGGAGCAGAGAATTGCAAAGATCTCCAAGGAAGGAGTCAGAGAGGGTAGAAGCAGTTTCATTAACTTCCTGATTTTTGATCTGAAACCAAGTTAGCAAATGACTTTGCTGGAAGAGGACTTTATTTTTGAGACCATTACAAATGTAAGAGCCCCAGCTGTATTGATTTTGAGCCTTTGCCAGTTGCCGGGGTCTTTCAGTCCATAACCACCAGCACTAGGAATTAAAGAATGAGGTTACAAAGATGAGCAGTGGCAGCTCTCTTGCTGCCTGAAATTTTTTAGATCTCTGTTCCAGAAATAGGGAAGAGACAGTGATGGGAGTTGCTCACATTATATAATGGTCTGAAGTTACTTGGCCTTTAGTTGGTTTACCTTATCACTGGAAACTGCCAGCTCTGTGCTAGGAGGCAGTCTCTAGCAGTATCACCTTCTGCAATTTTTCCTGTTAGATCTCAGGAGCTGTGTTGGCTTATTATTTGTATGGGAGACCTTTGGGAAGTACTGTTGTTAATTTAGTAGGTGGCACTCTTCACCCTGGCTCTTAACCTGTGTCGCAGGTTGTTGTTAGCAGGTATGGTGCTGAGACAGGAGGTCTCTTCTGGATAACCCATAAAACCAAGCGCCTGATCACTTGTGGTCATTAAAGATCCACTGGCAGTTTTCATAATGGTATGGGTGATAACCGGGCTGTGTCAGCCAAATTCCTATTCAGGTACAATAACCACATTCTGCTTCTCTGAATTCATCTCTGTAGTTTCAGCTAGTTAAGATACTATTCTTCACTTCCTCTCCTGAGCTGTTGGGCAGTATTGCTGTGTGCTGTTAAACAGCTGTTGTGTTCCAACCCAGAGGTGGCTGCATTTCTGAGCTGGATGAGATGACTCCTGTGTGTTACTTACCCTACCTCACAGTGGTGTTGTGAGGTTCACTTAATATTTGTAAAGCATTTGGAGAGCTTGGGAAAACGGGTGCTAGAGAAGTGGAAAGTATTTTTATTTGGTGCCTGGTGGGCTTAGAACATGAGTTGATCTTGAGTCTTTCAAAGTCATCTATCTCACTCTCCCCACCTTTTCACAACCCAGGCCATATTAGCAATGCTAGGGCATTCCTGACATTAACCTTTTATATAAGTGAATGAATCTCAGAGCTAACTTTCTGCCTTTTTATTTTCAGTCTGAGGAGACAAGTGGCTGCTATAAACAGGCTGTCTGATAAGGGCATGTTTTTTTGGGACTATGGCAATGCTTTTCTCTTGGAAGCTCAGAGAGCCGGTGAGTAGATGCTGGCTTTCCTAGATGTAACCAGGGCACTTCTCTCCTTTCCGGCAGGTAAAATATAGTTCATTCCCTTTGTTAAAACAGGTCTTCCAAATAGATTGTATCAGTAGGAGTCAGTCCTACCTGGACGTTAAATTGGTGCCATTCTTTTTCTCATGAAGGCTAGTGGTGTTGGGCTTTATTCTGTAGTGTTTGTTTCTGATTTTCAGAGGTTCTGAGCCCCCACAGCTCCAAGTGAAGTCAGTGGGAGAAACGGGTGCTCGGCACCACGGAAAAGCTGGCCCTTTGTTTTTAAAGTAACAGCACTGACTTTTTTGAGGGGGTCATTGAGAAGCAAAGTCTCAGTCTTTCCTCAAAGGAGAAAAATAAAATACACATTTTTAAAGTGTCCTCTAATTTCACATCCACAACTTTGCACCCAATGCTGGGCACAGATGATGGACTCCAGTGGCCAAGCTTTCGAAAGACAAGCCTCCATTCTGTTGGCACAACTTGCGCCAGCAATTGAACTGTGGGTACCAATCTGGGTACTCGTACCTCCATTCTACACAAGGTAACAGCATCCCAGTCTGCAATTTTCAAAATAAGGCCCTAATCCTGCAGCTGCCTCTGTGTGAGTGGATTCCCATGCAGAGCCCCACTGGTGCAGGGATCTGCCTATGTGGAGGCATTTGCAGGATCAGGGCCTAGGATTATAATTCCCCTCTCCGTCCCATCCCTCACAATGCTTATTTTTTATTTAATGTCCCTCTCCATCCTGGACAGGAGCGGGTGGCAAATGTTACAGTTCCAGATGGCCCCGTTGCCTTTAAACTCAAGCCCACCAGAGATTTACAAGGGAATCTTCTAAAGCCTTCTTAGCATTGCAAACAGACCCTTGCGGCTTGTCAGGATGCAGATCAGACAAACTGAAAGTACAAAGAAAATGTAGCAGACATCTGCCTTTGTTAGGGGTAGAATATATTGCTCCAGATCCTTAACTGGTGTAAATCAGTCTAGCTCCATTGAAGTCAGTGGAGCTATGCCGGATTACACCCGCTGAGCATCTAGCCCAATATATTTCCTTCACCAAACCTGATCTTCAAACTAGGTTGTGTGAATGGTAGGGCATCAACATTTAAAAAGCACTAGTGATTTTCATTGTTAATCATTTTGTAACAGAAAATGTCTCAGGAGGCAGCCTCAGGAATTCTATTTTTAGTCCATTGCCTCTTAACAATCAAAATGAAAAAGCTGCTAAGACATCTCCATGCAGAATGGTTGTTTAAAATATATGAACAAGGAACATGTTTAGACCACTTAAAATGTTTGGGGAGGGGACTCCCCCTTCTACAGTGACCCCTGCACAATGTACAGTGGCTGTAAAAGTCCCTTGGACAGCCAGGGAAAAATTTCTCTGGTTCAGGCACTGTACTGACCAGCCATATGCTGATCTATGAGGTCCCCCTGGTTTAAGAGGCAGGGCTAAGGGTGGGACAAACATTCTAAGCTGCTCTGTGTTACAGAGCTGGTGGTAGGCACATGGCTAGCCTACCTTTGCATCTCCCCTCCTGAGATACAAGCCTGGCTAGGGCAGGTTCTGCCCCCGGAGCAGCCTAGAATTGGAAGGGCACAAAAGTGCCTTCACTCCTTCCCCTGGGGCTGTGAGTTTTGTGGTGCAGCACAAAATCTCACCCCAAGGGCTTCAGGTCACTTTTTAAGCCTGCCCTGTTGGTGATGGAGGATTTGGCAAGGGTATTTGCTTTTCTTTTACAAGCTGACATTTTAAAACTAGAAAATAAAAAATAAGCAATTAAAAAAAAATAAGGAAAAGAAAGCACTAGGGTCAGCTTTGAGGATGTCTTGGGAGGTGGCTTCCACAAAATACAGGACCCGGTGAATATCATTAATTTGTTTGGTTGCATTCAGCTGCTGTTGCCACTCATTTATTCCCAGTTTTCTTTCTTCTAACAAAAACATTTAAAACAAATAGAAGAAATGGTGAGAGATTTTAAGAGAATTTCTCTTGGAGCCTGAAATGTTAAGTCCCAGGAGAGCATAGTGTTTCTAAGGCGGGGAGAAGCCAAGGTGGGCCAGCTGTGTCAGTTTGCTTCTCTGCTCTGGTTTAATTTAGAGCAACCTGTATTGCTTCCCTTGTGGGAAATCGCTTAGAAAGGAGGAAGGGGAAAGAAATCACAGACGTCTTCCTATAGATTTCTCCTGCCTTTTTCAATTTTGGGAGGGGGTTGCTCATCCCCACGGTATGAGCTGTGTGACTTTCCACAATCATCGGTGTATACAGGAGGCCCTGGCCTTCCATACAGAAGCCTTTGTCTGAAAGTTGATTCTGGGACCCTGTTCCCTCTACCCATCCAGCTCTCTGGCAGAGCAGCTCCAATGGAGGACTGCCCTGGCCACAGCTGCCTCCATCATTCCCTTAAAAGAAGATCCTCTGCTGCCCACCACCCTCCCCAGGTCCACCCAGTCCCCACCCCTCCTTTCACACAGCACCCCTGAGTGGGATCTAGGAGAAGGCAGGTGCCATCAAGCAGAGGTCTGACCCCCTTTTTCGGTGTGGCAGGGGAAGACCTGTGCAGGCAGGGATGCAGTCATGCATGAACTCAAGGGTACAATCTGGCCCGTTTGTAGCTGTTCTTCTCATCAACTAATCTGCATTTAAAATCCTTTTGCAGGTGCTGATGTCGAGAAAAGAGGAGCCAATACAATTGAATTCCGATACCCTTCCTATGTTCAGCACATTATGGGGTATGTTGGAAGGAATAGATAAATTGGGGCAATGAGCTGTTTCCATTGACTGTAGAAGTAGAATCCTAAACTGGACTGCTTTTTAGGAGAATATCCAAAAAATATGTTAACTTGGAGACCCCACTTACAGGGCCAGATCCTGCCTAGGCCCATCGAAGAGTAAAATGGTGGTGATGGGGAGGGGCCTTCAGCAATGAATTATCTAAGACATCCCATCATGTCTTGGTTCTATGTCACTTGCACTAGTATTACTGTTGTGTGGGCCACGTGCTCATTTGCACTGGAGCAGTGCCCAGCGTGGCTAGGAAGAATGTGTGTATGCTGGAGCAATGTAAAACAACTGGAACACGGCCAAGAGTCTGGCCTATGGGCTCTGTTGACTTCACTGTGGTGACTCCTGATATACATCGGTGTGATATCAGAATCAAGCCTATGGGGACAACTCGTATGCACTAAGGCAAGCAGGACTTGGCCCTTAACAGCTCAGTAATTCTGGAAGACATTTATATATATGTAGAAAGCAGAGTTGGCATTGTAGTGGTGCCCTGATGGTTTATGGCTGTATACATAGATTTGCCACCTCTCACTACCCTGGGGCGAGACTGATTCCTTTTGGATTAGTGGCACAATTAGGGTGGCCACTCATGCATTCCTGGAATATTAGACATACCAGTACTTCCAGGAACGGCATGAGCCTGCCCCTGCTGGCGTCACCCTTTCCCCACTGGCATGACCTTGGCCACACATCCAAATCTGGCCCTTTCTGCTCAGGCTGGCCCCTCGTCTGGCATTATACTGGACAGTCCTGCTTTTCTAGGGTTTGTCCCCTATCCCGTACTCAGACAAAACTGGATGTGGTTTTGTCCAGTACCAGGTGGGGGACGCCATTTTTAAAAGTGCGCTGCTCCGCCCCCACTGGCGTGACCTCAGATGCGCAGTGCATGTGAGGTGCACGCTGCATGGAGGTTGCCATTTTTAAGGGCATGTCACTCCACCACTAGCGATATGACCTTGGATGCATGTTGCATGCGAGGTCACACCACACAGGGGGAGCCATTTTTAAGAGCACACCACTCACGGGGCAGGTCACCCCGGCGGGGTCTAAGCAGCACACTCTTCAAAAGGGCATCCCTATCTGGTAAAACCACATCCAGTTTTGTCTGAGTATGGATAGGGGACAAACCCTAGAAAAGCAGGTTTAATACCGGACGAGAGGCCAGCCTAAGCACAACGGGAGCAGAAAGGGCCAGATTCTCTGGCCTGCTAAGTGCAATGTAAGGTAGAATGCTACCAAATCAGACTTCTCCACTCTCTTCCATGGATGGGTACATTTACACCCACTTTGCATTCACTTTCCATAGCTGTAAATGACTAGACAAGGGTGCAAGAGAGAGGCTGAATCAAGCCCTCACTCTGTAGATGATTACAGGTTCATCTGTGGACATTAAAACGAGGACCTGGGTGCTCCTCTCACACTGGAGTAAATCAGGTACCCTGGTGTAAGGAAGGAGAGAGCCAGGCCTCCAAGATCTTGTTTTATGAAAGGAGCTGTGGTCAACTGGGGAACCCCTTGTTTGATTAACTGCCTTGAGTTTTCTATCAAAGGCTGTGAGCACTCAAGTGTGGTTGTGATTTTCCCCCACACCAGCTGATGTCTTGGTGAGACAGCATTGTTTAAATTCTGGAATAATGGTCCCAAGTGCTTTCTGTTTAGATTAGTTTGTTTGAAATATTTAGAATTCTTCCATCTTCAGTTAATGAAAGAAAAGCATTGCTAACTGCCAGGGTAAATCAGACAGGAATTTCAACTATCTCTTAATGAAACATGTTCTCTTCCCAGAGACATTTTTTCCCTGGGATTTGGACCATTCCGCTGGGTTTGTACTTCAGGTGACCCACAGGATCTGGCTACCACTGACTTAATCGCCACATCAGTGCTCGAAGAGGCTATACATCAGGGAGGTAGGATGTCAACTCTTTTTCTGTCATAAAAGGTGCAAGTTTTGTGAAGAATGGGGTGCAATCAAAGGAGTTTACTGTGTCTTTCAGGCGAGACCTGAAAAACCAAGCTCTTGTCTGCTCCACATAGGTATTAAAGTCAGCAAGGAGTGCAGCCAATATTTATGACTTACAAGCACTATTTAGGGGGTTTAGGGAGCCCAGGGCTGCTATTAGATGCGTAAACTGCAGCTGTGACTAAGAGCTCTATTTCCCATCTGCCTATGGTATGGATTTTGCTGCATCTATCCATGCCTTTGTCAGCTTGAGACTCCGCTAATAATAATACACCTCTACCTCGATATAACGCTGTCCTTGGGAGCCAAAAAATCTTACCGCATTATAGGTGAAACCGCGTTATATCGAACTTGCTTTGATCCACCTGAGTGCGCAGCCCCACCCCCCTGGAGCACTGCTTTACCGCGTTATATCCAAATTCGTGTTATATCGGGTCGCGTTATATCGGGGTAGAGGTGTAGTAGTAATACCTAGTTCTTATTTAGAGTTTTTGATCAGTAGAGCTCAAAATGCTTCACAAAGGAGGTCAATAGTATCCCCATTTTACAGATGGGGAAACTGAGGCACAGTGTGTTGATGTGGCTTGCCAATGGTCACCCAGCAGGCCAGTGGCAGAGCCAGAAATAAGATGCAGGTCTCCTGAGTCTAGTGCTCTAGCCAGTAGCCCAGTAATGCACTCAACCTGGGGCTAGGCCTTGAGAACTGGAGGCTAAAGCTTGGGTAGAATGAAGTAGCCTGCTTATGTCAAGAGTATATGACACCAGTGCTCTGGGAGCTGCACTGGCTGTCTGAAGAATTCAGGAGGATGGTCTTAAAACCGGAAATAGCTTGAGAACAGTCTGCTTAAAAGACCACCTCTCACGCAGCATTTGTGATGATGCAGTTAAAGTCATCAAAAGTGCTCAAGCTGGAGGCAGTTCCCTCAATTTAACTGAGAGGGAGCTGCTGGCAGGGCACTCTCTATGAGGGCCCTTTGACTCTAGAATTCACTTCCCTCCTTGGTCTGCCTGTCCCCAGATATGTTAATCTTCTGGGCATGCAGGAGTGGCTTCGAGGCATTTGTGAATGGGACTGCAGTGAGGTAGGGGAGTGCTACTGCTTTGTGCTGAAGGGTTAGTTCCTTGCATGGAACATGAATGATATTGTGTGATGTCACTTGTGTCATGGCACCCACAGCTTTAGGCGATGGGCACCTTTGGGGTTTTATGAACTGAAATAGAGGCCAGGGATGCTGATGTACCTCTTTACCCCCAGGTGGTTCCACCAGGTTGTGTGTGAGGTCCACGGGTGGGACAGTGTTAGGGAGCCCTGTACATCTGCTAGCTATACCATACCTGTTATTAGGATAAATGCACACAACATTGTTGTCTAAAGCTGTCCACCTGGCACCTTTCGTGAGCATTAAATGCATTAAAGAAAATGGTCAAGGTAAGTCCTCACTGGGATGTGTTTATTGCAGAAAAACAAAAAATGCATTTAAGCCAGTAGTTTAATTTCTGTCTGGGCCTCAAGCTGATCTCCAGTTTTGTGGGTGCAACTTTGTGGTGAGAATTCAATTTGGCCTCAATTATCTGCACCTGTCCTTCCACCCATTTGGAATCCCGACTACCTGATCTGTGGTCGCAGTTTTGGTGGCAAATGATTTTTTCCCATCGTTTTCCCATGCAGGCCTGTACAATTGGCAGCTATTTTTGAAAATATTGGGCCTGATTCTACTCCCACTTTTATACAAAGTCAGTCTATCTATCCATGGTACTTATCTGGTCCCCCTGCACTGTAGTATCTGAGCACCTCACAATCTATGAATGTGTTTACCCCTACAACACCCCAGACATGGGGCAGTACTATTGATCCCTATTTACAGATGAGGAACTGAAGTACAGAAAGACTAAGTGACTTGTCCAAGGTAAGTCTGTGGCAGAGCAGGGACTTGAACCCACGTGTCAGGCTAGTAACCTAATATCTGATGAATAAGGCTACTATTTTTTCATGGAGGTCGTGGAAATCACAGAATCCGTGACTTCCAGTGACCTCCGTGACTTCAGCCCGCGGCCAGGGCCGCCCAGAGGATTCAGAGGGCCTGGGGTCTTCGGCGGCAGGGGGCCCCGCCGCCGAATTTCCGCCGAAGACCCGGCATTTCGGCGGCGGGTCCCGGAGTGGAAGGACCCCCCGCCGTGGGTCTTCAGGGCACTTTGGCGGCGGGTCCCAGGGCGGAAGGACCCCCTGCCGCCGAACTGCTGCCGAAGACCCGGAGCGGGAGAAGCTCCGGGGGCCCGGGCCCTGCGAGAGTTTTCCGGGGCCCCCGGAGCGAGTGAAGGACCCCGCTCCAGGGACCCTGAAAAACTCTCGTGGGGGCCCCTGTGGGACCCGGAGCCTGGGGCAAATTGCCCCACTTGCCCCCCCCCGGGCGGCCCTGCCCGTGGCGGCCGGGAGCTGCAGGGTTCCCCCACCATGGGTTGGGGTAACCCGGAGCTCTGAGCTGCTGTGGGCGGCAGGGGGACCCCAGAGCTCCAAGCCGCTGCAGGTGGCAGGGGGACCCCGGAGCACCAGGCGGTGGGGGGACCCCGGAGCTGAGCTTCCTATTTTGTCGTGGATACTTTTAGTAAAAGTCACGGACGTGTCATGGGCTTCCGTGAATTCTGCTTTATTGCCCATGACCTGTCCCGTGACTTTTACTAAGAATATCCATGACAAAATCTTAGCCTTACTGATGAATCCTGCCTCTGTCCTGATTCGCACTAAGCAGAGAGCAGAATCATCCCCTTATGTTTCATCCAGCTTTTGAATACCTTGCTCCTCTATTTCCAGACTACCCCCCCGCAGTGCTTCCACACTACCCCGCCCCAGTGACTTGAGCTCCTAACCCTAAAAATTGCCTACCCCATTCTCTTGACCCCAGATCAAGTATTATATTTTCAGCTTTGCTTTTCTCCAGAACACACTGTTGTTATTAAAAGATGCCAAGGCCAGCCTCCTGGCACTACGCTGTTAAGACAGTCTGTAAGAGGAAGGATCATAAATCAAGGCCATTTTTAAGGGCATCAGAATCTAAGGTTTCATTTCTTTTTTTCCTCTTTTAATGTTTTTGCTTTGTGCATGAACACCACCATTGGGATGTAATCAGAAAAACGTGAATCAGGAGACCTCTGACTCCTTCCAGAATCGTTAGACTCTTGTGGAGATAAAAAGTAGCATTTCTGGGAAATGATGTGCCAACCTTCTATAGTTTATATTTCACACATGCTTAAGCATGGTGTAATAGGCCTTGCTAGAGGAACTAAACTGTTATCTTCCCATAACATACACCCAGCACTATGGCCTTATCCACCCTTCACAGGTCTGAGTTACTGAATAAGGGCCTAATCCTCCAAGGTGCTGAATGCCCTCAGTTCTCATTGACTTCAGCGGGAGTGGAGGGCACTCGGCACCATCTTAGTGTGGGACGTTTTTCAATACCGTGTTATGTGTGAATTACATCCATCAAAATAGTTAAGTCAGATTTTCAAAAGTGGTCCATACCCAGGAGCTCCCATTATATACAATGAGTGCTGCTGGGCACTAAGTGTTTTTTAAAAATCTGGCCCATCATGCTTGTCAAAATGGAGTGAGATCTGGTGCTGTACAGACGTGCCAAAACCTGTGGGGAAAAAACACAGAAATTGGGCTTGTTTTTGGCTTAATTGGCTTGTGAGTTGCTTGTTGGCTAGTTTTTGGCTTGTAGCTTGTTGCTTCTTTTTTTTTTATCAGCTCCCGGCAAGCAGGGGCAAGGGGCAAGGGGGGAAGAGAGTCAGGTGTGCACAGCAGGCCCACTACAGTCCCAGCCTGCACGTCGGGGGGGATCTAGTCACATAGAGTGTTGGGGTTCTTAGGGATTGGCTTGTTTTGAAATGGGATTAGCTTGATTTTTGTCTTATTGTGAAAATTGGGGTGCTTATTTATCGCATGAAAGTTGGCAACTGTGATGCTGTATTGTGTACTAGGGCAGCATAAATACACAACAACTTATCAGGCATGTGATTCATTCTCCAGTCATTTTTTCCATCCCAGAATGAGCCGACACATGACATTTGAATGTTTCACACTGTGTATATACAAAATTAATTGAATATTGTGTAAGTATATGCATATGAGTGGGGTGTGTGTGTGTGTATATATATGTGTATATACACACACACACACACACACACTAATGCATGGAAAGGATATGGGAAAGCACCTCTTACAGGGAGTAAAGGTATTGGAATGCTATTTGTATTTTTACATTGATATAAAAATGGTATTTTAAAACCCAGCAGATGGAAGCAGACTTGGGGGCAACTCTGTTATTGGATTTTCTGTTGTGCTTGGCAAAGCAATGGACAGAGGAATTCAGAGAGAAATTAAAACTGAACTTGGATGGAAAATGCACCTAATAAACACAGCGTTTCATGGATTCCAGTTTGACCTCCCGTGTTCTCGACTATTCTATTTGCTGTTCAGCCATTGTAAATATATACATGGCCTAAACCAAAATCCTGCATCTGGCCATCCCCTAACATCAGTCATATTCAAAAACTAAACCCAGATTTGAATTTTACAGAATGCAAAGGGTTGAACCAAAAGATGGGAGTCCAACATCCTGAATTTTGGGGAATTTCAAATTCAGATCAGGACTTTCAGTCTGGACTCATCTCCAATTTTAACCATTCTTCCCTTTTTGAGGAGATGATTTTGCTGTTTAAAATCCGTGAACCCACAACACAGGAGGAGAATGGTTTAAAATCCTCTAGGGACTTTGCGTATTACTGCGTATTATTGTGTATATTTCCATGCTTGACCTGTAAAACACTTGTGACACATGCTGGGAAACTTGACTTCTTTGGATCAAGGCTCAAATGGCAGTGAGATAGTAATAACTAATTTAAATGAGGAATTTGCTCACCACCGTAGTCATAGTTTGACAGGGTTGGACAGCAAAAAATAAATTCAAACAAACAAGAGGACAGGGAATCAACTTCCTTGCTGATGAGGATTATTTTTGTAAGATCAGAATGTGCTTTAAAGCCTAAATAAAGACCAATATCTGTGAAATACCAGAAGCAACACAGTAGCCTGTCTGATTTAGGAACATATTCCTGAGAGAGATGGTCGGCAACAGTTTAACAAATGAGAGATGCATGGAGTTAGTCCAAGGTTGAGCCCCAGCGGCTCAAGAAGGAGCGTCAATACTTTCAACTCCAGGAGGTCAGATTTAATGAAAGGACGCTATCCCCCACCCCCACAGAATGAACAGGAAATTCAACACTGGACACACCAACATTTAGAAAAGAGAGCCTGATAATGTGTTGGATTCTGTAGAAGGGTCAGATTTATTTAGCTGTCATATGTCCCAATAACCTTAGTTGAATGACAGCAGTTTTCTCAACTAGCTCCTCTTAAGGAAAAGTCCTGTAGAATTCAATAGAGAATGAGATCCTTTCTATAGGTTTATGTGAAGCCCTGGACTGAATAGAAAATTATACTCTATGGGATATTGTTTTAAAATTATCGAAAGGATCTCATTCTCTATTAAATTCTGTAGAATAAATTTTATAAACCCTTGTAAAACTTTAATAGTACCCTAAGGTTGTCATATCTACAGGATGTTTCTGTAACGGTTTTAAAGTTCAATGCAAGTCTTCTAGGAAAGGATGGTGCAAGCAGATGTTTCAGCCTTTATTCCTTGTGATGATAAGAGCTGACATATTAATCCCTGCTGCATAATTCAGAGGCGCTCATAGCCAACCCATAAAGCACTGACACTTCCTTACAGAATCATTAAAACAATCTTGCTTCTATCTCACTGCTAGTGCAGGCCTGCAGTAATGTATCTTTCTTATGCAGAAATGAACATATTTTACATTTCTCTTTAGCAATATATTAAACCTGATCTTCAATATCTGGCTCTTTCCTCAGTTTCTAGTTTGGCTGTGCATATTTGCCTGAATGTGCGCCTTGTGGAAAGACAGTAGTCTCAATACTCCTCACTTACCCCCATGAAGCCCCCTCTGGGGTCAGTTTCAGACCTCAGGAAAGTCTCTGGGCCAAATTCAGTGCTGATGGACATATTTGTATAAGTTACATGCCCATTGTAAGTTGGTGAGGAAATGGGTGTGAGCTGTATAGTGTAACATGTACTGATTTGGCATTCAGTGGGTGTGCAAATTCTTGTACTGTACTCACCACGGGGCAGAAGGAAAGGTATAATAGCAAAAACACCTAAAAGGAAGGTGCAAAATAAAGCAGCCCCTACTTTATTTTACACCTTTCCTCTCTTGTTAGTCGCTTATCTGCTATAGTTACCTTCAGTCTCATCAACATGTTAGATTTGTATTACAACCCCTCTCCCCCCGTGCCAGACTGATGCATGCTACACTTCTTTGCCACTTACACTCATTTTCTGACCAACTTACACTCCACATGTAACTCACCCTTTCATTTCTGTTGCTGCTCAGTTGGGCCCAGTGACTTAAATGGAGTTACATAGATGTAAATGAGAGAATTTGCCTCAGTGGTTAAAACCATTGTACCAAATTATGTTTTCAGATGCACATAAGCAACTCCCTTTGAGGTTCCATTGCTGGAAGTTCAAATTGCTAGAAGGAAATACTTTTTCACCCAGTGTGGAATTAGACTTTGGAACTAATTGCCACTGGGTAGTGCTCAGGCCAATAATTTAGCAAGATTCAAAGAGAGATTGGACATTTATAGGCACAACAAGAATATCCAGAGTTGTTGTAGTTAATGTGAACAAAAGTGTTGGAAACCCTCATGTGTCTGGGTTTAAACCAATACATTATGGATTTGGAAGAGCCCTTCAGATTATCTGGAACATCTCATCCTACACCTTCCTACTGCAGGATTTCTTGCATCTTCTTCTAAAGTAACTGGAGCTGGCCACTAGATGGGCTGCTGGTCTGATCCAGTATGGCCATTCCTATATTCCTCTGTTGCGCCTATGTTGAGAGTAGGATTTGACCCCTGGAGCTGTTTTATGAATTACGTAGTATTTAGAGCATGTTGCATTTATTTTTCTAAACCTTTTGGTTTCTTGGTTTCTCTTGCAGTCAGTGCATCTGTGAAGCAGCAATACCATGACAATATCCACTGGATTCGGGAAGCCGGGAAGCACAGCTTGGTAAATGCACAGCCTCTTTCACACACGGCCAGACCAAAAAGCAGAAAAGGGGCCCCAGTGAAAACTCTGGTTCCAAACACTGCTCTTTCCACCCAGGGGTGTTTGAAATCTGATCCTAGCTCCAGATCCAAATGTTGTGAATGGCCCCATCTTCATAATGAACCAAACCAACACCTCACCCTCTCAACTTTGAGATGTTCAAAAACTGGGTCTAGAGCCAACTTTTGTGGCTTGAGTCCATCTCTATTTTTCAACAAGGCAACTTAGGCTCACAATACACTTTATTCATAATTAGCTTCCCCTGAGCTCCACTCCTGAAATCTGACCTTGAAGGAGCTGTCCTGTCCTGGGTTCTCCCCTTCAGGACTGCTGTTCTAGTCCTGTAACCCTTTTTTCAGGAGAAGGGGGGAAAGGGCTATTTCCTCCTATGGCATTGCATATTAGATGGAGTCTCTTTTTTTAAAGCACAGTTAAGCACCATAGCCAGTTAACCGCAGGCACTTCAGGATTCAAGCATGTGCCCCCCTCCCCCCAAAAGCTGGAAGCCAGACTAAAGACCACAAAGTAAGGGATGGATGGGGGCATAGCTCTATGTGAGACAGATGTTTGATGTTCTTTGTCTCCATATTTCTCCTCCCTTCCAGCCCACCACCGGTTCCAATCTCTGCTTCTCAGCTGTTGATAAGGGGATTGTTGATAGGGGATTGTGGGCCTGACAATGAGGTTGATTGAAAAAGTGGGATTTACTGAACTGCAGCAGCTAATTAGAAAAATAAATCTCATTGTGTGAGTGTAGATAAAACTCAGTTCAATGGGGGTGGTTAACTTCTTATTTCTGGAAGCTGATTGTTTACAAATTAATACTCCGTGCTTTCTCCAGTGGAGGGGGCCGAGTCTACCGCTGGGGCCTGGAGATAAGCCAGTTGCAGAGGGAACCTTATCACTCTGGCATTTTCATTTTCCAGGTAGTTGGTTCCCAAGCTAGAATCTTGTACTCTGATCAGAAGGGTCGTGTGTCTATTGCGGTGGCTATTAATCGAGCCATTGCTGAAAACAGGATTAAGGTATGGCTTTTCCCACTCAATGCAGCATGGTAATTGTGTTTAGTGTCTGAGATCAGGGTGGGATGGGAGAAGTAGAACGGTTCAACCAATGGTAATAAAAAAGTATATTAGAAAATGTCGAGTCAAATTCTCTTCCCTGTTACACCCGGAACATATTCAATGAGAGGAGAGTCTGACCTAGAGAATGTCTTCATAGATACCACATTTAATCCCCAGGTAAAAAAATCTGCCTGGTGTTGTGTATGGGCATCATACAGTCGGCATTCACTCACACTTCATATGCTAGTGAAAAATTAAGAGAAACCAACATAGCCTCTGATACTGCCACCTTTGTGCATGCTGGGTTGTACCTTATTGCAGGAGTAAGATACTAGTCAGTGTGAGTAATGGAGGCAGAATCTACCCCGTTGAAATTTAGTACGTGGACAGGAATTTGTACATATTGGGATTTTCTAAGGTCTCTGTGGGCTTAGTATATGATTGTACAGCGATGTAGCACTGTGGGACCTAGATCTAGGCACTGCTGTAGATAATACACATTTATTATTGCAAAGAATCTGGGGCTCATGGTTGGGCTCAGTTGGTACATGCATAATAAAGGCTTTTATACTACAGCAAAACTATGTGGTATACAAGCCTCTGGTTAACAAAATTGAATTCTTGCTTTTATGCTCATGAAAGGTGTTTAAATGATGCATGCTGTGGTGGCATTTTGCTCCCTGTATTTTAGTATGATGGGGCCTGGCATGCATGTTTTTCTGTGCAACAGAATAACATAATCAGCATGTGTGTTTGTTTTTAGAGAGGGTTCTGAGCCTCAAGGGTCTGATCGCCAACCCCCCAAATCAGACAGCCGTTCAGATCCAGAGATTCAAACCCATCTTTTATATTTTTTGTTGCTCAAAAAATCTAAGGGCCCAATTCTCCTCTCAGACAGGTTTTACAACAGTGTAACTTCATTGGAGTTGCTCCGGATTCGCACTTGTGTAAGTGCTCTTGGAGTCAGGCCCGAAGATGTTAAATCACGCATCTCTGTCTTTCCAGGGTCAGCGCTGAATTATCATCATTTTTAAAGAAGCAAATTCATGTAACGCTTACAATGAATATCAATGGAGCAATGTCTGCTTTTTGTTACTCAGATAATGTTTATTAACATATTTCAAACACTGTTGATCTTCTCAGGATTCAAAATGAACATCATTGCAAGCTAGTCTTAAAAACTAAACCTGGCCAGTCAAACCAAGCCCTCGGAGCTATGAATGACAAGGGCAGGCTTCCATGCCCTTCAGGATTTTGTTCTGTATCTTTTTCATCTTTTCAGAATCTCCATTCCCCTTCTCAGCCATTCTCATGAGCTGGACATAGAGGTGCCCTTGAAGTTACTTCATAATTTGCTGGCAGCACAGAGCAGAGCGAGCAAACGGACTCCAGATTGGGCCAAGTCCATGGAGTTACTGTGGTGTAAAACTGGCATAAGAGAGAGGAGAATCAGGCCCTATCAGCTGGGCTAGATATCTGCCAGCCAAGAAAGATTTATCTGAGCTGTAGGAAGCTGTTAAGTGTCCGGGCCCCCTTATTTGTAGTTTATTATTTATTAGCACTGATTGGAAATTTTCTGGTGGAACAGTTTCCACTGGAAAATGCCCATTTGACGACATTGAAAAGTTTCGGGGGAACGTGTCTATTTTGACAAAATTCCGATGGACACCAGGCAGGTTTCCAGCAGAATCCTGTCTGGTTTCCTGCCAGCTTACCTGCCTGTCTCCACGCCAGCCTGCCCAAGCTTCCAGGCTCCCCGCTCCTCAGCAGCCCAGGCTCCCAGGGCCTCCATGCTACTGGCTCCCAGGCAGCTTGTCCCGCAGAGCCAGGGTGCCCATGGTTTCAAGTTCTCTGAGCTGCTGGGCTCCCCATCTGGTGGGCTGCCAGGGCTGTGAGCAGCTCAGGGAGCCTCGGAATCGTTTCCAAAAGGTCAGAATGAAATGTCATTTTGACTTTTTTCTAAATGAAATTTTGGAATTCTTGTTCTAAGAGAAATTTCTAAATTTCATTTCTTGTTCCACTTCTCAACAGCTGTAATTGTTTTGGAATTTCCTGTGGAATGGGAATTCCACTTTCTACCCAGCTCTGTTATTTATATTCCAGTAGCACATAGGAACCCCTGATGTGGACCCAGACCCCATTGTGCTAGGTGCTGTACAAACACCCCCAAAGAGCTCACAATCTATAGTGATGTTTAAGTTACACATATATGTTGCGATTTGTGGTTAAGAATCAATGAAAACAATACAAGACAAGCTAAGGGCCTGATCTCACAAAGCTTTGATCACACAGGCAGTACCACTGCAGTCAATAGTATTATATGAATAAAGAATACTCTGTGAGTAAGGTTCACAGGACTGGTCTCTCATTTTGCATAGCATAGAATCATAGAATCATAGAATATCAGGGTTGGAAGGGACCTCAGGAGGTCATCTAGTCCAACCCCCTGCTCAAAGCAGGACCAATTCCCAACTAAATCATCCCAGCCAGGGCTTTGTCAAGCTGGGCCTTAAAAACCTCCAAGGAAGGAGATTCCACCACCTCGATTTAATTTTTCATAAAAACAAACAGTTTCCTTAAATGCTGTAGAGTTACAAATACAGTTGTACTAAATGACAAAGTTCGACTTAAATTATCAAATGAAATGTGGAACTTTTAAAAAATATCTGTGTAATCTCTCATAGCCTCAGATATTATACTTAATTTCACATTTTCAAAAATGTTGCAAATTCATGAAGAAATATGACTTTGCCCTGTTTTTGCATAAGGATTAGCCAATACCACAGTCTTTAAAATTTCAGATAAAAGTCAATTCATATCAATTACTTGAAACATTTTCATTTTTTTTTTTTTTTTTTAGTGTGAAAATATAATTTTCATGCAGGAGCTCTCAAAAAAGGCTCTTTATCTCTGGGTTGAAATGATGGTGATTTTCTCCACCAGATTTCACACACAAAAAGTCAGCATTTCTTTACCAGTTATAATAAAAATTGGTGGCGAGGGAGAAGGAAATTAAGAGGATTAGGGTGGGGAGTAACGAGTTCTTTTTAGATGAGATTTGAAATGAGATGGTAAGTCAATAAGACAGAGAGTGAAATCTGCAAAAAAAACAGTCTGTGAATGACAGAGTTGACAGTCTATGTAGGATTCCACTTCCTTGTCCTTGGTTTTTTGTAGGCACCGGTTGTCCTGAGTCGAGATCACCACGATGTGAGTGGCACCGACAGTCCTTACAGAGAGACCTCAAACATTTATGATGGATCAGCCTTTTGTGCAGGTCAGCAGAGCAGCTGAGATGTGTCTGTCTAGGCAAACAAAAAAATGGCTTAAAACAAGAAATTAATTTTTATAGAACATTTTAAATGGATTTTGTTTAACCCTTTCATCCCAATTAATTGGATTTCCTGTTATCTTGACATGGAGCCTTTATGGGATATAATTATGATACAGAAATTAGCATGGAACTAGTTAAAGTAGAAGGGCCCTTGGTAACACCAATGTAAATCTAGACTAATGCTACAAAAGTCACTGACATTATTCTAGATTTACACTGCTGTAATCAGAGCGTAGAATCTGCCCCAGCTGATGGAACTCCATGGAGGGTTCCTTTGATTTACCCACATAGGTTTGATACAGGAGTGGGTGAGATTCTGTGGCCTGCGTTGTGCAGGAGGTCAGACTAGATGATCATAATGGTCCCTTCTGACCTTAAAGTCTATGATTCTATGAACGTTATACCTGATTTTGATCTTGCACCTGTGTAAATCAAAGGAACCCTCCATGGAGTTACAGCACTATTAACCTGGTACAGTATAAGCAAGATGAGAATCAGGCCCTGTGTGTAAAAAAAATGCTTTGTACAGAATTGATACTGACACAGCACTGTTCATTTTACTCTGTGCATTAACAAGAAAATACAGTTCAGATTCTATGAGACAGCCCTTGTCATCAGGGAACATGGGCTGATGGCTGATGCACAGCAGTGAGCATCAGGAGTTCTGGATTCGGTTCCAAGCTTTGCCACCAAGCTGCAGAATGACTTTGGCTAAGTCATTCAGGTTCCCTTTTCAAAAGGGGCCTTTAATTTTGGGAGCCCTAGAACCTGATTTGCAGTGTGCTGAGCACCTGGGGAAAATGCAGGTGCTCAGCACTTCTGAAAAACAAGCCCAAAGTATTTCAGATTGGGCACCCAAAAATGGAGGCACTCAAATCAGTGCACACTTTGAAAAATGTTGGGGTAAATCTCTCTCTGCCTCAATTTTCCAACCATAAAATGGGAATAATAATAATAATAATTTGTGTACCCGAGGGGTGTTGCAAGGTGTCATGAATTGCTGATGGTGAAGTGCTTTGAGGTCCTTGGATGCAAGGTGCTACAGAGCTATAAGGACAAAGTATTATTACCAGGTTCCCAGAGTTGCAAAATTTGACTAACTTGTAGGATAGCTGAGGATTCCAGTTTGAAATGGAGGCTCATTTTTTAAGAGTGAAATTTGTTTATCACTGTTTAATAAAACTGTTTTCTTGAATTATATGGACCCCCTTGAAAGATCTCCTCCAAAGCCCATTGGAATCAATGGGAGTCTTTCTATGGTTTTCAGTGGTCTGTAGATCAGTCCCTAGCTCTCCAAGCTCCTAAGGACGAGCTCTCAGAGAGAGTTGGGGGACATTTTAGGTCTCTTCTTTGCTCTTCTCCCCCACCCCCCAACACTGCAATATATGGTAGTTTATCTGAACTGACCCATTTGAAGTCCTCTCATTACTGAACATTGGGATTTTCTGTAACTTTGGCCCACCTGTTTTAGTTTTGCATTAAGCGCTGCAGTCTGACAATCAGGGTCACCTCAGCCCAGGCAGATGCTGTTGAGGAAAGTGTCTTTTAGTGCTGTCGTTCGCTCAATTAGTGACCTTTTCCAAAGCAGAGGGCTTGCAAATTATTGCAGCATTAATCTGCTTGCCATGCTTCCCTCCTAACCTTGACTCTGCTCAGCCGTTTGCCTGAGAAGGGAATGGAAGCTTTTACATGTTGAGTGTACACTCTTATCCCTCTTGTCCTCAATGCCATCTGACAAAGTAATTATTATGTTAACTGGGTTATTAAAGTGACATTATGCCAGACAAGATGATGCCATAATGAAAGCTTTTTGACAGGGTTTTAACATGGATCAATGGCTGCATTAGCTAGTTCTTACACTGAATATGCAGTACATACAACATTGCAAATGTGGTTCTAGGGATGTGTTTGTTTGTTTCTTTGGGTTGATTTTGAACTCATAAAATCAAAGCACTTGCTCTGTTGTTCCTGAATCAAAAATCGTAGGGTCTTGTTTTCACTGGGGTCTAGCCCATCATCTTCTGGTGTGTGCAATTTCTTCCACACGTGCACACTTCTGTGTGTACTTCGATGTACTACAATTTACATGCAAAGCTGAAATTTTAGAATTGGATATGCAAGTGTTAGTGCCCCCTATTGCATGGGCTAATGTGTAAACTGTGTTTATGTGCACTTCAGAGGAAGCCATGCGCTGAAAATCAGGTCTCTAATTTATTTTTCTGTCTTTTTAAGTTGTGATTTTTAAAGAAATAAATATTCTAGGTAACTTCTAAGCATTAAGGTTAAATTCACTCTTGTACAGAGGTTCAGGGCAAAACCTTCACACTTAAGTCCCATGGAAAATCTCAACATAAGGCTTACTTGATGCACAGGCCTTTTTGCTTGTTCCCTGCGCATAACAGAGAGCTGTGATCTGGTGGTCTGAGCACGGGTTTGGTAATCGGGAACTCCTGATTTCTACTCCTTGGCTCTTCCACTTTGTGTCTAGGTTTTCAAAAGCATCAACTAATTTTGGATGCCTGTGCTGAAGGGTGCCCAGTGTAAGACCCCATAATTGAGGCATCCAGAATTATTGGACTTTTTTTTTTTAAATTGGGGCTTTAACTTCTGTGCCTCGGTTTCTCTGTTTGTGAATGGAAATGACAATACCCACCCAACTCTGACTTAGAACTGAGGGTTATAATTAAATAATGTTCCTATCATGAAAAGTGCCATGTCTCTGCAAAGTCTTATCTAGTCCAGTGAAGTCTTAGGACTGGGAACTTGCATCGGCCTAGCTATGTCCCTGAGGGGTGTGAAAAATCCACACCCCTAAGCAACATAGTTAAGCAGACCTAATCTCCAGTGTAGACAGCGCTAGGTCAACAGAAGAATTATACCGTCAACCTAGCTCCCGCTTCTTGGGGAGGTGGATTACCTATGCCGACAGGAAAACCCCTCCCGTTGGCTGCGCTGCTGTAGCGATTGAAGTGTAGATGTACCTTTATTTACTTATTTTCTAGTTTTCTACAATTCCTCTTACACAGGCCTCTCATTTTAGATCTCCATTTTAGCAGTGTATAAAGAGTACTACAATCCTGAGAGAGCAGAGCATTTTGTGATACTGGCATGTGTTTCCTCCTGTGTGGAAAGAAAGAGGATGGAAAAAATAGTCTCTTCCCTTTGCCCTCCCCAAGTGGGAGAAAAAGCAGTGAAGTAACAACAAGCATTACATGAAATAAATGAAGCATTGTGGTGCTACAATAACTCATTTCCTTTCTTCCTAGATATGGCGGTACAGAATTTTGTAGGAGATGCAGTTAGAGGAGCCACTTGGGTTGCCTTACACAATGGTGGTGGAGTTGGCTGGTAAGGAGAACTTGATCTTGTTTGAAGGGAAGAGCAGTTCCATCCAGTTGGTGTGTGTGTGTGTGTGTGTGTGTGTGTGTGTGTGTGTGTG
>NW_020664440.1:19262165-19282420 GCF_002925995.2 Terrapene triunguis
CTACCTGGGCACACATGAGTGTGTTGTTAGAGCTTCGTGCCTTCTCATGTTAAACAATGCCAGAAAAAAATATACTAAACTAAATCATGGCTCTTCAACCTAGGCCTGGATCCAGCAAAGCACTTTAACATGTGAGAAATCCCACTGACTCCAGTGGGACTACTCAAGCGCTTAAAGTTAAGCACATGCTTAAGTGGTTTGCTGGATGGGACTCTACGTACTGTGATGATGGGTGCTCTGTAAATGTTGCGGTAGAGAGACAGATTGTTCTGGTATGATATAGCAATTTGTTACAACTTTTCTATTATTGTTAAGGGGCTGTATTCTGTTTTCAGTTACATCAATGTAAATCTGGAGTCACTCCATGAACTGCAATGTCAGCTTCAAGCAGAATTTAAGCCTTGGGCTGTTTGTTTAGGCATCCTTTGGCTCATTTATTAGAAGCAGAAAATTTAATTTTAACAGTGTTTAAAAATAGTTTCCCTCAAAATATATCAAAAAATTGTCCTCTTTCCATGAATCTCCATGTTCGTGGCATGAGCTTCCAGCAAACACAGCTAGAGGGAGGTATTTAGGGCCAACTGGGCCCATCTGCAAACAACGTACTGCAAAACTTTTACACTTGAGTATTCTGGGTGTACAGTTGTTACATAAATCTGCTGGGTTTATTACTGATTATTAATAAAACAAATAAAATTACATCATCATCCATACCGTTAAGTTTGGCTTGCCTTTTACCCACCCAAGCAGTCCCATAGTATTGCTTGGGTGAGTCAGGTGAGGCGCTGTAGGGCGTTAAATGTGACATTTTCTGATTGACCCTCTAGTACACAAGTTTAAGGTGGTTGCCTGTAGTATAGGGATGTCTGATCAAGGCTTTCAAATCTGTGCAAGAAAAATGATAATACTGCAGTACTGCCACTTATTTTTCCCAAGCTCTGTAGGATGATGTCTGGCATTTCACTAAATGTCCCTTTTTTCCCTAGGCCACTGAGGTAGGCTGCTAGCTTAGATGAAATCTCAGCCAAGCACATGACTTTAAGGGCAGGAAAGTCTATTGCCATAGGGAATGCTGATCACCAAGACCGCAAGTCTAACATATGCCAGCAAGTTTGGAAACTACAGCTAAAAATGTAGCGTGAGGGGCATGAAGTTACTGAGGCTTCGGCCGGTTGCATAGTCTCTAGGATATTGTCCAGTGGAACAGCATGTTGCTGAAAGGGGCACAGTTTTTGCTGTTAAATGCTGTAAAGGACCCACTGTCCTTCCAGTATGTTACAGAACAGCTGTACAGAGAACCAGAATTAAAGAGCTTGCAACAGATGTTATCCACAGAGGCACTGACTATTATGTGGCCTTGTTAATTGGAGCTAAAACAATCTCCCATCCTGGTTGTTCAGATCATTCTGTCTGCCTTATTCTAACTCTAGTGATTTCAATGGAGTTATTACTGACTTACGCCTGGGTGAGATCAGAATCGGGGCCATAGTCTTGAGAGAGTCAGACTCACAGGGTGAAATGCTGGCCCTGTTGAAATCAATTAGAGTTTTGCCATTGACTTCAGTGGAGCCAGGATTTCATCGGTTAATTATAACGGAGGATATGTCTCTAAATCCCCTAAACTGCTCTGATAATCTCAACCAGAGGCTGTAGAGATGGAAAACAACTAGATCCTGAGTGAATAATTCATAATGAGTCATTTCTGTGCAGAATTTAGCCTTTTTTGTCAGCTGCTGGAAAATCTGCCAAAAGATCACTATGTCCATGAATGTATTTGTTATTTAAATTTATTTGATTAATATCTTTAGGAATTGTTTATTCTATGCATTGAGTGTGACTGTTCAAAATTCAAATGATAGAAAAGACTATCTAGTCCAGTAGTTCCCAATTTTTTTTCTGCAAATGACCCCTTTGGCATCTGACTAAAGGCATTGGACCCCTTTCATTTTTTATACGTCAGTTTCATGTTGTTATAGGGCCTTTACACTTCATTTTTATCTGTATTTCTGTTTCTCCTAAATGGGGGTATTACTTTCCTGTCTTGTATAAGTGACGCGAGTCTTGACATCTGTGACAAAAAAAGTACTTCTAAACCCTCACAGGGAGGATGTAGTCCTGAAGGGTACTATTGGAATGCCCCTTCCAGCCTGGGAATACCTCCACCAGTGTGACCTCTGACGCTGTTTGGAGGACACCATTTTGAGAACAAAATGGCATCCTCCGTGCAGCAAAAGTGCCAGAACACTGTTTAGGCCCTGGCTCAAGGTACAGACCCCTGTATAACCCATGGTGGACCCTACTTTGGGAATCTAGTCCTACTTTTGCTTGAAGAGCACATGGGCCAGATTGGGATCTCAATTACACTAATGTAAATCTGGAGTAACTCCACTGGCTTAAGTGGATTTACACCAGTGAGTAGAATCTGTGTCAGAATGTAATACAAACGGGGTGCTTGCAAAATGAATCAGAAAATTAGCAAATGGAAGTTTACGGGAATCCAAAGACTCATGGAAAGGCAGGTACTGGTAACCCAGCCTACCAATTGCCATGGATGATTTGGGGTTGGGTATTTGGTGCAGTACCTGATTGGCTCATTCTTGCTCACTTTAGTCATGGGGGTAGACTTGGCCCTGTGTGATGAAAGAGTTTGGCTTCCACAAAGAACGTTGGAGTTGAAAATTGGGCCTGTCCTTGCTCAAGCCTTAATAAGCCACTATGCTGAGACTCGGATGTCGTAACAATGTCATGTTATTAGATGCTGCAGTCTGGAGAGCTTTCTAAAAGCCTTGGCGCTGCAGTGGTTCGGTTCTGTTTAACTGGATACCACCCAGTCTAGTTGGAGCTGCATCCTCCTTGCATTTGCTTTTTGGGAGAAAGGGAGGGATAATGTGGAAGTTTTTCTTTAAAAAAGATACAGTCCCCAGCCATTACAAATATATTTGATTTCCTTGCCCTACGGAGCCAGATGGTCTTTGGTCCTCCGTTTTCATCCAGCAATATTGCACTTCAGCAACTGAGAACCTGTGTTGCATTGTAAAGACCACTGGGGACGTGAGAAGTCAGCTGGCTCTGCAATATAGACATCTCCTTGTGCATGGTGAAAATTAGCCATCTCATCTCCTTGATCTCAGTCGATGTAGGCTTTTCATCTGTGTGATTTATTTTTCCTCTTTTATTTCCCTGATAACTGATAAAGGAGTGTATGTATATACATATGTTAGAAAGAAATCAACTTGAAATTGGAATGTAGCTGTTTAGAGAATTCAGAAATGAGGATCACAATTTATTTGGCAGCCAGCCTCCTCAGTAGATGTTTTGTTTTCACCAGAATTGTTGACAAATCTGATGCTTCTTCCTTATGCAGCTCGAGAAATGTCTTTCCTCCATTTTGATTCACTAAGTTATAACCTTGTAACACAAACAGAAACACAGGATTTGTATTTATTTAGCTGGAGCTGCATCACATGCACTGTTGATGTGGGTACAGAATAACTCAGGCTTGGCCATAATTATAGCAACTGAATGTCATTGATTTCTCTAGGCCTGTTCATTTGCACAAGAATATATATTAGCATGAGGGCTATGTAACCTGTAGTGACAAAAAAAGCAGAGGTAATTTAAGCATTGAACTACACAGTTGACAGTGTGACATCTTGATTGTGAGAGGGGCCTGGTTTTCTTTGATCACCTTACAAGGAGGCATCTGGAAATTATAGGAGGTAGCTTAGGTCAAAATGCCACATGTTTCTTTAATTACTTGAAAATATTACCCAATGCTAATGAAGGCAGAGCACTCTCCTTTAAAAGTGAGAGGTTTTGTTGGAAAAGCCATCCTAACAAACATGACTTGTTTGGGGTTTAATTTATGGGTGTCTTTTTAGATGGTAGGCCAGATTCTAGCTTGCTATTCTGGATGTACATTGGTGTAATTCCATTGAAATGAGTGGAGTTGCTCTGGATTTACTTGAGTATTAGTAAGATCAGGAATCTAGCCCTTTACCTCCATGCTTCAAAGAATCATCTTTGAGATGTTGGGCTCAGAGTAGATCTTTTGTCACTAAAAAGAACATCTCTGCAAGTGTTTTGCCAAAGAGAATATTTTACAAAACAAAACAAAAATAGAGATCTAATTTTCTTACTGTCTTATATTAGTAGTGGGCTGATCTGAAAACCAGGTCCTGATCTCATTTACACTGGAGTAACTGCATTGAAATTAACAGGAGTTACTCTATGTTTACATGGGTATAATTGAGAACAGAATTCTGGCTAAATTATCAGTCACACTCAGTGAACCAAAGACAAAATGGGTGAGGTAATGTATTTTATTGGACCAACTTCTATTGGTGAGAGAGAAGCTTTCAAGCTTACACAGTAGGCTTCTTCAGGGCTGGAAACCTACTCAGAGTGTCACAGTTAAATGCAAGGTGGAACAGATTGTTTAGCATAAGTAGTTCACACACATTTCAAGGGACCATTCAAGGTGAAATGGCCTGTTAACACCCCTCCAGTCATAGGGAGGAAAAGAACAGAGGGGAAAGAGGGAGGGTGAAGGAAGTAGCTGTGGGGTTATAGATAAGGCTACATTTTAGTCATGGGTATTTTTAGTAAAAGCCATGGACAGGTCACGGGAGTAAACAAAAATTCACGGCCCGTGAGCTCTCCATGACTTGTACTATATACCCCTGACTAAATCTTGGGGAGGGGGCAGCCTGGGGGTTTTGAAGATGCTTGTGGGGATGCTGCGAGGGCTCGGGGGGAGCGGTCTGGAGGCACCGCGGGTGCTCTGGGGCGTATTGGCAGGGCTGGCAGGCTCCCTACCTGGCTCCTTGTGGCTCCCTAGAAGGAATGACCTATCTCTCCCTTAGCTCCGTGTGCTGCCCCTGCCCCAAGCACTGGCTCCGCAGCTCCCATGGCTGGGAACTGTGACCAATGGGAGCTGTGGGGATGGTGCCTGCAGGCGGAGGCAGCGCACAGAGCTAGGAGCTGAGCAGGGCCGGCTCCAGGCACCAGCGCAGCAAGCAGGTGCTGGGGCGGCCAAGGGGAAGGGGCAGCACGTCCGGCTGTTCGGCGGCAATTCGGCGGCGGATCCCTTGGTCCCTCTCGGAGGGAAGGACCTGCCGCCAAAGTGCCACCGAAGAAGAAAGCGGTGCAGTGGAGCTGCCGCCAATCGCGATTGTGGCTTTTTCCCACCCCCGCCGCTTGGGGCGGCAAAAACCCTTGAGCCGGCCCTGGAGCTGAGGGAGGGACATGTCGCCGCTTCTGGGGAGTCCCCCAAGGTAAGCGCTGCCCAGAGCCCTCATCCCCTCCCACGCCCCAGCCCTCAGCCCTGAGCCCCTTCCCACATGCACCCAAACTCCTGCTGCTGAGACTGCCCCAGCAGCGGCTGGTGCAGCTGGCCCAGGAGTTGCCCGAGCTGCTCAGGTGGCCAGCCACACCGGCCACTGCAGAAGTCACCGAGGTCCTGGAAAGTCACAGAATCTGTGACTTTCGTGACCTCTGTGACAAACTCGCTGCCTTAGTTATAGATTGTTGTAATAGGCCATAAATCCAGTGCCTTTATTCAGTCCTTTCCTCCATATGACTGGAGAGGTGTTCACCGGTCACTTCACCTTGAATGGACCCTTGAAATATATTTTAATGCCTTATGCTAAACAAACTGTTCCAACTTTTATTTAGCTGTGACACTCTGATTATGGGAGAATTAATAGGTTGGTCTGTCTATCTAGATACCAATAGGACCCCCATCACCATACTATCTGAATGCTAGACCTGAATGTAGCAAACGTGAAAGGCTTAACCTTTAAGAAGCCCTGTGACTTTAGCTCTTTAATCATCAGGAATGCTGGCATTTCTGTATTTGGTTTTTTTTTTTTTTTGGTTTGTTTTTTTAATAAAGCAAGTGCTATGTGGAACATACTGTTCTCAGGAGACTTACAGCAGGCTTAGCTTCTGGCACTGCCACTTGGGTCAGAAATGGGTTTGCTGGCTGGTAGTGTGGGAAAGTACAGAATGGGCTTCCTACCCTTTTCTACACTAGGACTTTGGTTCCTTGTACTGCTAGCTTTCCATCTTTTAAGTACAAAGACTCACTGACTGCATCCTGTATCCAATTTCAGCAATATTATCCAGGCCTAATTTAGATTTTCTCTTTCCCCCAGTGCATCTGACTGGAGGGATACCTTATAAGATTGGTTTGTATAATTTAAAAAAAAAAAGATTTATTTTAAAAATGTAAATACTTGTATTTTAAAGGGGCGAAGTGATAAATGGAGGATTTGGCCTTGTTCTGGATGGATCAGCAGAGGCTGAGGAACAAGCTAAGATAATGCTCAGCTGGGATGTTTCCAATGGAGTAAGCAAAATCTGCCTTCTGTTTTGACTTGAAATATTGCTTTTCTTCTTCAAAACACAAAAAATGCTTGGTATCCCAGGAATATGCGAGCTGTACCATGAAATAGGCAGAGTAACTAACTCTGCTAACTATTCTCTGACATGTACTATTTATGGCCCTGATCCACATCCCATTGAAGTCAGCGGGAGTCTTTCTATCAACTTTAGTCAACTTCAATGGGCTTTGGGGTCAGACCCTAAAAAAGAGACCCAATAAATGTAGGGCTTTTGGGACCTTATCCTGGGAGGTCAAGAGCACCCTCAACCCCCACTGAATTCCCAATGCATAAAAGGCCTGTTTATCTCCAATTTATATCAATGAGAGTTTTTCCAGTATTGTCAGTGGGAAAAGGAGCAACCCCAAGATACCTTTACATTAGGCACCTGTGGCCACTTTTATTCTTGGATACGTGCCACATGTCCCTCAGTCTAGAGTTTAGTACTAAGTGCTAGTTATATGCAAACTCTAATCAGTTTATTTATTTGAACTGCAATGGACCATGAGCTTGGGCTGAGTTTCCTTGGCCTAAGGGAGAGTGTAACACATACTAACACAGAGTGATTGTCCTCCTTTAGTGCCGAGACCAATATGGGTTTATGACTCGACTCCCATGCCTGTGCTACTAGAGGTGGTAATTTAGATCCAGCAGGAGCAGCTCATGCTTTTTAGATCCACAGGTCCTGTTCAATTTCTGTAGACAACTTCCCACAGTGGCATAATTACATACAGCAAAATTATAAAGGACAAAATGTGTTGCGTTTTAGGAAGACTTTGCCTATTCATAATTGCTTGATGTGTCTCAGACCAAATGAGGCTATTGCTTTCCAATTCTGGTGTGGTCTGTTTTTGTTTTATTTCTCAAAAGAATTTGGTGAAAATGGTTTCCTTCCTTGCATTAGATCTGAAAATGGGTTCTCTCCAGAGAATGTGGTAGAAAAAACAGTAGGAGGAACTATCCACATGCACTCCCTGTACCAGATCTGATAGAATAGATAAATCATTGAGGAAGAAGGAAGATGATTAAATTAATCTCTAGACTTGAGTAATGGAGGCCGTTGCTTAACAAGCATAATTTATCAGAGACAGCCTATAATACAACAGTCTGGTAGAAGATTTACTTGCAGTGTGATTTATTGCATGCAATAGCACAACTTCTCAGCGCGCTGTTTAAAAAAGACAATCTTAGAATATTGTCTATATTCCTACATCCAAAAATGGAAAGAAATTGGACAGTACACTAGAAAATATACTGCCAGGAATAATCCTATATATGCAGGGGACATTGACTAGTAGTTCTTTTATTTTTATAATCCTCAAAATGTATTAGTTCTAAATTGATCACATGTTTAAGTACTTTGCTGAACTGGGACCTTAAGAATTTGCCTATTTTAACAACTTTGAGTCTGACCAAATACTTCAAACACTGATTTGTAATGCATAATAAAATAATATTTCTAGGGCCATTGCACATAGGATTGTGCCTGTGTAAAGACTGAGTAAGGAGCTGAGGATTTGGCCGGTGATGCTTGTGTTAAATGACATAATGGATGCATGATATAATAAATTAATAATTGAGAGTAGTTATATAGCACCAATATACTCATGATGAGGCTAAACCAGCAAGTTCAGATCTATGTCTGACCTTCTCCAAAGTTCAAGGAGGTTTGGCTCTGTCATTCTTCTTCAGACCTATTTTACAAATAAATATGAATCTGAATCTTAGCATTTCTTTTAAAGTTCTAGGAGGGGTTTTATCTGGTGCTGTGGTTTGGGCATAACTTTGCCATAGACATTCTGAGCCTTCCAGTTCTAGAGACTATGGGCTGAATTCTCTGCTGGTGTAAATGGCTACCACTCCATTTACTTCAGTGGAGCTTAGCCCATATACTCTACCAGAGAGTTTGGCCCCTTGGTTTCAAATCTTACCAGCGGTTCAATTTGAAAATATGTGCAGTGATCTCAACATCCTTCCATGTAACTATTTGTCCCATGATAAAATCAGTGATTGTTTAAAACAGACCTAGGTCTGAAACAGCAGTTAGTTTTGCAGATCTGGATTGAGATGCATTAATTTTTCCTTGTGAGGGACTTTTGCAAAGCATCTTTTTACAATGTGCCTTGCTCTAGCCAGGGCTATCAGCCCCTAATTTTTAACTGGACTAAAATGCATCAAGACCATCCAAAAACTTTTTTAAAAAATGCTTAGGGTGAAAGAGAGCAAATGATTTCTTACATTGGTAAAGAAACTGGGAATTAGCATGAGTTTGATAGATTTGTTATCATTAAATTGTGTGCGTGTGTATGGGGAGAGGTGAGATGTGGGGAGATACAGTTGCATTTTTACATCCATTTACTTTCACCTTGTTTGTGATCTGACAGGTAGCTAGACGCTGTTGGTCGGGCAACAGTAATGCCTATGAAACAATCTGCCAAGCGATGGAGGAGACTGGTAAATTAAAGGTGACTCTCCCACACAAGGTGGTAGACGAAAGCATTTTGGAGCAAGCCCTGCATCGTTAATTGCATTCTGAATTCATTATGCTCCTTTCAGACACATTTTGAAGTTGCTTTCTTGTTACCCAACCTCACTCTCTTGTAAGATAATAAATGCTTTGCAAGTGTCTCTCCTATGTGAACAGTTCTTTTCCTTCATCATTAGCAGGGTAATGCTGAGGCTCCCTACATTTAGGGTCTGATCTAAACTCCACTGAAATCATTGAGAGTTTTTCCATTGACTTAATTGAGTCTACTCCTGCAGTAAGATACTATTCAGTGTGAATAAGGATATTGGAATCAGGGGCTAACTAATTAAGCTACATAAAAAAAAAATCCATTCCTGTCTGACTGTTCAGAAATCTGAGAGGTTCCTTGGTCTAGTGCAGGGATACTCAGACCTCTGTGGTTCAGTAGCCAAATTAGTGATCAACATTACCCTAAAGAGCCACAGTAGTGTGAATTCATTGTTTCATTTGCTATTTTTATATGTATATATTATTGTCACAGCAAAATGACTGACCAAGTGTTAGGTTTCAGAGTGGTAGCCATGTTAGTCTGTATCAGCAAAAACAACGAGGAGTACTTGTGGCACCTTAGCGACTAACAAATTTATTTGGGCATAAGCTTTCGTGAGCTAGAACCCACTTCAATAGATGCATGGAGTGGAAAATGCAGGAGCAGGTATAAATACATGAGTGCATATGTATTTATACCTGCTCCTGTATTTTCCACTCCATGCATCTGATGAAGTGGGTTCTAGCCCACAAAAGCTTATGCCCAAATACATTTGTTAGTCTCTAAGGTGCCACAAGGACTCCTGGTTGTTTTTGCTGACCAAGTGTTGTTGTTTTATCAATTACAATTGGTTAATAACATAGTAAAAGCATCCTGATTGGTTAATAACTTAGATTGGCTAATAATTAAGTCACACAGAGTTTTAATATTGTGCTGCAAAGAGCCGCAGGAGACACATTAAAGAGTCACTTGTGTCTCAGGAGCCTCAGTCTGAGTGTCACTGGCAGGGCCGGCTCCAGGCACCAGCTGAGCAAGCAGGTGCTTGGGGCGGCCAAGGGGAAGGGGCGGCACGTCCGGCTCTTCAGCGGCAATTCGGCAGAGGGTCCCTGTCCCTCTCGGAGGGAAGGACCTGCTGCTGAATTGCCGCCGAAGAAGAAAGCGGTGCGGTGGAGCTGCCGCCGATCGCGATCGCGGCTTTTTTTTTTTTTTTTCCTGCCGCTTGGGGCGGCAAATACCCTGGAGCCGACCCTGGTCACTGGGCGAGTGGGTTGAGTATGGCGTTAGGGATCAAGAGTTCTCAGTTCTACCTGGTTCTGCCACTTTCTCACTCCACTGCCTTAGGCAAATCACTTCACATCTTTGTGAGGTAAATTCTGCCGTTATAAGCATGTTCATCTCCCATTGGCTTTGGCTGGACGGTGCCTGTTTATGGCAAGGCTGGATATGGTATTCTGTGCCTCAGTTTCTCCACATGTAAAGTGGGGATAACAACACTCACCTCCTAGGACATTTGAGAATGAATGAATGTTTTCACAATGCTTTGGAAAAGAAGCACACTATCTACATACTCTATATGATTGTCCAGGAGCTGCAAGGCAGGGGGAAGACATACACCTTGCAGAAACATGGATACTGCCCTTCTTTGACTCACAGTTAGGAAAAAAGAATCTGACTAACCTTGCTTTTGTCCTGGCATAAAATATCTGCAGCCATTAATTGCTTAACTTTTATATTTAAATTGTGTCCTCCAGATGTAACCTGATATGTAGCTTCATTTCTCCATGTTGAAGACATATTGTCAGCCTTTGTCACTCCTGTTGCTACTCTGTACCCAAATCCTTACACCTTAGGCCTGGTCTACACTACGACTTTAATTCGGATTTAGCTGCGTTAATCCGAATTAACCCTTCACCCGTCCACACTACAGAGCCAGTTAATTCGAATTAAAGGGCACTTAAAATCGATTTCTGTACTCCACCTCGACGAGCGGAGTAGCGCCTAAATCGATTTTGTTAATTCGAATTAGGGTTAGTGTGGCCGCACACCACCGAATTACTGTGGTTAAATTAATGGGGTAGTGTGGCCGCACACCACCGAATTAATGTGGTTAAAAACCGAATTAATGTGCTTAGTGTGGCCGCGCACAATCGAATTTATACAACCTGTTTCCCAAATTCGAATTATCTAAATTCGGATTAATCCCGTAGTGTAGACATACACTTAGTTTGCAAGTGTCATCGCCTGCAATCTGACTGTACCAAACACATGGTATGTCATTCCAAAGCAATTCCTGTCTGTTCCCTTCAGCCTCGCAGACTGAAAATTCCAAGGCAAGAAGGACTTTGTACTGAGAGTAAATTGATTTATCCATAATTGTAGCTGGCATTTCTGATCCTTGTGTAGATGGCAGCCATTCCGCTAAAAGCATAAGAGATATTTTGTGAAACTGTGTCCTGGCAATAGCTTTTGGTAAGAGATTAAACCTATTACTATCTTGCTTTTAATATGGTTTAACCACAAAGACCTGATTAAAGTCGTATCAGGATCAAGACCAATATGTTTAACTGTTAAGGCCAAGATTTTAAATAATAGTTTCTGAACCCACAGTGTTTTTAGTGCCGGTCAACTTTTTTTGGGGGGGGGGGGGGGAGGAAGATTGTGACAAATTTTCTAATTCAATGAAAAAATGGGGAAAATATGCATATCCCCTCCCTCCCCCCGTTTTTAGACGAGCTCTAATACACACACACTTCACATGCACAGGTGAACTGCTCAGAGTGTAGTATTGTATCAGTATATGGTATTTTCCAATTATTTTTACTGGTAGATATTACCAGCCCCAGCCAATTGAACAGTTATTAGGATTTTAGCTGCTGCCGATATTATTGATTAAGCTGCTCATAGGACATTGAAACCCTTAGCTTTTGTCAAAGTTCCCATTTGAGAACATTTCGGAATGGACACCAGTTTCTTCAATGACTGTTTATATTCCCTTCTATTTCCTAATGTATTAACAACGGTTTCATGATTGACGGCTCTCAGCTCCGTTAGCATTCTAACGCTCTCAGTCTGAATGTGGACAAGGGGTTTCAACATCTCATTTAGTAGTTGCAAAGTTAGACCATTTCTTATCTGGCAGGTAATACCCATGAAGACCACTGGCAAAGTGTGTGTCTCGTCCTCCTCTAGTGCTGCTCCACTAGAAGATGACAACCTTCTACTGGAATCAGTACATTAGCTCAAATGGCATTAAAGGTTCCAACACTGCTGATGACCCATGTGGGTGTCAATGTGTTGCCACATGATGGAATTTCTGAGGCAGGGATAGAATCCAATTCTCCAGGGCAGAGTTCAACTGCCTTAACTGTCAGACAAAGAACATAAGAACGGTCATACTGGGTCAAACCAATGGTCCATCTAGCCCAGTATCCTGGCTTCCAACAGTGGCCAGTGCCAGATGTTTCAGAGGGAATGAACAGAACAGGGAAATTGAGTGATCTATCCCCTGTCGTCCAGGCCCATCTTCTGGAAGTCAGAGGTTTAGGGACACCCAGAGCATGGGGTTGCATCCCTGACCATCTTGGCTAATAGCCATTGATGGACCTATCTTCCATGAAGTTTCCTTTCTCTTTCCTATCCTTTCTGTTCCTGCAATCCCCTGCCTCATCCACTAGACACCTTCCATCTTCTGTAACAAATGAAGCAGGCATCCTGCAGAAAACAGCCTTTTTCACTACACAACCCTGAGTCATCCCCAGTGCAGGTCCGATCCTGTGCACTGAACGAGGCAGGGGGCCTGTGGAAAAAAAATACTATGTAATAATATAATTCAAGACCGTGTCATAATGCATGAGTAGAAGGGGGCAAATCAAATTGAACAGATAACCTTAATTCTGGCATTTCCTAACTTTTGAATATTTGATCTTGCGCCCTTGGCATTCTTTTAACATAGTTTTTTGTGCATCAGTATATGTATTAGTAAAGTGATGCATACTGAATTGTCTGTCCTTGGCTTGGTAGCGGGAATATTGCACCAGAAACAATGGCCCATATAACTACCTCACAAACCCACACACAAGATGGTCTCCCTTTGCCAGCTGTGTTTCTTCTGTGCTGTTGGAATGCAGTTTAAGTTCAGCTTATCTGTAGTCCCAACTAGTTCCACAGCCAAAAACTAGGACTTGCTGATCTCCATATTATAAATAAAAAAAGACTTGTGAAATTACTGTAAGACTTGGGTGTGAAAACATGTTTGTGGCAAATATTCTTAAGCTGACTTTGGGTATTAAAATCACATGTGCTGAAGCCAAGCTATTCTGTTTTCCTGTGTATAGACAAGCAATTTTATATTTGCTATGAAACAAAGGAATTTTTAGTGCATCTACTTGCACCAGGGTTTGCCTGGTTAAATGGTCACCTGAGATTTGCACAAAAGACAGAACAGGGGGTCTCTTTAATTGAACAGAAAGCAATGCCAGAAGCAGTGACTGGAAAAGAACAAGGGTGGTAAGCACTAAATCATTTCAATAAAGTTAACATCAAGGCCAGGAAAATGTGTAAAACAGCTTCGTGAGCTGTTGTGTGGGCCAAATTCAATGCCGGTCCAAAGAGGTGCAATTCCATTGAGTTTGACCCGTCCATTGGAAGGACTGTGCTCTTTCATAACAGCTCTCTCCATTATCTCAGCAAATGAAGCCACTTATTAGATTGATAGAGACCTTTTGGTCTGGTCTATACTTGAAGTTCTATCAGCATAGATACATCGGTCAGGGGTGTGAACAATAAACACACATACCCCAACCAACATCCTCATGATGACATAACCCACAGCATGGATGCAGCTATGTTGATTAAAGAGGGCTTATGTCAATGTAGCTAACGTCGCAGGGAAGTAGTGTTCCTAGGCCAATAGAATAACTCCTTCTATTAGCATAGGCTGCGTCTACACTAGAAGGAGATGCCAGCATAGCTATGCCAGTATAGTCTTTGTAGTGTAGACACGGCCTTAGAAACTCTGAATCCTAAACTCTAGTCTCTTTTGTGTCTCTCAAGACAGACTTGGATTTTTAGAGCATTATCTGTATGGGCTTCTGCTCCAGCTACAGTGAACACTATTGCTGTATGAGGTTCAAAATGGAACAAAAAATTAAGACCATATTAAAAATTGTTTGAACATCATCCAGTAGTTTTCTTTCATATAACCAACGTTAATCTGCAGCAAAACCTAACCTCCTAGACAGGATGGGCTTCCTTTCACACAGTAATTCTGTACAAAGCCAAATGTAGATTCCCTTTCCTCTCCTCTCCCATGCCCACCAAAAACCATGCTGACAAAGGATTTGATGTAGCCTGATGTAATTGGAAGAAGCTTTGTTCCTTGCATCCTAATCCTAGCCATTAAGGTTATGTAATAATGTTTTGTTCTAATTATCAGTGACTTTGACCGAAAGGTTGGATTTATATATCTATATATATAAATGAGTTTATTTTTATGGGCTGCCATTAATTCCTCAATCTAGATGTGACTTTTGTATTTCCTATGATTGATCTGCCTGCAATGTTGAGTTCAGATTCAACTCAGTTCCTTTTCAGCCATGATGGACCTTTGTTGGGACTAGCATGTTCTTCAAACAAAGATTTATCATACCATTCTCTGTGGGTTTCCTGTGATTGGAAGTGTTCTTTTTTGGGAGTTATATGTACTGTTTAAGACCATATCGTACTTTCCCTTTCTGCTTTGAGGCTAATGCACAATAAACCAGGTGAATGCCAACTCTCTGCACCCTATTAGTGTCTCAGGTGCCATTGTAAAGTACAGCATGCTCTCATTCAACATGATAATTTTTCTCCTGATCACATACCGTACTATTTACAGATGTATATTCATAGAATAATAGAAGATTAGGGTTGGAAGAGACCCCAGGAGGTCATCTGTCCAACCCCCTGCTCAAAGCAGGACCAACCCCAACTAAATCATACCAGCCAGGGCTTTGTCAACCCGGGCCTTAAAAACCTCTAAGGCCTGGTCTACACTAACACCCCAATTCGATCTAAGGTACGCAACTTCAGCTACGTGAATAACGTAGCTGAAGTCGACATACCTTAGTTCGAATTTACCGCGGTTCAGACGCGGTCCACACGCGGCAGGCAGGCTCCCCCGTCGACTCCGCGGTACTCCTCTTGCTGAGCTGGAGTACCGCAGTCGACAGCGAGCACTTCCGGGATCGATTTATCGTGTCCAGACCAGACGCGATAAATCGAACCCGGAAGTTCGATTGCCAGCCGTCGAACTACCGCGGTAGTGTAGACCTGGCCTAAGGATGGAGATTCCACCACCTCCCTAGGTAACCCATTCCAGTGCTTCACCACCCTTGTAGTGAAATAGTTTTTCCTAATATCCAACCTAGACCTCCCCCACTGCAACTTGAGACCATTGCTCCTTGTTCTGTCATCTGCCATCACTGAGAACAGCCTAATTCCATCCTCTTTGGAACCCCCCTTCAGGTATAGTTGAAGGCTGCTATCAAATCCCCCTTCACTCTTCTCTTCTGCAGACTAAATAAGCCCATTTCCCTCAGCCTCTCCTCATAAGTCATGTGCCCCAGCCCTAATCATTTTTGTTGTCCTCAGCTGGACTCTCTCCAATTTGTTCACATCCTTTCTGTAGTGGGGCCCCAAAACTGGATGCAATACTCCAGGTGTGGCCTCACTAGTGCTGAATAGAGAGGAATAATCACTTCCCTCAATCTCTGGCAATGCTCCACTATGCCATTAGCCTTCTTGGCAACAAGGGCACACTGTTGACTCATACCCAGCTTCTCGTCCACTGTAATCCCCAGGTCCTTTTCTGCAGAACTGCCGCTTAGCCAGTCGGTCCCCAGCCTGTAGCAATGCATGGGATTCTTCCATCCTAAGTGCAGGACTCTGCACTTGTCCTTGTTGAACCTCATAAGATTTCTTTTGGCCCAATCCTCCAATTTGTTTAGGTCACTCTGAACCCTATCCCTACCATCCAGCGTATCTACCTCTCCCCCCAGCTTAGTGTCATCTTGCTGATGGTGCAATCTATCCCCTCATCCAGATCATTAATGAAGATATTGAACAAAACTGGCCCCAGGACTGACCCCTTTGATACCGGCTGCCAACTAGACATCGAGCCGTTGATCAGTACCCGTTGAATCTGACGATCTAGCCAGCTTTCTATCCACCTTACAGTCCATTCATCCAATCCATATTTTGTAAACTTGCTGGCAAGAATATGGTGGGAGACCATATCAAAAGCTTTGCTAAAGTCAAGGTGTATCACAACCACCACTTTCCCCATAGCCACAGAGCCAGTTATCTCATCATAGAAGTCAATCAGGTTGGTCAGGCATGACTTGCCCTTGGTGAATCCATGTTGACTGTTCCTGATCACCTTCCTCTCCTCCAAATGCTTCAAAATGGATTCCTTGAGGACCTGCTCCATGATTTTTCCAGGGACAGAGGTGAGGCTGACTAGTCTGTAGTTATACAATATACAGCTGTAAATACACACGTTAACCAAATGTCCTGAGAAGTGCAAATTGTGGTAGGTCAAAATTGCTACATATTACAGAAGAACAATTGCCAATTTACATATCCACAACTTAAGTAGGTACCAGCCAAAGTTGCCGATCTGTGCTTTGACCTATATACATAATTATTTCCAAAGTACTCCAATTGATTTAAACAAGAGTTGAATTGTGCCCAATGATAGCTGCTTCTTACAAAATCATTACTACCTTTTGATTTCAAAGCTATTTTTCTCAGTTTAATGGCATTGGGCGACTGTTTTGTCATGAATAAATGCCCAGCAAATACATCAGTTCTTTGTACTGAAGGAATTTTTAAGATATAAATTTAACCTAATCCTCACGTGAAATTCCACTGAGGGAAAAGTCTGCCTTATACTAAGGAAATCTTTATTATGAGTATGTTAGATTCATTTTCATTATTTTGTACCAGTTATGTTCTGGTAGTGTGCTCAGTATAGTATAACAGACAAAAAGAGACATGGTCCCAAACTCAAAGCTTTTATGATCTGGTCCTGATTCTGCAAACTCTCCCATGCTTATTCCTACCAGAGTCAATGGGAGCACGCATACATCTGGGAGCGTTTGCAGGACCAGGCCAAATGTCGACAAACAACAGAACCCAAACATAATCTCCATACAAGATTTATTGGTTGAGGATCAGACCTTCTTGCAATCAGTTTTAGTTAGGCTTGTCTATTTACTAATTAGCATGAGCAATGCAAGATGGCTGATGGAATAGTAATGAAAGGACTTAAATGAAACCATGAGTAATTCATCATATTTAATAATGCCCCTTGCCCTTTTTACTAATTGTGATATATTTTGTACATGTATAGCTCTTTCAGCTGAGGATCTCAAGGCATTTTACAAATGTGAACTAATTAAACCTCATGATACCCTTGCCAGGGAGGTAAAGGAAACAGGTTTCCCATTACCCACCACTGGGATGAAGCAGTAGCTGATTAAGAGCATGCTGAAACCATATGCAAGTCTAGGGCAAAGGTGTTTTTTTTTTCTGAGCTCATCTGAACCTCCTGCCTTGTCTTGCAGAGAAGCCAGAATTCTGAAGGTGTGATTGCTCAACCCCCTTCCATGGGGAGATTGATGTCATGTCTGGGATGATGACTTCACTGTTGGAGAAACCTGTGAGGGGGAGGAGAAGCTATGAGGGGGAGAATGCACTTATTCAAACACATATGTAGTCATAATAAAAGACACCCATTCAATGACTGACAGAGTAAATGAATTTCTGTAGCAATGTCCTTTATGAAACTTGCCCCACTGTGAAAGTCCTTCCTTAACTGTAAACAGTGTCTTCACGTCCTTCTCCTGACATGGGAAAGACAAAGCTGCATGTTCTGAAAAAGCTTATGCACAGTTATGGCTACAGGACTTAAATTCACAACTTGAGGGAGAATAATTAATCTGGGGCTTCAGTTTTTATATCTATCACTGTAGCTGAATTGGTGTTTTGTTTAGATTGGTGAGCTTTGTGGTTCCATAGAGCTTTCATAGCATCTCTCTGGTGTGTTGTACACATGAGGGATTTTTGGTTTGGGTTTCTTCCTTAGCAATGACAGAGGCCTAGAATTTTGCTAACAATCTACCATGTTGTCATTTCTCACTCTCCAAACACAGATACTCCCAACATGTTGAGAAGAATTCCCCAGGCCTTATGCTATCCAAGATGCATTTCCTAAGCTAAGAAAAATGGTAATAAGAATTACCACCAGAAGGCATCCAAAACAATTAGATTGCCAGGGCCTGCAAGGTGCCTCACCACAGGGAAAGTATGAGTAACTCCGAGATAATTCCTCCAAGAACTGGGGGCAATGGCAGGCTTGCCTCTGGGGTTTCTAGTACTGCGTCACCACAACCTATAGGTCTTGTGTATCAGGAGGACTGATATTGTGGCTTCTCTTTTGCACAAGCATGTTATGGAAGGGGGTCTCTTTGTGTCTCTACACTCATACACTGCATAAGACTAGCCTGAGTTGAAACCTACGTGCCCTTATTACTATTACACACCCATATTAATACCACTACAGAAGGCATTCACAAATAATAGGAGCTTGTTAATACCTGAATATTTGTTGGTACTATTATCAGTGAATAAGGGATCCACATAAAGAAACAAGCCTTGGTGCTCAAGATTAAATGCAAAATTATACTGTGAAGAGAAATTAAAGTAATTTTTAAAATAAATGCAAAATGGAACTGTTGGGCTAGTGCTATAGCACCATCTACTGGCTCTTTCTCAGAATACCATTAACATCTAAATTGTAAAAAACAACGAGGAGTCCTTGTGGCACCTTAGAGACTAACACATTTAAATAAATTTGTTAGTCTCTAAGGTGCCACAAGGACTCCTCGTTGTTTTTGCTGATACAGACTAACACGGCTACGACTCTGAAATCTAAATTGTAGTTAATTTGCCCTTTTTGCCTGAAATATGACATAGTTTCCTTTTATACGGAGGTAGCAGGAAGGGAGACGGGAGAGGGCTAAATTCCATTTTCAGTTATGGTCTATGGGCTGGAGCATACATTTTAGACTACATATTATCCTCAAGTCACAGCAGCTCTGTCTCTGATATCAAGAAGAGGTTTTTGCACAAAGATCAAGGATCGCAATCTGCAGGGCCGGCTCTGGCTTTTTCGCCGCCCCAGGCGAAAAAGCCTCCGGCCGCCCCCCCCCTCTCGCCGGCGGGCGGCCAGAGCGCCGGGGGCAGGGCAGCGAGCCCCGGCTGGGGCTCGGCTCTCCCCGCCAGCGGCCAGAGCGCCGGCGGCCGGGGGGGAGGGCGGCCAGAGCGCCCGCCCGGGGGAGGGCGGCGAGCCCTGCTGTGGCCCCGCTCTCCCCCGCGGCTGGAGCGCCCCGCCGCCCCCCTCCAGGTGCCACCCCAAGCACCAGCTTGGGTGCCTGGTGCCTGGAGCCGGCCCTGGCAATCTGACTTCAGCATCTCTCAGTGGGGGAATTTGCTCTCCTTTAGGATCCTATTTGTTTCTCCTCCTTCCTCAACCTTCTTTCTGTTGTTTTCCCTCTTTCTTGTCTTTGTGTCTTTGCTCTGCTTTTCCCACCACCCATGGGGTTCATACTGACCCAGTTCCCCATAAACAGATCAGCAATGAAAGTTTATGATGACATGTTCATTGTCAAAATTAGGCTTTTTAGAACGACATCCTTCTGCTTTGAACCGAGGACTGGAGTGGTCACATCTCTCAGGCCTGGTCTACACATAGTTTTTGTACTGATTTAACTATTTTGATTAGAGTGTGTGTAATAAATTACTAACTAGTTAAAGCTGTACAACCCAGAATGGGAACATAGTTATAATATATATAGAGATGCCTTATACTGGTTGATAGCTTATTCCCATAAGCATAAGCTAATACCAGAATAATCACCTTTGATATACGTATAATGTTTTCAAACGGATATATAGTTAAAAGCAACACAAAAATTGTGTTAAGTATTGTTTCTGGCTGTTTACAGAGTTAGGCAGACAACACAGCATTAGTTACACTAGGTTCCCATTTGGATTGGCAGGATCATTTCACAACCATGAGAGCTAGAAGAAACATATTTTTCAGAGTTGCTAGCGCTCATGATTTTATTGTGAGCCTTGTGATATTTTCTGTGTTTTAACCTCATGAACTACAGGTTTCTCGTGAATTTTTGCTCTTGTTCCAAAGGGTTGCCATCTTCCATCAGTTTCAACAGGACTGACGCATCAGGCAAGATAGCCAATGTTTTCCTACAGACTTTGCACGAGGAAGTGTGGCTACCCCTAATAAAGA
>NW_020664440.1:19282820-19435457 GCF_002925995.2 Terrapene triunguis
CGGAGTCCTGACCCTGGGGCCGGGCGCCGCCGAGCCGGGGCCGCCTGCTCCCGCCGGGGCCGCGCCGGAGCCGGCCGCCCCCCAAGCCCCCTCGCCGCTGCCCAGCCGGGCCGAGCCCCCCGGCTCGGAGGGGGAGGCGGCGGGCGGGGAGGTCCCGGGCCTGGCCTCAGGGGGCTCCCGGGCGCTGCTGGTCTATCACTGCCCCGAGCCCCGCTGCACCGAGACCTTCTCCCGCAAGCAGCAGGTGCGGCTGCACCGGCAGGCGGCTCACGGGGGGCCTGGACCGGGTGGCGGCGGGCGGTCGGCGCGGCCCTTCGGCTGCCCAGTGCCCGGCTGCGCCTGGTCCTTCGCCACCGCCTACAAGCTGCGGCGCCACCTGCACTCGCACGACAAGCTGCGGCCCTTCGCCTGCGCCGCGCCCGGCTGTACCAAGCGCTTCACCACGGTCTACAACCTGCGGGCGCACGGCCGGGCGCACGAGCAGGAGGCGGCGCACAAGTGCGAGGCCTGCGGGCAGCGCTTCCCCAGCGCCGCCCGCCTCGGAGCGCACCAGCGGCGGAGCCACCTGGAGCCCGACCGGCCCTACCGCTGCGAGTTCCCCGGTAATCATCATCTGTGGCTGGTCTCGGGCCTCGCCCTTCTTCTCGGGCCTTACTGGGGATGGGGGTGCGCTTAGTGCCTACGCACTGGCACAGTCCCACGCCCCGATAGACCTACACCCGGCTGGCGACCCTCCCCGGTGAAACTGGTCTGGGGACGCCCCAGCCCCATCTATGATCGTGGGACCTGTGAGAGCTATTAGGGAGCCTGCCTGAGAGAAATGGGGCAAGGAATGAATTACAGCATTCGTGGGACCACTGGGGGTCACCTGTCTCTTTGGAACAGGGAGGAGAGCTGGTTTGTGTGGGGAGACTTCATAGAGCAACTGCCTTGCTGGGGACAGGGGGTGTCACAGTTCTGACCCAAGAGGCAGATGTCCCCTTTAGACACCTAAAATTGTTCATGAATCAGTCCTGTCACATGACCGCCTAATTAAACATCAAGCAATGCACAAATCAATATCCTCACAGCCTGCAAAGCAATCTTTTCAAATAATCTAAATCATAGATATTTTTGATTAAATGTAGGTGAGGTACTTACTTGAGCACTACCATGCTGCAGTGTTTCTTTAGGATCAGCTGGTATATTTATATGCAAGGGTGGCTAACCTGGAGTCCCTTCTTTAGACTGTCTTGTAGGTTTGATACCATGTTTATCTTGCCTGTTGGTCAGCTCTAGCTTGTGCTGCCACACTTCTATTTTACCCTGATGTCTGGGACGGACAGTTGGAATCTTTTGATCTCCATCTTCTGTCCCTTGTCAGAGAGAGACTCCTCAGAGTTTGCTGATTGAATAACAGCAGAAAGGGAAAAGATATCACTCAGCATATCCCCATTAGACTTATAGTGCATTGATCAATGTACAATAGTAGAACAATTTTTTAATCTGTGAGCACTGTCCTCACTGTTGTCTTCTGATCTGTTGATGTGCATCAGTCCGCCAGCTTAAATTGCACTGGTTCTGCTTTTCTCGATGCCCAAAATATACCATGTCTAGGTGGATATTCAATTCCAACCCATAGTTGCAAACCCTGAAGTATGGTATAGAGCAGGGGTTCTCAAACTGGGGGTCGTGAGTGACCCCTCAAGAGGTCATGAGGGGGTCGCAAGCTGTCAGCATCCACCCGCAAGCCCCACTTTGCCTCCAGCATTTATAATAGTGTTAAATGTGTGTTTAATAAATAAAAAAAAAGTGTTCTTAATTTATAAAGGGGAGTCACATTCAGAGGCTTGCTGTGTGAAAGGGGTCACCAATACAAAAGTTTGAGAACCACTGGTATAGAGTTTAATTTTCCTATTGTGTGTGTCACACTGAGCTAAGATGATGTTCCACTTTTTCCTTAGGTTGTGAGAGAACCTTTATCACAGTGAGTGCATTATTTTCTCATAATCGAGCCCACTTCAGAGAGCAAGAACAGTTCTCCTGCTCTTTCCCTGGTTGTAGCAAGCAGTATGACAAAGCCTGCCGACTGAAAATCCACATGAGAAGTCACACAGGTATTCAGCAGGGTAGTTCATAAATTGGGATAGTTGAATATATAAAGAGATATTGGGTCAAATGCAACCTCAAGCTTTAGCCATTTATAAAAGCAGTCTTTACAACCTAACACCAATAAGATTTTTTTAAAAATGTCAATAGAAACACCCCTTAAATGTTTGCGACCAAGAGTTGGAAGAGTGAGAACCTGAAAATGACTCTAAACAACTGTCCATGACTTATAAGTGACAGTCAGCTTCATCTTGTCAATTTAAAAAAGAAACTTAAGTTAAAAGTAGTTCTATACCTTTCCCTCTGTCCTGACATTTTTTGTGGCTTTACAGTCTCACTTCCTTGTCTCTTACCAGTTTTTTTTTTCTCTGTTACTGTGTGAAAGATTATGGAAACAGGAGGAAATTGACTATAGACTAAGTGCTATCACTTGCATAGAACAAACTATAAGAGTAGAGAAATATTTTCGTAATTTTAAGTGTTTACAACAATAGTTGGTAAAACATCTTCAGGGAGAAGTGGATTTTATTGACTTTTTTTAAATGGACTGCCTGTTAGTTTGGACAACAAAATATAACTCAGAGAAATGGGGGAAAACAAATGCACACAAACTAATACATAAACAGTGGAAAGCAAACTGGGTTTTAAAATATCTGGTTGTCCAAGTTAATATAGGGTCATCTCCTGCAGTTGGATCTATGTAGGTGGATCCATGCACCCACATGGATGCCTTCAAGTTCCATGGGAGCGTAGGGGTCTGCCCATGCAGATCCAATTGCAGGACATGGCCAGTAGATAAGGAAACTTGTTTGATAACTGTAAAATGATACTTTAGTTTATTTAACTTTTTAAAATAACTGAGGGTATGTCTACACAGGGGGAAAAAAAACATTGCCGTGAGTCTGAGTCCAAGTCGACTGACTTGGGCTTGTGCTACAGGGCTAAAAATAGCCATGCGGACATTCCCACTCGGCAGCAAAACCTGGGGAGGGTCTCCGAGCCCAGGCTCCAGCCGGAATGGGAATGTCTGCACTGCTATTTTTAGCCCCTACAGTATGAGCCTGAGTCAGTTGACACAGGCTTGGAGACTCATTGCTGCAGGGGGAGGGGAGGATTGGGTTGCAGTGTAGATGTCCCTTAAACTTTTTTGAGACTTCACAATATCAGCATGTATTTTTGTTACTATATGATTAAATGTGACCTTTTTATTTATTTATTAGGTGAAAGGCCTTTTATCTGTGATTCTGAAGGTTGTGGCTGGTCTTTCACCAGCATGTCCAAGCTACTAAGACATAAAAGGTAAAAAAAAAAAAAAAAAAAAGTTATGCTCAAAAACAAAACCACACCAAAACCCAACACATGGCTTACTTGTCAGTTCTTTGCGTTGGCTATAAACGTGTTCTAATGCAGATAATTGTTTTAAGAGTGAGTTTTAAAATCAGAGTGGTTGTAATTGATGCTAGAAATGAGCATGAAGTGAATTTAAGTTTGGGAATAGTAATCTCCCCTTTTTTGTAGGAAACATGAAGATGACAGGAGGTTTACATGTCCAGTAGAAGGCTGTGGGAAATCCTTCACAAGAGCAGAACACTTGAAAGGCCACAGTATAACTCACCTAGGCACAAAACCATTTGAATGTCCAGTGGAAGGTACGGTTTGTTTGTGGTCCTGTGTGCTGTTACTTTGTGCTGTGTGCTGTTACTTTGGTAGGTGCAGGGTCCTGCCTAGTCAAGGCTTACTGAAGGACTGGAGCCTTGGGTATTTAAAGTCATATTTTACTTTTTTTTTTACCTTTTTGTAGCTTATTCTTTTTAAAGAACATCTAATTGAATAAACCACGTTGTCCCAGACCTGAAGGAGACCTGGGAAATGGCTAGCAGATCATTGTCACTTGATTTTTCTTATCAGTTAGTGATAAAAGGAAATCAACACCTCCTTTAGATTTAAGACTGTGATACTGTCCAGACACTGTTTATCTTTTCAGTTGATTAATTGTTCCCTATGGATAAACTGCTTGGGAAAGGTTATTTTGACGTGTGTGTGTGTGTGTGTGTGTGTGTGTGTGTGTGGTGGCTGCAGGAGGGAAGAATCACAAGCAATGATAGAATGAAGATGTCTGCTCAGCATCCGATTGCAGTTCAGATGAATCTAATAGGCTGGCTGGTTATATTTAACAGGGATAGAAAGTCATGCAGAAGAGTTATAGTGGCCTTTTTCTATAACTCTGTAGTACATTTACATCTCCAGTACTGGTGGTCACCTTGGGTTGCCTCTTCCAGCAAAAAGGTCTCTGCAGAACTACAAATATCCATTAAGGGATAATTAAGTGGCTAAAGGTATGTGGGGAGCTTACTGATAAGACCCATGGTTTTAAAATGAATACAAACAAAAGATTTGTGGATCCAGCTGCTGCAAGAAATCATTGAGGCACAATCTCTAGTGGGATTTTTAAAAGGGTTTAGATTATAATTGTATAAATAGACACAAGACCATTTACCCAACTTCTTGGCTGAACAAGGAACGTTGATACTTACACTTCATGGCATAAAACAAAGTGGTTTTTGTCCTGTGGTTGTCAGGCAGCATTTCCTCATCCCTTATGCTTTCACCAGTGGCCATTATCAAATGCTTCTATTTAAGGTGCCTTTGTGGCACTTTTCACTAAATCATTTGGGTTTTTTGCTCTCTTGGAAGCAGGATGCTGGACTAGATGTATCAGTGGTCTGCTCTGGTATGACATTTCTTCTGCTCCTTTGAAACTCTGCTTCTTTGCTTTGGCTGCTTTCTTCAACTTCCTGTATTTATGTATGGCACCCGTACTCAAGTGCTGCAAGTTAACTAACTAGAATATTTTATTTATGTGACTTTGAGATGTTTACCAGGGAATTCTAAATACTAATTTTAAGTTAAAACTAAGAGATCCTGTAATATGCTGTGTATCATGTTGCAGGTTGTTGTGCAAAATTCTCTGCACGCAGCAGTTTGTATATTCACTCCAAGAAACATCTTCAAGATGTGGATTCATCAAAGACCCGTTGCCCAGTGTCCAGTTGTAATAAATTGTTCACTTCCAAGCACAGTATGAAGACTCACATGGTCAAACAGCACAACTTCAGTCCAGGTATAATATTTTAGCCTCAAAATATGGCTGGGGCAAAGGGAAGCCTAAACACTATGTATATCAGGCAAAAACTGTGGGTGAAATCCTGGCCTCATTGAAGTCAACAGCAAGACTCTGACTTCAGTGGGGCCAGGATTTTTTCTTTCTGTATATATCGTGTTATGATATAAAATCTTCAGTGGGAGCTGTGACTAGAGCTTGGCTTGTGGTTTCCAGAAGTCCGTAACATCTTGAATTAAAGCAGATCTTGCTCTTGAAGATTTTTTAAATATATTCTTTCTAAAACCTGATAATGAGGACTTAAGAGTATTTTGGTTTTAAGTCCTAACTTGTAGCACGGACCGCTTTGAGGATATTTTGGAGAGTATAAGTGTATGTAGAAATTCCTGTGCTGAAAGGAACTGTTGTCCAGCAGTACGAACAAATAATGTTACTTTATAATTGTTTGCTGGATATGAGATTCTTCATCACAGTGGAACATTAGTAAACATTGTTGAAGTAATTTTGTCTTTCAGTGATGTGGCAAACTTAAAAATTCATCCTACTTTTATCTAGACCACTAACAAGCAAAATAAGACAGAGCTCAAAGTCCCACATTGGTAGCATAGTGAATAGGAAAGAGAATGAAAATTTTTTCCATGTTCTAAATGTATATACACAGATCAGACACTTCTGTACAATATTTTTGGTAAGGATGGGAGGAGGGTACGTTACACAGGAAACTAATACTTGATTGAAGCTATTTTTCTTCTGATTGGGAAATCTCACAATTACGATAAAGATTAATTTGTTTTAATAAGCTTGTTTTCCTTTGTAATTCTGGTTTAGAAAAGTGGGTTTAATTTAGGAAATATTTTTAGCCTATAATTTTAAGGATACTCTGTCTTCAGACACTTGTGTGCAGTGTTTTTTCGTCCCTATTAAATTCTCATGTGTCTGGTACAAGTGTGTTGCGCTTAAACCCCACAGTTTCTGAGGTCAGTAATGTTGTTTCATTTATTTGCAGTGTATGTAAACTTAAGAGTGCTGTTGGCATCTTACCTGTTCTGGAAAAAGTATCCATATGTTCTATTAGTTATTAGTGTGTGTCTTTGGGGCTTCTGTGTATTCCCACTTTTGAGTGTTGCACCCCTTGATCTGTAGGTAGTGGCACACAACCTCCTTTTCTTTATCATTGGTCTGTTGCATTTTCAACAAGTTTAATACATGTATTATATTTCAGATCTCTTAACCCAGCTTGAAGCAACCAGTTCCCTCACGCCTAGTAGTGAACTCACCAGTCCAGGACAAAGTGACCTCAGCAACATAGACCTTGTGTCCCTTTTCTCCAATGTGTCTGGTAACAATTCTGGGATTGCAACAGATATGGCTTTAGTAAACTCTGGAATTGTCACCATAGATGTTGCTTCCGTAGGCTCTACGCTTGGTGGAAACCTTTCTGTCAATAGCAATTCCCTAGGTCAAACAGTTGACCCTTTGATATTGGTGGCGAGTAGTGATATTCCACATAGCCTGGACAGTTCTCTCTTGATGGGAACCACTGCTACAGTTTTACAGCAAAGTACTTCAAATCTGGATGATGTACAGACTGTAAATGCAGAAGCCTTAGGTTCGCTAGCATCTTTATCAGTGAAGAATTCCAGTCAAGACCTGCATGGTTTGACATCCAGCAATAATCTAACGATAGACACTACCACTTTGACCCCTTCCAGCAGCCTTGGTGGAAGCAATGGACCTGAGTTACTGACACCAACTAAAGCTGAACGAAACTTGCTTCCTAGCTCGGATGTTGTTGGTCAACAGGAAGGCAGTAAAGTGGTGACACAGTTTGTGTTCTCCAACCCTCCAGGAAGCTACAGTGCTCAGAAAGAAATGGATCTTAGCACAGTGACTTGCAGCTCATTTTTGGTATGCAGTAACTATATTCAGTTGTCCCCAGATGACTGAAGCACCTTAACTTTGAGGATACTCCATTGCTGCTTGCAACTTATGGGCAGACCTTTCATACTGATTTACCCAATTACATGGGGGTTTTTTCATGAAGGATGTAGAACTCTGTATTGACTAAATATGTTGTTAGACATGGATTCAACATGGTGAAAAATTCTTTAAAAGGCCTGAATTGTGGGGGTGGGGGAGGGAGGATCGTGTTCAAAGTTTAAAAAAAATAAAAAAGTTTCAAAATTAACCCCCCAAGGGTGAAGTGGGACTAACAAGAAAGCATAAGGAGGGGATTATACGGTATGTCCTGTGTGTGTATTAGTTTCAGGGAAGGGTTTGGGGATGGAAAGTAACTGAAATTGTTAGTCTCAGTCTTCGTTCCCATAACTCTGTCTTTAATGCTGCTTCTGGAAAACCATTCCCTTTCCAGTACTATGTAAAGATAAATGTTTATTTTCAGTATACAATGTTTCCCTTATCACCATGACCTTATTGAAAAGCTGATAAACATGGAAGTGTATATAACCTTGGATGCCAGATACATGCAGGGGACCGATCAGAATTTTGATTGCTACTGTTTGAAAAACTTACTCATTTTAAATCCCAGCCACCCAGTGTTAGATGAATATACAGGATAATGTAAAAGATTATGAGCAACCAGTAATTCATTAGTCTGGCTTCATTAGCTTAATTTTTTGTTCCAAATATGTATAAAACATATCTCTTGTTTGATTAGGAGAGCGGTGGATCTGCAAGGACAGACTACAGAGCCATTCAGCTAGCCAAGAAAAGAAAACAGAAAGGGAATGGGAGCAGCACAGGTGAGGAGGCATTTGCCTTGCTGAATCTAGTAACATGCAATGAAATGGGAGTATATCTCTTTCAAGTAGATCAACTTATTGCAATCAGCAACGAAGTCTGAGTGAGGTGTGCTTTTTGTAGGTGATTGAGATGGTCTTCTTGCATGGAGTTTAAAATTCATTGAGAGTTTAAAAAACCTCACACTTGGGTTTTCCCTTTCTGTTAAAGGGACCCTGGTAGGTTAAAGTTATATTTAAACTCCCCCTTCCCTCACCCTCAATATCATTTACTTACTCTACTCCTAGGATTATCCTTAATGTATTAAAACCAAAACAATTTAAAAAATCTAATTTGCTATTTGTGCTTTTTGTTCACTCTTTGTATTTCATTTTACTCAACATGGACAATGAATGAAAACAGACTAGTCAGTTTCACCTCTAGGTCGTGCACTAGCACAGTGCTGCAGTGTTAGTTTGAAAGCACAGTAGGGGAATTTATTTGACTTTTTTATTTTTTTAATTGAAACCTTTCTATTAACCTTCAATCTCTTGTAGCAGATTTTTATAAAACACAAACTTTGGGCCATAGTTTACATAACTAGCCCATTTGTTTTCCTCCCCTTAAACTACAGTGGAATTCATAGCTGTCTGTTGATGTGCACTATTGCTTTGTTAGGTCAAATGTATTCCTTGGCTCGCTAAACTTGCCCAGAAAAAATAACGAAACAACAAGAGACAGCTATTTGAGTTGCAGCTGCCCTCAAGGGGAGAGGAACATCACACTAAGCAATTTTTTTCCTTACGTTTCTTGTTGCCTCCTATCTCTGAAAATCAAGGTGACAGTTTTTAGTTATGTCTTAAGGTAAGCAAAGGATTACACTTCCAAATTAAACATTATCATGTCTCTTGCTTTATAGCACTATGCATATATGCACTTTCTCTTCTTATAAAAAATACTATCCTCCTTTTTGTCTGTCTGTGAAGTGATCTGTAATTATGGCAGCTTGTCCAAAATGCATGCTTGGTGATATCCTAGATTGAAAGGAGACTTGATTGAATTTGCCCCTGTTCTATAAAACAGAGCTAGAAAATTCCCAGTTCCCTTCTTAAACAAGATTCCTTGTGTCATGTTTAACATGTCACCTACCAGTAACTTAGTGACAGCCATTTACTTTCAGAGACAATGAATCAGTTCCTCTTTTTGCTTCCCTCCCATGCACATATTTTCCCTGGTATAGAGTAATAAAAACTTCTATATAGTATTTCAAACAAGTCTTGCATCTTAAAATGCATTAATGGAATTTAAATACACTCAAAAGTTGAAAGTCCTAGTTAACATTTGAAGTAAAAAAAAAAAAAAAAAAAAACACCTGATAATTGAAAAGATCTAATGTGTATTATCCTCAAATTATGCTTAATTTTCTTTTGGCATCTTATTCAGCATGAACAATGAAGATATTAATGTTAATCATAGTATTTTCTTGTTCTCCTGGGTAATGTGATGTCTATATTGAGAAATATGCAGGGAAATATTTAAATTCAAACAAACTTTTAACTGAAATTTAAACAGGAAAAAAATGAAAATATAGGCTACATAAAATTTTACAATCTCTACCTTTGTGCCTAACTACTTTAACGGTTATAGTTGGTTAATAGTAAAAGGAGACAAAGTAACTAGAGTCAAGGGAGAAAAGATCAAATCCCAAGGAGAAACTTACCAAAGAATCAGATGTTCCAACAAAATTAATAAAATAACTTTATTTCAGCAGCATCAAATTCTGGCCAGAGGAAAAGCAAAGGTGGTAAAGTGAGTCCTACCAACTTCTCATCTACCAGTCATGGGAATCGATTGTGTGGCAACATTGTTTTGCCAAATGGAGGCCTAACAATAAGGGATCCAGCAACTGGCGCACAGTATGTGCAAATTCAGCTACTTCAAGTAAGAACACATGAATAAAACATACGATCTACCCAGTTCTCTAATGATTTGCCAGTTCACACAGAAGAATCTGACTGTCCTTTCAAATCAGATATAGTCTTCTCCTGTATTAATATTGTGATTGTTGCATGATACCAAGGTACTTGGTGAGTAATATATTGCTGATCTGTTTTTAAGGCTGTTGCCCAAAAAGAGCATTTTTTTCTCCTCAGGGTGAGAGTCCCTCCACACACTTATCACCAACAATAGAACTGTTTTTTCCAAGCATCTTAAAAATGATTACAAAAGTAATTGGAGTGAAGAGGGCCGGTTCAAATGTCTTCCTTGGGGGGGGGGGGGAATCTTATACCCCACCCTTAGCTGATAATGAAAAAAAATGCTGTAGTATAAATTAAAACCCTTCTGTAAATATTCCCCTTATTCATGCACATGTTGGGGGGGGGAGGGTTAGACACAGCTAAGGTGATGGGGAGACTGAGGGTTAAGAACACAGGCAGAAGCCTTGGGGGCAGCACTGAAAAGCCACAGGTGTAGCTGCACTGGACAGGGGTCTGGAGGAAACCTTGTTCAGGAGTGAGAACAGCCCCAGGAGTGGGAGCTAGGAAGGAAAGACGCTGCCCTGCCCTGCACTATAGCCAGTAATAACACTCGCAAATTACATTCTTCTTCGAGTGTTTGCTCATATCAACGGCGGTGAATATATGACCCTGCCGACCTGGCGCCTCCTCAGTTCCGTCTTATCGCCAGTGACGGTCGTTGGAACTGCAGTGGCTTGCTATTGCAAGTGCTCCTTGTTTCTCCTAGTAGTTGTATAGTTGTAGTTTTGTAGTCTGGTAGCATTAATTGTTGTTAGTTTATAGTAGTTGGTGTACGAGTGGGCATTCTCCCCACCCCAACTTTCCTATTCCCTTTGGGGCTTAGGGCATGCCTCGATCCCAAGGTTTTAAATCCTGCAGATCCTGCCATAAGCCCATGACAATGGGCGACCCCCACGACTCTTGTCTTGCGTGTCTGGGGGAGGCACACCAAACTGACCGGTGCAAGATCTGTAAGGGGTTTCATCCCAGGTCGAAAAAGGAGTGAGACTGTCACCTGAAGCAGCTCCTGATGGGGGCTGCTCTTTGTCCCCAGCCAGCTTCGGCATGGCAGGATCCAGCACCGAGCTCCTCCATGCGGAGCACTCCGGCCTCCGTCCGCGAAGTGGTGCCAAGGAAGGACTGTGAGCATAAAGACCCTCGGCACCGGCGCTCCCTGGCACCGAGGCTGGCGGAGGCAGTGCAGCACTGCTCCCATTCCCCGGTACTACAGAAGCGGCACTGCAAGCAGGACAGGGGTTGATCTCTGGCGCTGAGGACAGCCGCCTTGAAAAGCGACACTGGTGTGCTTCCTGGGGAGGAGCACCCAGCACCGACAGCCCAGGAGACGGCACCGTCGACTTCAGCCCCGCAACAGGCGACGTCAGGTCTGGTGCTCGTGGACTCTGGGCCAGGTGGTGGAGGACATCGAGTTGCCATCCACCCCGGACATCTTCGAGGTACTGCAACGCGCGGCACTGTCTCGAGGCAAGCCCACGATGATGCAATCAGTTGTATCTCCATGGCATCGCTCTGACTTGCGGCACCGGTCCCCGGCAAGGCACAGGTCCTGCTCCCAGCACCACACATCGTGGCAGCACTTGACCTCTCGCTGCCACTCCACCTTGTGGCACCTCTCCCCAGATTCCCGGTACCAATCACAGGCACAGCTCTGATCAGCACCGCCCTGGCCTTCGTGTTCCAGGTCTTTGTCTTTGGTGGCGGAGACACAAATCGGACCGTAGGCGTCAGGATGTGGGTGCAGGGCCATGGCAAGTGCAGTGGCCATTCTGGACCCCGTGGGCATACCACCAGGCCCAGGGCACCCTCTCCAAGGGCTCCCACTCACCTGCAGCATTGACAAGTCGACCCATCCCTTGGGGTTCTGAGGTGACCGCAGTGCAGACCACCCCACCACCCCTGGAGCCTGCTCCCACCACCAGCATGGACCCTGGGGCAGTTAGTGGGGAAGGAGAGGCTGTGCAGGATGTCCCCAGGGACCCGGAGGGCCATGAGAACCCTGTACCCCCTCTGGCGTCATCGTTGTCCTCCCCGGATGAAGCGGTTGCGGGGACCTCCACCTCGGGACTGCACCCTATAGACAGTCATTGCCACCAGGACCTGCTGCACAGGGTAGCGTGCAACATGAGCCTGCAGGCTGAGGAGGTGGTGGAGCTGGAGGACCAGAGGGTGGACATCCTGGCCCCAGAAGGTCCATCGAGGGTGGCTCTGCCCCTCATCAGAACTACACAGGCCAACACAAAGACCTGGTGGCAGACCCCTGCCTCCATTCGTCCACCTGCAAAGGAAGTCAAGAGGAAGTATTTTGTCCCTGCTAAGGGGTACGAATATCTTGACATACTCCCGTAGCCCTGCTTGGTGGTGGTGGCTGCGGTAAATGAGCACAAGAGACACGGGCAGCAGGGTCCTACCCCCAAATCCAAGGACTCTAAGTGGCTAGACCTGTTCGGCCAAAAGGTCTGCTCGACCGGGGGACTCCAACTCAGAATTGCCAACCAACTGGCAATCCTGAGCGGATACAACTTCAATTCCTGGAACTCCACGGTAAAGTTCAAAGAGCTAATGCCGTGGAGTCCAGTGAGGAGTTCAGGACTATTTCTGAATAGGTCAAGGCAGTGGCACGGACCTCTTTACATGCTTCACTGGACGCTGCATACTCGGGGGCATGTACCTTGTTCTCTGGGATTGCCATGAGGCGAAGCTCCTGGCTCCAGGCCTCGGGGCTCCCACCCGAGGTGCAACATACCCTGCAAGACCTGCAATTTGATGGGGCGGGCCTGTTTGTGGAGCAAACTGACTCCAGGCTGCATAGCCTTAAAGATTCTAGGGCTATGCTAAAATCGCTGGGGTGCATACCCTGGCCACTCAGAGAAAACACTTTAAGCCGCAGCCTGTATAGCATCCCTATCCTCGATGTCCTAGGCAGGACTTCTCTAGGAAACATGGCAGGAACAGTAAGTGTAAGCCTTCCCAGCCCCCGTCCAACCAGGGCCAGGTGCGTGCTGCTTCAGGCTCTAAGCAGGCCTTTTGAAGGTACACCTGGGGACGACATTCCAGCTGACGGACCGGATCCTCAGCTCTGTTTCCTGAACCATCTATCCCACTTCTACCATGCTTGGTCACGAATAACATCAGATCGCTGGGTCCTTCACACGGTAGAAGTGGGAAATTCTGCCTGCCCCCACCCCCTTCCCCATCCCTTTTCAGGGACCCTTCTCATGAGCATCTCCTTATGTAGGAGGTCCATATGCTCCTCGCCGCAGGGGCAGTGGAGGAGGTTCCTCAGGAGCTATGGGGCAAGGGATTCTACTCCCACTATTTCCTAATCCCCAAAGCAAAGGGGAGTCTCAGACCCATCCTCAACCTGCGAGGCCTCAGTCACTTCATGAAAAAGCTGAAGTTTCGCATGGTCTCCCTAAACACAATTATCCCTTCTCTGGATCCGGGAGACTGGTATGCCGCCCTTGACCTCAAGGATGTGTACTTCCACATACTGATACAACCTGCCCACAGACGCTTCCTCAGGTTTGTGGTCTGTCACAAACATTACCAATTTATGGCCCTCCCATTCGACCTGTCCGTGGCCCCCCGAGTGTTCACCAAGTGCATGTCAGTCGTGGTCGCCTTCCTCCATCAGAGGCAGGTACAAGTGTATCCTTACCTCAACAACTGGCTGCTCTGGGGGACGCTCCAGGGACCAGGTGAACGCACAGGTCCGTTTCATGAGATCCACCTTCGACAGGCTGGGTCTTTTCCTCAATGAGAGCAAGTCGACCCTGGTACCAACTCAAAGGATAGAGTTTATCGGGGCAGTGTTGGACTCGAACCGAGCCAGGGCATTCCTGCCGGAGGTTTTCTTCCAAGCAATGACGGACATCATACAAGTCCTCAGACAGTATCCCACCACCGCAGCAAGGGGTTGCCTGAGGTTACTTTGTCACATGGTATCTTGCACATACGTGGTACAGCACGCCTGAATGCGACTCAGACCTCTCCAGGCTTGGCTCGCGTCAGCCTATCGCACGGCGATCTCGACTCTGGTCACCCTCCCGGTGCAGGTCCTCGAGTCCCTCCGTTGGTGGCTCAACCTGCAGACAGTGTGCGAGGGAGTCCCCTTCCACAAACCCCAGCCCTCTCCATCCCTGGTAATGGAAGCATCGGCGCTGGGTTGGGGCGCACACCTGGGAAACCTTCAGATGCAGGGCCTGTGGTCCCAGGACGAACTCTCACTCCACATCAACATCAAGGAGCTGAGAGCAGTCCGACGAGCATGCCAAACCTTCCAAGCTCATCTGAAGGGACAGTGTGTGGGAGTCATGACAGACAACACAATTGTGATGTTTTACATAAACAAGCAGGGTGGAGCCCATTCCTCTCCACTGTGTCAGCTATGGAAGTTCTGCATAGCCCACTCCGTTCACCTGGAAGTGTCTGATCTCCCAGGTTCCCAGAACGAGCTGGTGGAGTACCTCAGCAGATCCTTCCACAATCATGAGTGGTCTGTCCACCCAGACATGATGCACAGTATTTTCCAGAGGTGGGGAGCTCTCCAAATCGACCTCTTTGCCACATGAGGCAACAGAAAGTGCCCACGATTCTGCTCTTTCCGGAACCACTGCCTGGGCTTTCTCTGAAGCATTTCTCCTCCCCTGGACGGATCATCTGCTGTACGCGTTTCCCCCGTTCCCACTCATGCACAAGGTCCTGCTCAAAGTCCGCAGAGACAAGGCAGAGGTCATACTGGTGGCGCCGGTGTGGCCTCGTCAATACTTGTATACCATGCTGCTGGAGCTGTCGGTGGATGCCCCGATCACATTGCCCCTGGTCCCGGACCTGATTACCCAGGACCACGGTCGCCTTCACCACCCCGACCTTCAGTCCCTTCACCTCATGGCTTGGAAGCTTCATGGCTAAACCCTATGGAACTCATGTGCTCCGAGCAGGTTAGGGAGGTCTTGCTTGGTAGCAGGAAACTATCCACCAGGGCCACCTACCTGGCCAAGTGGAAAAGGTTCAATCTCGTGGGCTCAGAGTCGGACATCCCATGCTGCAGGTGCCCATACCGCTTATCCTCGAATACCTACTGCACTTGAAACAGCAGCATCTGGCAGCATTATCCATCAAGGTGCACCTGGCAGCTATCTCCGCATTCCATCCGGGAGCGGCTGGGCGCTCCGTCTTCGCCAACCCCATGGTTGGCTGTTTCCTCAAGGACCTGGCGCAACTGTACCCACAGGTTAGACAGGAGATCCTTTACAAGCTGATGGGTCCCCCGTTTGAACTGCTGGCAACTTGTTCGCTTGTATACCTGTCATCGAAGGTGGCCTTCCTAGTCGCCATTACTTCGGTGAGGAGGGTTTCGGAGCTGAAGGCCCTCACCTCCAACCCTCCCTACACAGTTTTCTTCGAGGACAAGGTGCAGCTTAGGCCTCACTTGGCCTTTCTTCCAAAGGTTGTGTCCCAATTCCACTCCAACCAGGACATTTTTCTAACTGTCTTTTACCCTAAGCCTCATACAAGTAGCCAGGAACAGAGGCTTCACACACTGGGCGCTAGCCTTTTACATTGAGCGCATGAAGCCGTTTCATAACTCACACCAGCTGTTCGTGGCAGATTGGATGAAAGGGCTCCCGGTCTCCTCTCAGAGGATTTCGTCGTGGATCACATCCTGCATTTGGATGTGCTACGAGCTAGATGAAGTCCCTACTCCGGTGCTAATGGCGCATTCCATAAGGGCACAGGCCTCCTCGGTGGCATTCCTGGCGTGGGTCCCTATACAGGAAATCTGCCGGGCAGTGACGTGGTCCTCGGTGCACACCTTCATCTCTCATTACACCATCACCCAGCACGCCAGAGATGATGCAGCATTCGGCAGAGCGGTGCTTCAGTCAGCGATTCCATAACTCTGACCCCACTGCCTAGGTAAGGGTTGGGAGTCACCTAATTTGGAATCGATATGAGCAAGCACTTGAAGAAGAAAAGGTTACTGACCTTCTCGTAACTGTTCTTCGAGATGTGTTGCTCATATCCATTCCAAACCCACCCGCCTTCCCTCTGTCGGAGTAGTAGGGAAGAAGGAGCTGAGGAGGCAGTGGGTCAGCAGGATCATATATTCACCGCCATGGAGGCACTACTCCAGGGGGCTCCACAGCCAACCCGACGGGTGCTGCTAGGGGAAAAACTTTTCCGATGACTGTGCACACGGTGCGCATGCATCTAGAATGGAATGGACGTGATTAGCACATCTCGAAGAACAACAGTTACGAGAAGGTGAGTAACTGTTTTTTATAAGAATATTAAGGTTGCCTGTAAGAACTATTAATTCTGTCTTCTGATCAAGGTTTGATTTGGTGTGCTGTAAGTGAGGCATGGGCCATGCACTGAACCATGAGGAGAAAACAATATTGAATAGCTGCTCGCTAAGTGAGCACTGTCCTTTCTATGCACTGAATGAGGCAGGGGATCTGTGGGGGGGAAAAAATAGTATGTGCTTATGGCACGGGGGGACGCGGAAGGTATTTCAAAATAAGTTGCACAGGGAATCTTAATCCTGGCAGATCGTACTTTTTGAATGCCTGACTTTGCAGCCTTAATGTTCTTTTAATGTAACTTTTATGTGTAACTTTCTGGAGCTTTTTTTAAAAAGCAGACTGAAAAACCAGATTCCATCATGTGTTGTCCTAGTGACTCTGGTCATCAGCAGTACTGTTGGTGCCTTTAGATCCATGCCACAGACCTCTACCTCTTGAAATAACAAACTGATAACAGTAGTAGGTTGTAATCATCTGCGTGGATCAGCATTGGGTGGGATGAGACCCCTTGCCTGAGGGCTTCACATATATTTGCTAGCAGCAGACTAATGGTGAGACTTGGAAGTCTTGGATTCCATTCCAGGCTCTGGAGGAGAGTGTTCTCTAGTGGGAACAGAGCCTTCTGCTAGGTTCTCCCAAGCTTGACCCCTTTTGCCCCTTCCCCTCTAAACTGTTTCTGTCCCAGTCCCATTCTTCTCACCCATTCAGCCCCAGTTCCTCTTTCCCAGCTTCTTGTCTGATCTCTCTCTCTCGCTCTCTCTCTCTCTCTCTCTCTCTTCTTTCCCCCCCCGCCCCCTTTTCCTCTGGCCTCTAGTCACAATGGCTATTAGCCAAGATGGGCAGGGATGCTGCGCCTAGCCTCTGTGTGCCAGAAGCTGGGAATGGGTGACGGGATGGATGGATCATTTCCTCTGGGGCTCCTGGGATTGGCCACTGTCGGAAGACAGGATACTGAGCTAGATGGACCTTTGGTGTGACCCAGTATGATTGTTCTTATGTTAATGTTCCTTGTCCCAGTCTCTGCCCAGCCAGTCACAATTCTCCCCTGTACTGGGGCTCCTGGTCAGATCCAATTCTCCCTTCCCACCCACTGGCTCCCAGTCATCCTTCTCTTCACTTCCCCCCTCTCTCTCCCCCCCCGCCCACTTCCTTCCTTGGCTCCCAGGCTCAACTTCTCCCTGGCTGTCAGTCCCAGTTTCTATGCTAGCTCCCCTTGTTCCAGTCTCTCTCTCTCTCTCGCACACACGCACACCAGGTTCTTGTCTCATCTGCATACGACTTAGGTCGTTTTCTCCTCCATGCTGCTAGTGCAGCAGCAGAGAGGGCATTGAAAGCAGAGAAGAGACATGAATTCAGGCTAGAGCAGCTACAACTACAGTTGCAGGGAAGACCCTGTTCAGCACCTTGCAGGGCTGGAGGATGCTTACTGTGGATGGAGTCCTCGCAGAATGAAAATGTGAATCTCTAGCAAGTCTTTACTGAGCATATGTGAATTGAGAGTCTTAAAAGGTCAAATTTGGACAGATTTTTTGTAGGAACAGCAAAAGTCACATGACGGATGCACAAGGCCCCTTCCTTGCCTAACTTCAGCTATCTGCTCCTAAGCTCAGGGGCACTGGAGGTCTTCAAAGCAAAGGTTGCCAATATTTTTTAACATGGGCAAAGCAAAGTATTTTTCCCTGGTCTCATTTTTGGAAACAGCCAACCCCTTCTGGCTGAATCCCACCTCCCCCCAAAAAATATTCAGTATGGAAAATTTCAGCCCAAATGGTTAAAGTTTGGCAGTTATAAGCAATTGAAAAGGTAGGGTCTTCTAACAGGCAATGTCAGATAAGCTTCCACCTCACATGCTAATATCTCACCGGGGAGCAGTAAGCTGTTGGCCAGACCTGGAGGTGTTTGGTTTCCAGGAGGCAGAGTGAGGATCTGTTCAGCTCACCTACTCTTAGTATGGGGTGAGCCACATGCAGAGCTCTTCTTCTTTTCCCCCTTCACATGGGGTGCCCCAGGACCACCACTTTGGCAGCACAATGGCCTTGGAGTGAACACATAGTTTTAGTAGTAAAGTTCTTGAGAAAGCATCTTACAATCTGCAGTTGCCACATGTGACTGAGTACTAGGGGGATTGGTTCACCTTCCATGAAACCACTGGAAACATTTCTTAGGCCTCATCAGCCTTCAGAGCTGGGGTGCCTTAGGATACTACCCTTGTAAGGTCTTAGCCAATAAGGCACTCTTCACCTTTCCTGGGTTTGGTTTGGTTGTTGTAGTAGTGAGAATGAAGCTTGCTATGTGATAAGATTTCCAAGTGTCTCCTACTATGTTTGCATTTTGTTTTTCCCTTCGCAGGATGATCCCCCAGGAGAGGGAGACTTGCCCTTTCAGCTCAGCTCTCAGTCTTCCTCATCACATTCTCAACTTACAGTGGACTTACCTGTTCATATCCTTCAGGTAAAGCACCTTAGAATTCTGATTTTGGTTGTCAAGTTAGATGCAATGAAAACAATTTTGCACCAACACTTTCGCTATCCTGTACTACAGAAGTACTCTACTTTCAGACCAAAGTCTAATTTCACAGGCTCTAGCTCTGTGACCACAAGAGGTTTGCCGTGGGCATTGCAGAGATGCTGTAGGAGGTTGGTTCCCCCCCCCGCCCCAAATGCTCCCATTTCTTGTTTTGCTCCATGTTGGAGATGCTATTTACTTTTGCCCCAAAGGGTAACCTCGAGAAAGATGTTCCATGACTGTTATGATAGGTGGCCGGGAAGACCTGGAGCCAGATTTTCAAAAGTGCTCTGCACTTACAGTTGTGGGGCTGGATTTTCAAAAAAACTCTGCTCTGATTTAGGCACCTTAAATATGATGTGACCAGATTTTCAAAAGTACTCTGCACCCATCTGCTTCCATTAGTAATAGCAGGGCTGTTGCTTGCCAAGTGCTCCTGAAAACACAATGACTTATATAGGTACCTGAGTGGAAGCTCTGCTGTATGCTGAGTTTTTTCTGAAAATCAGGTGCTCAGTTTTTAAAATTTGAGGGGATATCCTAGAACTGTCAAATCCCCAAACAAGTACAGATTGAGGCCAAGTGGTAGTTCCCAAAAGGAAAGTGAAGACATTCATAGATCCTACTCTTCCATAGTGACTGGGATTCAAATAACTCCAGCAGCAAAAGGGAGTGATATTTTTAAACAGACGCAATCTAATGGCAACTACCAGAAACATAACCCTTTAACAACTTGGGCTACTACCAGAGAAGTACCTTTACTGGCAGCTCGGACATGGAAAATACCCCTGCACTAGTAAAAGTGTGCAAGAAAACCGCTGAAGGGAATGGAACGCTCTGCTACCCTGTGCACTGAAAATCACCTTTGGATAGTAGTGTGGATTTAAATTCATTCACTTTTGGAATGTCTCTTACCACTGTACTGCAGTGAAGCTCCACCAAATGCCACTTGCATCCCAAAAGCATCATGAGTAAAGACAGCTGAAAACTGTCTTGCTACCTATTCAGGATACTCCTAATATCTACTATTCTGACAAGCTGTTTGTCCGTGAACATGGACAGCTCCATAACTGAGAACCAAGTGCTAATAACTTAGTGGAGAGAAATAGATCACTTTTCTTTTTTATGATCGTTATGGAGCTTTCCATCTGTCAAGTTAATTGCAACGTAGTATTTGAGCCAAATAATGTCCTTTCCAGTAGAAACAAAAGTGGTTTGTATACTTTCTTCCCAGAACTATCCATGTCTTGAACAACCCTATAATAAATTGGTGGGTACAGAAGGGGAGTTGGATTATTTCAAATTCTGAAGGGTTAACGTGAAGGGAAACAATATTTTTTAAATTGTCAATTATTTTGTTTCTTTTGTCAACAATAGTCAGGATCCATCCCCACCCCATCAGCATTTTAATGAAATGCTGTTAGCAGTCCAGCTAGATCAGTTTGCAAACCAGGAGTGGGACAACTTTAAATTTACTGTGAAGGGTTCAGTGCATTTGGTTTCTTGGCATAATCTTATAACATAAGAATGGCTATACTGGGTCAGACCAAAGGTCCATCCAGCCCAGTATCCTGTCTACCGACAGTGGCCAATGCCAGGTGCCCCAGAGGGAGTGAACCTAACACGTAATGATCAAGTGATCTCTCCATGAATTTATCTAGTTCTCTTTTAAACCCTGATATATAGTCCTAGCCTTCACAACCTCCTCAGGCAAGGAGTTCCACAGGTTGACTGTGCGCTGTGTGAAGAAGAACTTCCTTTTATTTGTTTTAAACCTGCTGCCCATTAATTTCATTTGGTGGCCCCTAGTTCTTATATTATGGGAACAAGTAAATAACTTTTCCTTATTCACTTTCTCCACACCACTCATGATTTTATATACCTCTCCATATTCCCCCCTTAGTCTCCTCTTTTCCAAGCTGAAAAGTCCTGGCCTCTTTAATCTCTCCTCATATGGCACCCGTTCCAAACCCCTAATCATTTTAGTTGCCCTTCTCTGAACCTTTTCTAATGCCAGTGTATCTTTTTTGAGATGAGACCACATCTGTATGCAGGATTCAAGATGTTGGCGTACCATGGATTTATATAAGGGCAATAAGATATTCTCCGTCTTATTCTCTATCCCTTTTTGAATGATTCCTAACATCCTGTTTGCTTTTTTGACTGCCGTTGCACACTGCGTGGACGTCTTCAGAGAACTATCCACGATGACTCCAAGATATCTTTCCTGATTAGTTGTAGCTAAATTAGCCCCCATCATATTGTATGTATAGTTGGGGTTATTTTTTCCAATGTGCATTACTTTACATTTATCCACATTAAATTTCAGTTGCCATTTTGTTGCCCAATCACTTTGTTTTGTGAGATCTTTTTGCAGTTCTTCACAGTCTGCTTTGGTCTTAACTATCTTGAGCAGTTTAGTATTATCTGCAAACTTTGCCACCCTACTGTTTACCCCTTTCTCCAGATCATTTATGAATAAGTTGAATAGATTGGTCCTAGGACTGACCCTTGGGGAACGCCACTAGTTACCCCTCTCTATTCTGAAAATTTACCATTTATTCCTACCCTTTGTTCCCGGTCTTTTAACCAGTTCTCATCCATGAAAGGATCTTCCCTCTTATCCCATGACAACTTAATTTACGTAAGAGCCTTTGGTGAGGGACCTTGTCAAAGGCTTTCTGGAAATCTAAGTACACTATGTCCACTGGAGCCCCGTTGTCCACATGTTTGACCCCTTCAAAGAACTCTAATAGATTAATAAGACATGCTTTCCCTTTACAGAAACCACGTTGACTTTTGCCCAGCAAGTTATGTTCTTCTAGGTGTCTGACAATTTTATTCTTTACTATTATTTCAACTAATTTGCCCTGTACTGACGTTAGACTTACCAGTCTGTAACTGCCGGGATCACCTCTAAAGCCCTTTTTAAATATTGGCGTTACATTAGCTATCTTCCAGTCATTGGGTACAGAAGCTGATTTAAAGGACAGGTTACAAACCCTAGTTAATAGTTCCGCAACTTCACATTTGAGTTCTTTCAGAACTCTTGGGTGAATGCCATCTGGTCCCAGTGACTTGTTACTGTTAAGTTTATCAATTAATTCCAAAACCTCCTCTAGTGACACTTCAATCTGTGACAATTCCTCAGATTTGTCACCTACAAAGGACGGCTCAGGTTTGGGAATCCCCCTAACATCCTCAGCTGTGAAGACTGAAGCAAAGAATTCATTTAGTTTCTCTGCAATGACTTTATTGTCTTTAAGTGCTCCTTTTGTATCTCGATCATCCAGGGGCCCCACTGGTTGTTTAGCAGGCTTCCTGCTTCTGATGTACGTAAAAAACATTTTATTACCTTTTTGAGTTTTTGGTTAGCTGTTCTTCAAACTCCTTTTTGGCATTTCTTATTACATTTTTACACTTAATTTGGCAGTGTTTATGCTCCTTTCTATTTACCTCACTAGGATTTGACTTCAACTTTTTAAAAGATGCCTTTTTATCTCTCACTGCTTCTTTTACATGATTGTTAAGCCACGGTGGCTCTTTTTTAGTTCTTTTACTGTGTTTTTTAATTTGGGGTATACATTTAAGTTGGGCCTCTATTATGGTGTCTTTGAAAAGTGTCCATGCAGCTTGCAGGGATTTCACTCTAGTCACTTTACCTTTTAATTTCTGTTTAACTAACCTCCTCATTTTTGCATAGTTCCCCTTTCTGAAATTAAATGCCACAGTGTTGGGCTGTTGAGGTGTTCTTCCCACCACAGGAATGTTAAATGTTGTTATATTCTGGTCACTATTTCCAAGTGGTCCTGTTATAGTTACCTCTTGGACCAGATCCTGCGCTCCACTCAGGACTAAATCGAGAATTGCCTCTCCCCTTATGGGTTCCTGTTCCAGCTGCTCCAAAAAGCAGTCATTTAAAGTATTGAGAAATTTTGTCTCTGCATTTCGTCCTGAGGTGACATGTACCCAGTCAATATGGGGATAATTGAAATCCCCCACTATTACCGAGTTCTTTATTTTGATAGCCTGTCTAATCTCCCTTAGCATTTCATCGTCACTATCACTGTCCTGGTCGGGTGGTCGATAATAGATCCCTACTGTTCTATTCTTATTAGAGCATGGAATTACTATCCATAGAGATTCTATGGAACATGTGGATTCATTTAAGATTTTTACTTCATTTGATTCTACATTTTCTTTCACATATAGTGCCCCCTCCCCCCCCCCGCATGACCTGTTCTGTTCTTCCGATATATTTTGTACCCCGGAATGATTGTGTTCCATTGATTATCCCCACACTACCACTTCTGTAATGCTTATTATATCAATATCCTCCTTTAACATGAGGCTCTAGTTCACCCATCTTATTATTTAGACTTCTAGCATTTGTGTACAAGCACTTCAAAAACTTGTCACTGTTTATTTGTCTGTCCTTTTCTGATGTCAGATTCTTTTTTTATGTGAATGTTTCTCGTCTGATCTGGCCCATACTTTATCCTCTTCCATCCTCCCCTCCTGACTAGAACCTAGAGAATCTCTATCAATAGACTCTCCTCTAAGAGAAGTCTCTGTCCGATCCACGTGCTCCACTGCAGCAATCGGCTTTCCCCCATCTCTTAGTTTAAAAACTGCTCTGCAACCTTTTTAATGTTAAGTGCCAGCAATCTGGATCCAGTTTGGTTTAGGTGGAGCCCATCCTTCCTGTATAGGCTCCCCCCATCCCAAAAGTTTCCCCAGTTCCTAATAAATCTAAACTCCTCTCTACACCATTCTCATCCATGCATTGAGATGCTGAAGCTCTGCCTGCCTACCTGGCCCTGCGTGTGGAACTGGAAGCATTTCTGAGAATGCTACCATAGAGGTCCTGGATTTCAGTCTCTTTCCTAGCAGTCTAAATTTGGCCTCCAGGATATCTCTCCTACCCTTCCCTATGTCATTGGTACCTACATGTACCATGACCACCGGCTCCACCCTAGCACTACACATAATTCTATCTAGATGCCTCGAGAGATCCGCAACCTTTGCACCCGGTAGGCAAGTCACCATACCGTTCTCCCCGTCATCACAAACCCAGCTATTTATGTTTCTAATGATCGAATCTCCCATTACTAACACCTGCCTTTTCCTAATGACTGGAGTTCCCTCCCCCGGAGAGGTAACCTCAGTGCGAGAGGATATCCCAACATCATCTGGAAGGAGGATCCCAACTATGGGAAGGTTTCCCTCTGCTCCCATTGACTGCTCTCCTTCCCTGAGCCTTTCATCCTCCTTAACAGTGCAGGGGCTGTCTGACTGGAGGTGGGACAAATCTACAGTGTCCCGGAAAGCCTCATCAACATATCTCTCTGCCTCCCTTAGCTCCTCCAGTTCCACCACCCTGGCCTCCAAAGCCCACACCCGGTCTCTGAGGGCCAGGAGCTCCTTGCACCGAATGCACACATACGCCACCCGCCCACAGGGCAGGTAACCATACATTCTGCACTCAGCGCAATAAACTGGATAGCCTCCACTCTGCTGCTGGGCTTCTGCCTGCATTCTCTCCTATAGCTACCTAGGTTAATGATAGGGTTTTTGTTTAAATCAAGAAGATTTGATTATAGTTTAGGTTAAAGGTTTTAAAGAACGGCAAATGTACCTCGCCCCCTTCCAAACTCTCTCTCTAAACTCCCTGTTAGCGGCCCCTATTTGCAAAGCTTGAATTAAGTTTGAAGGTAAAGAAATATTACAAAAAGGGACTGTGTGTTACAAGCAATGAAAACATAATGGGGTGAAAGCTTTGTCTGAATTCCAAACTCTTTTGTGTACTTTGTTTTGACAGGAACCACACAACTCCACAGAGGATGATGCAGGTTCTGATAACTCTCAGTTCACCGGAAGCACAATAAACTTACAGGACCTGGAATGATTGTTAGGAATATTCATTTGAAAACAGAATGGTGCAGTCATATCTTGACAAAGCAAATATAGCTGTGTTCCAGTTTCTCAAGGAAAATATGAAAAGTAGGAGTACATGACTATGATCACACACTTAGTGTCAGTTACATGAAAAAAGAATAAAAAAAATATCAGCAAATCCTACTTAACATGTCTATGTAAGATATTCTTTCTGTCTTGTGGTCAAAGATGCTGGGGCCGGACTTGCTGAAATCCCATTGTAGAAAAGTGCCATAGCTATTAAACGTCTAACCAGGGTAATAATTTTCCTGTTTTCACAAGAAAGCAAATATTTCACAGCTAATGAACAAATACAAACTTAAATTTTTTTGTGTGACTTTTAAACTTTTCCTCCATTAGGAAAGGTCTCCTACTTGGCATGGATGATATGGAATCGGGGGGGGGGGAATCCTGAAATATTTTTTCCAAAACTTGTTTCAGCCATCTTATATATTGACAGCAAATTTCAATAAAATATTTTACAAGGCATGGTAGGAAAGTAGGATAGTGCCCAGAAAGCAGGGAGAAGAAATGAAGTAAAAGTCCCTGGGATACCAAAATATAGATTAAATATTAACTGTGAATGAGTTTTGGTGCCTATGTTGAGCCTTCCCCCTCTCATTCATCCTGAATAATATTTAGCTGAATTCTTCCAGCAAGACTTAAAAAAAGAAAGCTTCGTTAGAGAACTATATTCTCCATAAGCAATTAGCTAATGTTCCAACAGCATTTGACAAGTTAGGGCTGTCTTAACAGTCCCTATTTTGGTGAAATGTTTGACAGCCACCTAATTCAAAGCACCTTCATTATGTTTTTATACTACAAAAAGTGTTCCCAAGTTACTCATAACTAGCCACTATCTTTTAGAATTATATATTCTGTTACCACTTGAGCTTCATTAAAATCTAGAATATCTAGTGAGCATAGTGTCCAGCTGGCCGACTGATTATCCAGTTGTCAGAGTTTTTTAGAGGGAGAGGAAAAGTATTGTTAACTAGGAAGAATTGCCTCATTTGAAAAATTGCAGTTTCTAGAAGAACAGCTGCATGTACTGTACTTAACTGAATTGAATAAGCCTGAATAAGCATAGGGTTGTGTAAATTCTCAATGGAAAAAACAAAACACCTTTTGGTTATTAAATTTTAAGGTAGTAATTTAAATGTTTTATGGTGATGTCCTGAATGCCTATAAAATTATGTATAGGACTTTGATAAAGGGGTGTGTGTGTGGTTTTTTTCCCCCTCAATGAGTTGTGTGTATGCACGTATGTGTATATATTTTTTACAGAATAAGATGTCATGCAGAAGAACATTGCGATCTTCCTAATATTGCACATATTTATTTATTTAGTTATACTGTTGAATTCACCTGAGGTTGTTCAGAAATGCTTTTACTTCCTGTGCCTTTTGAACTATGTATATGTCCAGATAAATACTTTTTGGTTTCTGAGTCTTGAAAGCAGTATACAGGCTATTTTCACTTCAAACTGATTTGCAGGCAGTATTTTATCCTCTGAACTAACGTTGTTTTTCTGTCTGTGGTGGCTAAACAGTTTGAGCATTGGATATTCCTCTGCTCATGCCCAAGGGATCTCTAGCCTGCCTCAGATGAGGTCTCCAAGCCAGAGTGAGTCAGTGAGGAGATTTCACCCACTTGTTGCGGGGACTGCTGTTTTGTTTGATCATGGAGTCCAATGTGGAAAGGTTAAAGGGGCTTATGAGTCATCTGCAGGAGCACAGCACTGTTGAACAGACTACTGGGTCTTGCTTTAGAACAGTCGCTAATGCTGTCCCTGAAAGCTGTCACCCTGAATGCCAAACTCCTCATGGAACCATACCAGTTGTTCTTAAATTAAGAAAATGGTGAAGAAACCTAATTTCTTTTTATGGGACTTAAAACTGCATCTGTTTCTACTTCTGAAAATGTACCTCACTTGGCTTTGTATATGAATGTAAATTGCTAACTGCTTGGGGCCGAGACTCCGGTTAATCGGCTTGAAGTCCATTGCTGGCAATGGACATCTGAAGAACTGCTGGTGCAAAAGGATTAATAAAGCTTTTTTTATGGTCACTTTGGCATTGGGTTTGTTCTTGATATGAGTAATCTTTTGTTGATGCAAAGGTATATGCTATTGGCTTTAAAACTAATGCTGAACAGCTTTTCATCTGCAGTGCTTGTTCTTTCCTCTTGAATCTTGTATGTTCAGTAGGCAGGATGGAGCTTGTACTGAAACTCCAATTCCTGGAAGGGTGTTTCTTTTGGTGCATAGGCTTGGGGTTTGTGACAAACATCTGTCTAGAACCTAGCTTTGTCTTGCTGTAACTAAAGATGTCATCCACCTGTGTAATGAACGTGATATCCTAAGATTCCAGGGATCTTACAACTGACTTCAATTCTATGAAGAACCCTGTTGTTGACAACTGGCCTAGAGGCAAAATGGGGGAGAGAGTTCAGTTTATTTTTCTAGGTAAACAGTCATTTAAAGCAATGCCAAAATAGCTGTTGACTCACACCACAGGCTCCAGTGAAACGAACCACTCTCCTGGGGGGCAAGGGTTAGCAAGAGAAAATGGGAGATTTTTGTTTAATTCATTGCAAAAATTGTACATAATTCTAAGAACCCCAAACCAAAACATTCCCTGGTCAGGTTGGTACAATGTCTTTGCATCTCATTGGTGCTGTCCTTAATTTGCAGCCTTATTTGGGGTCTTAAGTAAAGTAATAGAGAGCTTCTTCCTTCTCTTGATCAATCAGTCCTTGATCCTCATCTTCTTTCTCTTTGATAGGCACGGGCTCAGAGCGGAACATCAGCTTTCTGCCAGTCTACAACGAAACAAAATGCAGGCACAGCAATGGTGGTGACAGAAGAATAGGTTGGGTGCAAATGCTGGTCACTAGCAATGTTTATAGTGCAAGCTTATGCTACTTTTTAGGAGATGTTACTGTCCCTCTAGTGGCACCTTTAAGACTAACAGAAGTATTGGAGCATAAGCTTTCATGGGTGAATGCCCACTTCATCTTGCATCTGATGAAGTGGGCATTCACCCACGAAAGCTTATGCTCCAATACTTCTGTTAGTCTTAAAGGTGCCACAGGACCCTCTATTGCTTTTTACAGATTCAGACTAACACGGCTTACCCCTCTGTTACTTGTCCCTCTAGTGTTAAGTTTGTAGATAGAAGCTCCCATAAACCCCTCTGGAAAAAGTAGAGTAGGTGTCCCGATTCTTTCAATAAGACAGCTCCTGGTGGCTCAGGGCTGTCTGTGTATATGCTATTGCTGATTATCTAGTGGCTAGGTTTGTACAAAGGCACTGCACTGCAGCCTCCATATTCAAAATATCTAGTCCAACTGAAATAGCTATCCCATCATGGTGATGCCATACTTCAAATGGAAATGGAAAAAGAAATAGGTAGTGAGACATCTCCTCTGGTTGGAGCAAGTGACTTGGACTCAGACTGCCTGTGTGTTATTCCCCACTCTGCCACTGATTTCCTGTTTGACCTTAGGCAAGTCACATTGGCACTCTAACGTTTTACTCATCTGTAACATGGATACAATCACTTGCTTGGTGTGCAGCTGCATTGAGAAGTTTATGGCTAGATTCTTCACCGGTAGCAAGCAGACGTAACTCAAACCGAGGCCAGTGGAAGCTGGCTGCTTATGATAGAGTGGGGGTAAGATTCTGTCCTATGCTTCTACAGTGCAGTACAGAACTCAGCCCAGGAGGATAAGTGGGGCTAAGGTGGCTTTAGGCCAAATTGGTGTCCCCCGATCCTGGGCTGCTCCAGTTGTAACTAAGTCCTGGGGGCCTACTTAAGATACGGCAGCCTCCCAGGGCTGCCCAGAATCCAGATTTGCATACAGCAGCAGTGCAACCACATCCCTTCCAGTGCTTCTGAGGGGTCCTCAGAAGGGAGCCTGTGGCTGTCTGTTGTAGTTCTTGTATTGGGGCTCCCAGATGGATACAGGGATACTAGGGTCCCTTTACACTACTCTGGCCCACTTATCCATTGTGAAGGGCTTCACCAGGGGGTGAGGATCTCACTCCAGATCCTTAATGTCTAAGTGCACTGAGATTTTCCATTAAACGGTGAAGCATAAGTGCCAAGTATTACCAGGAATTGCTCAGGTTACCTTTTTCTTTATATCCGCTTGTGCTCTTGCCAGTGCCCGTTGCACCCTCTCCTCCTGCAACTGCCTCTGTTGTCTTACTTTTTCGTCCCTCATCCTTTCAGAACAATTGAGCAAAATAGGAGTTAAAATGATGGACTCTGCCAAGCAGGATATATTTTTGACCCCGATTTTCAATAAGAAAAGATAAATCCACAAGAGGTGAATGTTCTGTGATACAGCGCCCGATCCATTTAGTTCTCTAAAGTGCAATTGATTTCTCCCCCAACACCCTCCCCCTCCCTTACTCCAAAAAAACCTATTTCACTTCTCAGTGGAGACATAGCAGCAGTGAACTGAACAGAGGAGATTGTATTTCTATTTCTGGATCTGTCACTGACTTTCTGTGTGCGTCACCTTCAGCAAGTTACTTACGCTCTGTAAAATGGGGCTAGTGGCATTTGTGGGGTAACGATACTTACCTGGCACCTTGTGTCCTCGCACCAGTGCAAAGTGAGTATAAAATGCTATCTGATCAGGGGTTTATGCCCGTTTTGCCCTGGTGTAAATGACTACACAAAGTTCCAGGGCAATGGCGAATCTGATCCACTGTGCTTTATGCATGAAAAGCACGGAGGGTAAGTGGTAATACAAAAATAATCTGCAATGACAAACTGTCCTGGCTGATTAAGTGCAGAGGGCTTCCTCTCTTGTATAGCCACTACAACTGAGAAGCCAGTGTGTTCTCAAAATACTGCTCTAATTTTAAACCCTTTCATTTAGGGTAACTTCATTTCCTGGCATTTTCCTTTTCTGCAGTGGTGTGTAGTTTTTTGTGGGGCTTTTTTGTGTGTGCTTTGATTCTAAATAGCACTCACGAAGTGGCATAATGACCTTTTTTGAATTCTGAGGAAGGAGATAAAAAAAAAAAAAGTTCATATGTGTTTGTTACTGAACTCTTTCTGCCACTTCAAGTTTCTTCCTGCAGATCTGACCCAGACAGTGATCGCACAGTCTGATCACTGGCTTACTTCTTGGGATCATTTGTATTCAGCTTCTCAAGTCCTCAATGAAAGTACATCTAATCTTAGAGCACAGATGCAGTGGGATGAGTATGGTATTTTCTACTAATGTGGGTTAGCATTTTGGGGCTTTGCAGAGGCAAAAATTTTAATTTAAAACATGCCCGTGTGGTCAAATTTTCCAAATACTGTACTGGAGAACAAGCTAGGGTTTCCACACATGCCCTGCTGTCTTTTAGCATACTATCTTAGCAGGAATGATCAATATGAAAACATAGATTTAACTACAGCAAGGAGTTTTTTCTGCCTGATCAGTTTCTTATTCGAATTATGGGTACTAATTAGGTATTGATAATGTGGGCTTTTTAATATACCTGCCATTTCTTCCTGATTCACTGACATATGTAAGCAGTTCCATTGGCTTCTCTTTTTATCTTTTGGAGTTTGAGAAACGTTAAAAATTGAAATGCTGGCGTGATCTCCCCGAAACGGGTCGCACCACAGCCGAACTTCCTCTTACCTCATCCTCCGTTCTTTTTCTTTGGCTTTCTCTGCCTGTTCTATCTTTGTTTGAGGGACTCTCTCCAGACACTCCAATAAGTCGTCGAGTTGGTGTTCTATGACTGTTAGCAGCTGCAGGGTTCCCAAGTTGGCCTCATTTTCTCCAATGCAACGTCGATAGACCTCCGTCACCTTTTTGTTCAGGCTCACCAACATTTTGTCCTGGAGACAAGGCAAGGGGGCAGTCCTCAACTGCGGTAAACTGTCACAGCTCCTGAGGACCTGCCCAGCGTAATCTGCTTAAACCCAGTCAAAAAGTTGAAATTAACATTTCAATTCCCTCCACAGAACTGTGTCTCATCTCACGTTTTGATACTTTCAGCATCTAGCTCCATTACATGTAGGGTTTTGTATAGGGAAAGGAAGGGTGCTAAAACTTCACTGTGACATTCTATACCTTGGGGGAGCACCCTGTAACCTCCATATTCCTCATTTATATATAATTGTGATCTTGCACATAAAGCATGCCATGTGAGATATTGGGGGAAAGGTTATGATCTGCTGAAAGCCTCTGTTCTATCTAAATATATATAATTAAGGCATATGAAGTTAGGAGATTGTGTTGTATGGTTGTCACTAAAATATGCTGTGGGTTTGGGAATCGCCCGGATACTATCTCTCCAGAGGCAATGACAAGGGTGGTAACCAATGCCCGGGTGGGTGTCAAAAAACCCCTCAACAGCCATTGTCCAGCAAGGGAGCTACAATTCAATGACTCACCTGCATGAGGCCACACCAGGGTAACTGTTCAACCTTGCCTGGGGCCTCAGCAATGACCCACAGCCATGCCTGGACTTGTATCCTCCAAGCACATGGGACTGAGGGTATAAAAAAAGAACGCAGTGGCCACATGCTGGGCCTTTCTCCTGTCCCCATCTATGCTGCAACCAACAAGGGCACACTGAAGACTTCAACAGAGGAGACTGGCCCAGGTTTAAGGGACAAACCTGTATATTAAGGACTGCAGTAACCAGTGGGGTGAGAAAAACTGCTTAATCTAGATGTTGCCCAGTCTAATAGCATTGAGAGTTTAGACTGCATGCTTATATTTTTTATTTTGTAACTGACTTTTTGCCTATCACTTAAAATCTATCTTTTGTAGTCAATACATTTGTTTTACTGTTTATCTTTTTCAGCGAGTTTGCCTGAAGTGTTCGATAAGTGGGCTTGCTCAGGTGTACAAAGGCTGGTGTATATCCCCTTTCCATTGATAAAATGGTGAACCAGTTAATAAACTTGCAGTGCTTGTCTTGAGAAGTGCAAGATGGTGTATTCCTGAGGTGCAAGGCTGGGAACTGGGGGGATTTGGCTGGTGCCTTTCTCTGTGTGATTCATGAGTGGCTCTGGGAGCATTCATGCCATCTAGCTGGGTGTAGGGCTCCACATGCGGTTGTGCTGAGTGATAACAGCGCTTGGAGGGGTTTGCTGCTGGTCACTAGCAAGGCATTGTGAGAGACAGCCCAGGCTGGAGAGTTAAGAGGACACAGCAGTCCCACAGTCCCAGGCTGCACCCCAGGGATCCCGTCATATTCACCTCTGAAGTCTGAAGTCCTCTGGTCACAGGCTAGAGTTGTCATGAGAAGAAGCAGGACAGGCTACTCCTAGACATCTCCCTGCCAGTCTCTTACTTGCTTAGGGTCTTGCTCTATGCACATACCTGCACATCTGCTTTATACTCTCCGAAGGAAAAGACTCGTGCCTTCAATTCCAGGTCTGCGGCTGTCTCCTCTTCTTTGATTATGGAGGCTTTGAGTGTGGCTGCAAGCTGCTTCAGCTGCTTTATCTCACGGTCCCTAATCCAGGAGAAGAGGGAGGCATTTCTGAAAAGGATCTTTCTTAGACACAGCTTTCTTCCAGCATTTTTGCAAACTGTGGCTATAACTCCTCCAACGATCAGGTGGAGCCTGAACTTTGTGACATCACTTTCCTCTGTAAGGAGACTGGCTAGTAAATGTATTCAGCTGAAATTCTCTTTCCAAGAGCTAGAGCGGACTCCAGGTCTCTGGAATAGTATTTTCTGTGCATTGGGGGTGGGAGTTAATTAAATGGTGAAAAGTTTCAATGTCAAAATAGAAAGATTCCTACTTAAAAAACAAGAGGCTAATATATATCTAAAACATCAGATTATAATTAGTCATGTTTATTGCAGTAGTGTCTAAGGACCAGCTGAGAGGGGCGCCCTATTGCACTTGGCACTGAATAAAAACATAGTAGAGAGGCCCTGCCCTGAAAAGCTTACAATCTAAATATACAAGACAGACACGTGTGGAGGAATAAAATGCCTGTGTGGCTTCCTGCAATTTAAAGACTTTACACTTTGATTGCCTGTTGACTTCCACTAGAGAGGATTCTCGTTGGAATTATCACAGATGCTGTAGTTTATTCCTGGGTGGAAGTCCTCTATGCAATGCTGTACAGAACCTTTTGTGCTTTAAATAGTAGCAACACATGGCGAATGATCAGGAGTGAAACAAGGCTCACTTCCTCACCTTTCCTTTCAGGAGCCTATTCCCTAGCCCCCTCTGAATTGGGGACCAAACAACCAACTCAGACCTCCGCTATGGCAGCACACAGACCAATGCCCCAGTAACACCCTCCTCCAATCCTGGGGTTAGAAGGCAATTAAACTGTAGGAGAGACTCCTCTTCCATCGTGTACTGCATGGCTGATATATCACTTTACTATGGTCCTTAATGCTATGATCTGTGGCAGGGGAGACCCCAGGCATTCTAATGCTAGAATGTATGCAGCCTCTTTCAGCCACTTACATTTTACTTCGCGTAGTGGTGAGAGCATGCTGGAGCTCATCCAAGGTTTCCTCGGTCTCCTGGGAATTCTGGATTAGGGACAGGTTCTGTTCTTCCAGCTCAGTAAAAATTTGCAGCAGTTGCTGGGGATCAGTAAAATATAACTCTGGGTCCTGGGATGGGAAATACAGAATATGGGTGTGTATCCATCTCGCTTGGTGACTCTAATTTACCAGTTTATTATTATATGAGTGCTGAAGTTTGGTCTACACTTCATAATGTTAATATATAGTTATTACATAGCTTGTTACACACAGAGATCAAGATGTGTCGTCTGTCCTAAAGAACTTGCATTCTAAATGAACAAAAGCAAGACGTGGGTCCGTTGCTCAGGAGAGAGAGAGTGTGTGCAGATTATTCATGGTGGGAAGACGGGAGAAGGAGTCCCTCGCTGTGTTGGATTTTTACAGAGGGCCTTGAAGGAGAACGGTTTGGTTGGATTTGCATAAGGGAAGTGTTCCAGCAATAAGGTTCAGCATAATAGAAGGAAGGCACAAAGCTGGGAATGAGACCAGATGATGGAAGGAGGAATTAAGGATTGGGAAGAGCACGGGTGGAGATATATCAGCAGGAGCAGGGTTAATCCGAGGAGGGGGTTGAATTTGAAGCTATAAGGGACACAGTGCCAAAGATGGGATTTGAGGAATGGGGGAGTGCGAAGTTGTCTCTGCATAGGAGGATTGCTTTAGCAGCAGTGTTGGGCTGATAAAGGCATGCATTTGTGGACCTGGCTCCTTGCTGTTTTGTTCGTATTGCGTGGGTTGGGTTGTACTTCCTAATGCCTCTGAGCAGCATTGCTCTAGAATTGTGTGAACAGCCAGGCAGCTTACAGATACCCCCCTTCCCAAGCCATCAATGCCATGGGTCAGCCAGCAAGATTTCTTACTGCCTTTCTACATGGCTCACTCTCTATTCACCCCTCGCCCTAGGAGTTTACACGTCTCCTTCATAGCCCCAAACAGGCCCTGGTTCATCAGGCTGATGGGGAATTAAGGGGGGTGTGGGCACCACAGAGCTGGTGTTACAAGGAGGGAGTGCCCGTGACAAGACTGGGTCTCCTAGCATCTTATATGCAGTTTGATTCTGATATCTGAAATCCCCTCATGGCTCTTCTCTATGTAACAGAGCAGCCTGTTCATTTAAGGGCAGGATCTGGTTCAGCCTGCCCATTCCAGGGCTCATCCCCTTTAAAGGTCCAGGAGTTGTAGTTCCCCAGCTGGATCACGTGACTGGGAGGGGTTGTGTGAGTGCAGGCTGAAAGTAGGACCTGCTATAAATGAAGCAGCCTTCAGCCTGGGCTTGTCTCCATCCATTGTTGCACTGGTTTAACTAGGGTTACCATATTTTAAAAAAACAAAGAGGGGACACTCCACGGGGCCCCAGCCCCGCCCCAACTCCGCCCCTTCCCAGCCCCGGCCCCACCCAATTCCGCCCCTTCCCTAAAGTTGCCGCCCCGACTCCGTCCCCTCCCCTGAACGCTCCGCCCCCTGCTCCTCCCCCTCCCCTGCTTCCCAAGAATCAAATGTTCGCGGGAAGCCTGAAACAGGCAGGCAGCAGATAAGCTGGGGTGCGCGAGGAGGCGCGGCCCTGGCCCTGGCCCTGGCCCTGGCCCTGGCATCTCCGGCCTGGCTTGGCTCGGGCCCTAGGGTGCCGGCCCCAGTTCCGGCCGAGCGGCTCCGGCCGGCTCCGGCTGGCCCCGGCGACTCCAGCTCGGCTCGGGCCCCGGGGCACTGGCCCCGGCAGAGCGGCGCCGGCCGGCGGCTGAGCACCCCCAACCCCGGTCCCAGTGGCTCCGGCCCGGCTCGGCTCGGGCCCCGGTTCCGGCCAAGTGGCTCCGGCCCCGGTGACTCCAGCTCAGCTTGGGCCCCGGCCGGCGGCCGAGCACCCCTAGCCCCGGTCCCAGCGGCTCCGGCCCGGCTCGGCTCGGGCCCTGGTTCCAACCGAGCGGCTCCGGCCCGGCCCTGGGCGAGCAGCACCAGCCAAGCACCCCAAGCCCCAGTCCTCGTGGCTCCGGCTCGGCTCGGGCCCCGGTTCTGGTCGAGCGGCTCTGGCCTGGCCCTGGCAGAGTGGCGCCGGCCAGTGGCCGAGCACCCCCAGCCCCATCGGCTCCGGCCCCAGCGACTCCAGCCCGGATCCAAGCCCCACGACCCCTCTCTATTTTCCCGGACATGCCTGGCTTTTTGGAATTTCCTCCCGGACGGGGATTTGAGGACCAAAAAGCTGGACATGTCCAGGAAAATCCGGACGTATGGTAACCCTAGTTTAACAGGAGGTGTGATTTTTTTTTTTTTAAACAAGTTTTATTAAACCAGTGCCACAGGTTCTGTGGACACTCCTACTGTGATTTAGTGTAGTCGATTGGGAACAGGTTTATGTTGAAATAAGCCACTCTGAAACCAGCGTAAGTGTCCATGCAAGGAGTAACTAAACCGATACAAATGTGTGTATACAACCTCTCAGTAGGAGAGTGACCAAGCTGAGGCAAGACCTGAGCTGGGGTCCTCCACAGAGGACCAAGGCAGTGGGTTGGAGAGGCCTGGGAAGAGCAGCAGTTTGGCAGAGGAAGGAGAGGGCCTAGGAAGAGCGAAGCAGGGTTGAGGGCAGATGCTGGTATAAAGTCCCAGGGATGGAACCCAGACTAGTGGAAGGGTCTGGGCTCCCCCATTGTGCCAGCTGGAGGTGATGTGGAAACTGCTGCAAACAGAGGAAGGAAGCTGTGGCCCAGAGGAGGACCGCAAATAAGGTAAAATGTGTGCAGAGCACTAGGGAAGGCTGTGACCCAGTATGGAGACTGGGTGAAAGATTCTGGGTCTCTTCATTTTGTCTGGTCTTTGTTTACCCCAGAAAGGAAGGACTTTTTGCTTTGGCTGGAAGATCCACCTACTTAAATCACCAAAATGTCAAAGCACCCAAGTGCCTGAAGAGATGGGGAAATGAGGTACCAAGCTGAGGTGAATCTGAGGCACGCACAGTTTGACATTGGACCAGGTAAGAAGCCACTATGTCCCAGTAAGAACCCATTATATTCCTCTCTCAACATTCCCTGTCTTCATCTCCCTGCAGTGAGGGATTGGAAGGTCCTTTACAGCCCTTCACCCTCTAATTATTGCTCCTAACGTCCGCATGGATGAAGGTTAAGAAAGTAAAAGATTAAAGACAGCCGCTACCAATAAGCTGCTTGAAACCAGCCATAATTGGTCCTAGACCAGTGTTTCCCCAACTTGGGACGCCGCTTGTTTAGGGAAAGCCCCTGGCGGGCCGGGCCGGTTTGTTTACCTGCCGCGTCTGCAGGTTCGGCCGATCGCGGCTCCCAGTGGCCACGGTTCGCTGCTCCAGGCCAATGGGAGCTGCTGGAAGCAGTGGCCAGCAAGTCCCTCGGCCTGCGCCACTTCCAGCAGCTCCCATTGGCCTGGAGCGGCGAACCGTGGCCAGTGGGAGCCGCGATCGGCCGAACCTGCGGACGCGGCAGGTAAACAAACCGGCCCGGCCCGCCAGGGGCTTTCCCGAAACAAGCGGCGACCCCAGTTTGGGAAACCCTGACCTAGACGATGAGAGGTCATGACTGAAGCTGAGCAACAGTGAGCATATCAACAAAGCAGGGTTCCAGCGATAGCTGAAGTTGGAACAGACGGCTGAGAGAGCCCAGGCCCTCCCTCTGCTCTTGGCTCCTAACACCTCCCGGGACCAAATACCCTGGGCAGCTTGCCACCCTCAAATGAAAAGAAAACCTCACATGATTTTCTCCTTGGAGAGAGGTGTGTGTGTGTGGGGTGGGGGGAGAGTGAGAATCGCACATGACAAATGCCAGTCACATCAGTGCGGTGAGGAGGGCAGTGTGAGAACCTGAACAGAAGTAGTTGAATTTTAGATCCATTTTAGGATGAAGCCGGGCACGCTGTCAGCAAAAAGGTAAGTAAAGGGTAGCTGCAGCCACTAACAAACCTGCTGGGGCAAAATACTAAGGGGTTGATGGGATTTGGTATCCTAAGTCTAAAAGGACAGCTGTTAATGGTGCACATTTGGTCTGCTGCCGACGCCCCAGGCACTTTCCACACAGCATTTCATTTTATTTTTAAAGAGGGCGGGAAACATCACACACATCTCATTTAATCAGCTGAGGTTCGTCTGGGCTCTGTGCAACCCTACTGCGGTGTAACATCCTTTAAGCAAATGTAGCGATGTGCTTCTCTGTACAGACGTACCGCTTGCAACAAGTCTGGGCAGTATCATATTTGGCATCAAAACAGAAGTTTGAAAGTACCTCTTCGTTCAGCAACCGTCAACATTTTTAGTACTTAAATTGCACGCAGACGCTGTGTTCTAAGTTAGAATGAATGGGTGATGGGACAGATTTTTTTAAAAGGTGGAGGCTTACATACACAGATACAAGCGTGCAATTGCACACCTGCTGTGGTGGGGCAGTTACTACAGCTGCAGGCACAAATGGCTATTTTAGATGGCTGAACAGTCATTTGTGCAATACTCAAGTCCCACATGTAACTGCAGCTATTGCAACTTTGAAAATGTTGGCTTTAAATGGACATCTGTCAAGAGCAGGCTTCTGTTTTTTAATCCTTGCCTGTTTTAATGAAGGGGTTTATGAAAAGATGAGATTTTAAAAAATCTAATATTCACCATTTATGCTGCGAATTTACTTTTCTGCATTTTACTCTGGTCTGTCATTGGTCAGTTTCATTTTTGTCTCCCATGAGCTAGCCTCCATGCTGTTTTTCTTTGGGTTTGCTGCATTGTAAGTGGCATGGGGAGCAGATGTTGAAATTTGAGAACAACCACCACCTCTATTTACAGTTGTTAAAAATGTCTCTTTACAAAACTTCAGTTTTGGACTAAAAAAATCACTTTATAATAACAAAAACACAGTCTGACTGGTGGCAAACTGAGTTGATCCTGGGTCTGCTAAAGGCAAAGGAAATAAATTATTCCCTTGGTTCAGATATTTCTATTACACTCACCACTAAGATATCCTAAAAGAAAATAAGCATGCAGTGTTGTAATAATTAGATACAGGAACTCCACAATTCATCAACTAATGTTTGGAAGGTATGGGAAATCAGCAAAACAAGCCACAGATGGAATGAGAAGACAGGTATAATAGCTGAGTAGTTCAACGCAAGGCTACTGACCTCATCCTCGTCCTCATTGTCAGAGAAGGTTGTACTCGCCTTCTCCTCCATTGCTAGGGCGGCAATGCTCCTGAAAAGGTATTTCCAGTGACAGGCACTTACAGAAATGATTGCTTAAGCCATGTTAAAGGAGATCTTGTTAGCTAGTAGCCAGAGTCCTAGTGCACTTGCTAAGTTAATAACTGCAAACCACCTCTGGTTGTAGCAGTAAATAGCTGGCAAATTACATTTCTTTTGCATGTTACCTATCTGATTTTAAATATTAACATTTGCAGGCCTGGGTTCTTTCTAGGCTGTTATTTGTTTTATGGTATCGCTAGGAACCCAAGATATGGACCAGGCCCCATTACGCTAACTACTGTACAAACAGAACAAAAAGATGGTCCCTGACGCAAAGGACTGCCTCTCAGCCTTTCTGGGTTCCGTTCAGCGGTTGCAGAGCCATTCCCACTGGTATTGCAATGACAGTCCTGAACCAAAACCACTGATTCTGAACACCCCCAACCTTTAGGGGAGTCTGGGACCCAGCTGTGGATGCGAATTTGGCAGCTGAGCCCTGCTGTCTATAATGGGTTGAATCAAGGGCTTGATCCAGTGGCCTGTGGAGCAGCAGAATGCATGGTATGGAGTGGTTCTGCATGTGTGCTCCATACAGGCTGGTTGCAGCAGTGCTCCTAGGCAGAGCGGTTTCCACACAGCTGGAGCCATCTGCAGAGTGTACATCCCTGTCCCCTATACCCTGCGCACAGGAGAGAAAGTGGGCAAGTTGAAGGCATGGCAGAGTAACATATTCCTAAGTAGGACCCCCGGGCCATTAATGAACAGTGCAGCAGTTTATTTCACTGCTCCAGCGAGGAATCAGCCCCAAGTGCATGATGAAGAGCAACAGGGTGAGAGACATTGGACTGATGCCAGCAGCAGATTCTGCTCATCAGCCTGTGCTGCTGCTGCTCCATGCACTCTCTTCCATGTCCTCTTCATGCCACGACGGGGCAGCTCCAAAACTCCCCATCGGATCACTCCCTTTGGGGAATTTTACAAATGGATCCAGATCCCAACTCTGGGGATCGGGTCTGTCGCTAAAGGTAATATTCTAAAGTCCCACGTCTGCAGCCACTATGTGCTGACTAGCACTGAGTCAGGCAAGTCGTCCCATTTGATTTGGGGGGGGGGGCACTCATGTAAGTGCTGCTCATTGTAGGGGTACCAAAATTGGGTGACCAGAATACACTTGCACTGGAGGAAAAGGGAGCTGCCCTCAAAACAACAATTTCACCAGAAAACTACTATTAGTGAGGTTCTCTTCCCTTCGGCAGACTGGCAAATAATACCCAGTGACCCGTGCAAACAGGTAGCAAACACTTTGCTGCCCCAGGCAACTGCCTCCTTTGCCGGCATGGTGAAGCTGGCCTTGTCTATACTCCCCTCTCCCCTTCCCTGCCTCTCTGCTTCTAGGTCGCTGTGGTTATGGGGAACCCACACCTGGTACAGGGAGCATTATTCTCTCTGCCTCCCAGCATACATTTTTAATTAGTCATGATTATAATGCACGTGACAAGTAGATACAGTGGAGCCCTCTTTTGTTGTGGGACAAATGCCTTTTGCCCTAGAATACCACTGGGTGGCGGCCTGAGGAAACAAACACTTTAGCCAAGTGCTCAGCTGGTGTACATTGGTGTACATCTATTGAGATCAACGGGGCTATGCCAGTTTACAGCAACTGAGAATCTGGCCCTCTGAACATTTTGACTTGCTCTAATAAGAGAGCCAAACGCATTAACTGGATGCTTTTCCTAAAAACACAGAAGGTAAATAATACTCACGCATACCTGTAGCTACTGTCATCTGATCGACAGCTCCCCTATATTTACATCCATCGCCTTCACCAGGTGTCTCATACTTACTGTCGTCTTGTCTGCTGGGATTTCAAGTTTTGCTTTGAGGGGCTTTTGCTTGTCCTGAGGGATTCCCTTCTCTGCATGATTTGGCTTGGGGACCTCTGATCAGGTCCTCCTGAAGAGAAATCAACACTCTGACGTCCCGTATAGCCAAGATAAGGCAACTTGCCACGTCTGGTTCGGGGTGTTGGATCCTGGCCTGGACACAAGAGGAACATATCCTAAGAAGGGGAGGCTGCACACAGCGAGGAATGGCCAGAAACACTTCTTGGGAGAACTTACCCTTGGGCGTGATGGGAGAAATGGAGATTTTTTCTTCTTTCACTTCAGAGGACATTTTCATCGCCTTGGTCTTCATCTGCTTTTTTTCATACTCTTCCCGCCACTCTTTTGGAGAAAGCTGGTAGAGGAAGTTCTTGTACTTCTTGTACTCCTTCAAAGTGTCTTCAAACTTGGATATCTCACTAGGACGGAGGAGCAAACAGGTTGCACTAGGTTTAATAGCACAGTTAAAAGCACCATTCTGAAAAACTTCTATCCTGAAATGCAGCTCTATTCTGACAGCAACTATGTCAATATGGCACTGTCTCGCTCCACAGACCTGCTCCCTGTGTGCATTCAAAGTCTGAGCCGCAGACTCAAGGTCAACAAGTTTTTAACTGCTGTTAGACCTGCACAGCTAAGAGGGAGTGAGCTAGCATCCACATATTTCTTCTTGTGCATCCTCAACAGAATGGGTCACTCTGTTCTGACCCTTTACCCCTGCACAGGGGTCAGAGTACATTGATACAGGAGGGGGAACTCTCAACACACCAGCCAAGGAGAAGGGGGAGCTATGGAGAAGCCCTGCCTCTTGAAGCTAATGAGAAGAGGGGAGCTCTCCTCGCTTTTAGTAGAAGAGAGGGTCTTCACTCCCCCAGTCCCATCTAATGCCTACTTTAACCCCTGCTCCTGAGAGAGTCCAGTGAAGGCACCTGTAATAAACAGGTGTCCTCAAGGGCCTAATTTGGCCTGTAGCATCTTTAGTTGTAGTGGAGATGATGGATGAGATCGAAAGAACCCAGCTTGACTCTGAGAACCCAGCCTGGTTTGCAGGGCTGGCTGTTGGCAAGTTGAGCAGATGTCATTCAAAAACCAGAGACAAGGCATGGAACCCCGCAATGCCTTTTTTACAGAGCAGAAGCACACTTTAATGGCTTGCAGGAATCACGAGTAGACTATTTGAAATCCTATAGCCAAAAAAAAAAAAAGTTAGGCTGGCACAGCACATGGTTAGGGAGACAGCCTGTGTCACATCTTCCACTGAATCAGTTCTGAAGCCACTCAAATTAGGCACCTGTAAAGGCTCCCTGAGGAAATTCTGGGACACAATATAGAGCTGTCAGCTGAGAATCAATGCCAACCCCTACAATACAGGTCTCATAGGAGGAGAACATCTTTCAGTTAGGAAAGATTTCCTGTTACAGGCTCCCCGGAGGGGGGTTATAAACAAGATCAGGACTGGCTCAGTGGCCCAGTAAGAGTGCTGCCACATGAGAGATCAGAAGATCCAATTCACATTCTGCGTTGCCAGGGTGGCTGGGCTGGGAGTGCCAAGGTAGCAAGCTTAGTCTTGCAGGTTTGGGGGAAGGGAACCTTTATGGCTGAAAGATGGAGCAGTGTATTAATGAGCTGCATCCAGTCATCCTTTGCTGGGCGTAAGATCTCTGAGGATGGAAAGAGTAAGGAGTGGAGTGAGAAATTAGGTGTTTGGAGGACTCCCTAATCTCTCCTTCAATGAGGAAAACCATAGCTTCATCCAAGTTAGAGATAGAGAAGACTTACTGGATCATCTTCCTTGTGCCAAGGTCAAGCTTGTTCCCTGAAGTGTATCTTCCATGAAAAATACCATAATAATATCTTTGAAACCTCAGATCTAAGTCAATACTAGAGATGGGGACAGACCAAAACCTAGATATGGTCACACTCAATCTTTTGGAAGTTTTAGATCCATTTCAAATGCCATTGCTCATACTCTGTCTATACCCTCCTCTAGCTATTATACCAAAGCTATCTAGTTTCACAGACAGTGCAAGGCGTTCATCTACTATCCATAAGAACATAAGATCCATCGACTCCAAGATGCAACAAGTAAGGTAAGTGGGAGAGCAGATTTTCCTTCTGTCTTTGGAGGTGAAGGCTAAGTTTTCTGAATATGAATGTACACAAAATTTGTACTGTATATACAATTACATGTATGTTGTGTAATGGCATGTCAATGGCCAGTTCCGCAAATGCCTGATCGTTTGTTTAACAATACCCAATTTGCATACATAATTGAAGTAATTGGGCATGCACATTAGCCATGATATTGTGCACATTTTGGGGTGTGCATTCACACTTGGCCTGTTTTTAAAAACAAACAAACAAACTCCAAGAGTCTCCTGGGAGTTCCAATCAACTATGTAGGGCTTTGTGCAACATTCTAACTTGGGGAATGGTCAAACAACGCCCTCCATAGAAGAACCTGCAAAAAACAAAATATCAGGTTGTGGTAGATATAATATGGGGAAATCCCTTTTATATTCCTGACTTGGCCAGGTTCTGCTCTTAGCGATGCTGGGGTAAACCTGAAGTAGTGCTATTGAAATAGCATCATGATAATTGAGCAACTGCCATGCAAACATCTTGACACTCCAGTGAAGTCAAAAGAGTTACTCCAGATTTAAACCAGCATCAGTGAGCACAGTCTCAGCATTTTAAGGTAAAGCCAATGCACACACAGACAATCCCAAGTCTTCTCTAAAACTCTGTCCATGTTATGAGAGGACACTATCGAAGTTTAATAAAAAAGCTAGTTACTTGATCACCAAGCTTTAGTGCTGTAATTGGAGAAGCTCAACCTTTCCTGTCTGTGTGTCACACTCCAAGGCTAGAGGGTGAAATTCAACAGTGCCATAAACTGGTACAACAGTACGGATTGCACCCACTTACACCAGGACTGAATTTGGCCCAGTTTTGATAATTCTCCCTGAGATTATCAGAAGAACCTGACTGAGCACATGGATGGGGTAACCTGCCACTCACACAAGAACATTTAAGGCCCCTAAAGTTTTTTTTATTTTTAACACGAGGAGGGTGGCGCAATCGGCTCAATGTTATGGGATTGCATTACAGTGTGACGACATTGCAACATGAAGTCGAATTGTTCCATTACACAGCTACTGTCTCATGACAGTTTGGCTTCAGATGACACTGACAGCACAAACTTTTAAAGGCGGCAGCCCTGAGGATGCAGCTCCATAAGGTCTGTTAAAGGTTCAAGCTATTCAGTGACACTGTTCGCTGGGTGATCGTTACCTTTGAATGCTCATCATTTGTCCAGTAAGCTCCCGGATCTCGATTATTTTCTCTATCTTTGCTTTGGTTTCTTTTTCAGCACTAGGGAAGAATGCATAAAAATAAGATTGCAAATGTGCATAGAACTGCAGTTGTAGTGGGGTGGGGGAGAAGTGTATAGAACAGAGGAAAGAAATGGAGCGGATGGAAATCTTTATTATATCTGAAAATGTACTCTGCTGACTCTCTGTTGTGACATGGGGACTTTTGTGATACTCTACTGGACTGACATCAAACTCATTTCACCCAGCTCATTGGAAGTATGAACAAACCAAGTCACCTTTGAGTCAAGACCAGAGCCGGGGTGGGTGGGGGCGAGTGAATGGGGTTAAAGAATTTCAGGTCAAAAGGAATGTTCAAGTTTGCTATGAAGAGAGATGGTAGAAAACCCCATCTCCTCCCCCGTTTCCCATTGTAATGTCAAACTTAAAAAAAAAAAAAAATTCTACCCAGCCACTGTTTCCTAATGTCTGAAACAAGGGGATTAGAACCAAGTGTTCCACCCAGGCTTCGAGTTACCAGTGACACTATGGTAGATCCATGTAAGCAATTATTATATTACAATACTGGACTCAGAAAACGGAGGATAACAGTAGTTCTTGAAACATGGAGGCACGGGTAAGCAACCAGAGCACATACTCAGGGATCCTGGCATGCTTGTATTCTTCTTGCTAGCCAGTGCTAAAGGCCCATGCTGCCACATCTATACTACCATTGTTACTTGTGCTAGCTAGATTAAAGCTATCATGGGTAGGCTTGCCTGTGCTACAATCACAGCTTCACTTACAGATTCCCTTCGAGGTCCCTGAGGGCAGGACCTTTGCCTGGGGATTAGACTATAGTGGCACTGCTCTACTACAACCCTTATCAATGGGCAGGATGGTTGCCCCATCGACTAAAGCAGCAAGTGCTGCTGGCTGGAAAGGGGCACAGTCAGCAGCTGTTTGAGGAATCTCCCATCAACCCCACTGCAGGTGTCCACCCCCATGCAGGGCAGCAGCGGAAACAACCTTCACGGGGTGGTGAATCCCCCCCTTGGACTCAAACTTGGCTTGAGCCAATGGTGTCGCTTGACTGGGCCGTGAGCCTGCATGCTGATCAGTTTTCGAGCTCTGCAAGGGGAAGTCTAGATTCAGAGGGTCTGTGTGTAACCTCTAGCATGGGTACCCAAACAGATGTGCCCAGAGACGGGCATAAACCTGCCGCCTTGCCACGTGCAGAACGCCCAGTGATGCTCCTGGGAGCACTGTGTGTGTGGCAGGGACCATGGCCGTGGAGCCCCCATGTCCAGACATCCATGCCAAAGAGTCTACGTGTTGCCCCCACCACTTGCGTTACGTTTTCAGCGCCTGAGCAGAGTTTTTATCGTTCTCCTTCAGGAACTCGTCAAACATTGCGGCGTCCTTCTCCAGGTACTGTTCAGCCTTTTCCAGTTTTGCTTCCTCTTCTGCTGCTAAGCTTTCCAGCTTCTGAATTTCATCTCTCTTTATTGCCACAGCGTACTGAAATCAACCCAAAAGGGCAACACAGTGACTCATGCTACCTCCTCACTCTGCTTGGTTTCCTTAGAATTCTGGTTTAGCCTGGTTCTTTTCTGGCTGCTGCAACCATTGTTACATCAGCCACAAACATACACATGGCTTCACACTGCAGCAGTGCCTTCTCCCTGAGGATCTCAAAGCACTTTGACCCCCATGTGCTGAGGCAGGGAGATGCTTAATGAGTCACATAGCAAGTCAAGGATGAAGCTAAAAACAGAACCCAGGAGTCCTATAACCCCCTTCCCTGCTCTAACCACTAGATAATACCATTGATTTCAACTGAGTTATATTGGCATAAGATGGGAGTTGAATTTGTGAATCAGGTCCAATCTGTCCACACACTTACACTGTCATCATCACCGTAGTGTCCAAGCACATCACAATCATTAATGAATTTATCCTCAGAACAGCCTTGTGCAGGAGGGAAGTATTATCCTCATTTACAGATGAGGAACTGAGGCAAAGGTAGATTAAGCGATTTATGTAAGATCACATAGTAAATCTGTGATACAGCCAGATATCCTGAGTCCCTCTCCAGTACCTTAACCACAATACCAACACATTCAGCTAATGAGGCCTGATTAGCACTTCTCTGCTCTAACCACTAGCCATGCTGCATATAAAACAACACCCAAGGAAGGAGCTCAAAATAGTTTTTACATAAATCACATTCGTAAACCAAAGCCAAATACCTGCAGCAGAAACATCTGTCGCTTCTTGTCTATGTATTCATGGAGCGTCTCTTTTTCCACTTGCTGGTCTGAAAGCATGAGACAAAGTCGTGCAAGCTGGGGGTGGAACAAGTAGTCAAGGCAAAACACAGTGACCAAACAAAAGGAGGCGTATATGCAAAACTGCATTTAGTAGGGAGAACTCATTGGAATGGGCATGGGCATCTGCGCTTGAGGCCTAAACGAGCAGGTACAGAATCAAGTCAGCTCACGCTGGGTCTCTTTGTCTGCTGGAGGGGGAAAAAAAAACAGGAAGTTAAATGGTAACAGAAAGTGAATTAACTTTGTCCTTGATTAGGAAAAGGAGAAAAAACTCAGGAGGCTTCTGGCACTTGGATGGAGTCACAGGGTTGAATCAGGATAATTTCTGAAGCTGGGAGAACTAGATAATTAATTGCTTTAAAGAGCAGAGCTCTGAACCTTTGTGGTTTTCGGTCTTTGTTATTCAGGTTTGTGCCCATCACTGCAGTTAGTGTCAAAGCAAAAAAAATGGATTGCAAAGCGCGCAAAAGGAAAGGAGAATTTTACTTGCAGAGGTAAACGCTTGTGCATGTATTTTAGCAGCAACAAGGAAGTACTAAGGATACTGAGGTGGAGTTCCTGGACTGGTTCTCCAATCAGTGACACTAGTTTTATACTGAGTTTAATGGAGTTACACCTGCATGAAACTGGTATAACAGAGTGGAGTGTCAGGCCCCCATAAGGGCCAAATCTAAATCACATTGTATTAGTTGCAAAACTCCTATTGACTTTCATGGGATCAAGATTTGGCCCTAAATGCAGACAAATATAACTTGCTGGATCATGGTGGAATGGAAATATCTCCATGACCCACAGCATAACCTAGAGCCTTGGGAGCCCCAGATCAAGCTCTGTCATGACTCACACCCCACGCAACACCATTGATGACAACTTTTTGCACGGGATGTAAGATAAGGCAGAATTTGGTTCACTGTGTTGTAATAAATTTCTGTGTGTGCCACATATAAGCCCTTATGTAAGTACATATGGTAGAGACCAGATGCATGGATATTGGCAAGGTATGATAGATGACTGTGGTGCCTGCATGCTAGAGGAACTCAACTATGAGCTGCTTCTGAAGAGAACAAGAATACTTGCAACTCTCAACCCTTCTTTGTTACAGTCCCTCACGGAGCCTGATGGGATGTTAAGTCTAGCAAGTTCTCTACCTTTGGTGACTGCTATCTTCCAAGAGATACTTTCTTGGAGAGCTTTCAGTCGCTGTGCTTCTGCTGCCAGTTCTCTGTCCTCTGCTTCCTCCTCCTTCTGGAGCTCCTTCTTGAACCCTGACTGCTTGGCATTCATCATAGTGGAATAGGTCATCTTCTCATGGACTTTCAGGGTCTTCTTTCGCTCACGTTCCTATGGGGAGACTTCAGTTATGTAGACAAGTTCTCCTAGTCAAATACTTTGTCCAGTACAGTCTTCAAATGACTCAAGAGATTACGTCACAATTTAACTGATCTCCCCATTAGGAAGCTTTTCTGATATTTAAATTTGCTCAATTTCATCCTATTACTCCTCGTGATACTGCCTTGGAGCCACCCAAACAATTCATCTCATTCCTTGAAGCTTACACCCAGCCATGTGCACACTGTTGCTACATCTCCTCCCCTGCTAGATTTTAAATGTATGTATTGAGTGCCTCGTGTTTCCCTTTGTGGGTGATTCCTGAGAGGGGGAGTGGGGACTTGCAGAGTCTCCTTCTTCCATTACAGGGCTGGCATTTGTCCCCCTACTCAGCAGAAGAGGCTGATCTCAGGGAACCTCTCAAATGTAAGGGACATCCACACAAAGGACTCTTGCCTTCACAGTGCTGCCTGCCTCCTGCAGCCTCTTGAAAGCACAGACCCTACAAGAATTGTACTACCATGGGCTCTCCTGTGTCCTTCCCCATTCATGGATCTGAAGCCTTGAGGAAACCCCTCCAGGGCTGTGGGGAAGAAGGAAGCAAACCACAGAGCCGGCTCGCCCCAACTTCCAGGCCTCACTAGTCCTGCTCTTGAGGTTCCAATTCCTCTCCTCTTATGGACAGAATCCTGGAGTCCTAAATTAATCTGTCAACCTCAGCATTCATTTAGCTTGTGGGCCAGCACAAGCCAGCATTAGTATATGGGCTCTCTAAGTCAAGGGATGAGTCTGATTAACTGTAAAACAGGAGATCTGTAAAACCCAAAGGTGCTACAGAAAAGTAATTTCAGGAGCCTCCCACAGGAATGGTAAATCCACCATTATGTAAGCAGAGTCAGGATAAGCTCTACCCTGACATCTGGTGGTGAATTATGGCGAGGGTGGAAAAGAACTTCAGGGGCTGATCTTGTTTGCATAGGCACACCCACCCGCCTAACCTGGGACAACAACAACTGAAAGTGGTTACTTTGGCTGGTGTGGGATCCCCAGTTTCTCTGTTATTGGAGCAGGAAGAATAAAGTGTTGTTACCCTGATTCTGTGAATCAAGGCCAGTGGAACTGTTGTATGACAGAGGGACTCACCAGTAACTAAGTAGCACTCACTAGACAAGGGGCATGGGTTACAAAACCCAGTGAATTGAGAGAGGTTGGGGACAGGTATGTGCCCCCTTTGAGGGCCTGGAACACCAATTGCACTATCCCCTCTCTCCACTGTTGAATAGCAGAGCTAAGTTTGCTTCCATTAGGAGTCTAGCTAGAAGTTGCTGAACTGAATTCACTTTGGGCCAATGGTGCACCAGCACTGGGGCTCCCCTACTACAAGCTGAAATCACTAAGAGCTGAAATCATTAAAAGAGCTAAAATTGCTGAGCTGAGATCGCTGAGTGCTGTGTTAACAAGTGGGGGAGCCTGAAGCTATATTGCTAAGCAGCTGGCAAAGCCGAGCAGTTTGTGGGACGGTTGGAGCGGCCCATGGAAGAGCGAGCGAGCGGAGCGGAGCTGAGCCATTTGCGGGGGCAGCTGGAGCGGTTCATAGGACGGCTGGTGGAGTGGAGCGGCTGGCAGAGCTGAGCAATTTGTGGGACGGTTGGAGCGGCCCACAGAACGGGGAGCAAAGTGGAGCAGTTTGGGAGACGGCTGGAGGAGCGGAGCGGCGCGCCTGGTAGAGCGGAGCCATTCATGGTGAAGGCTGCAGCAGAACTCCACGGAGAGGTGGGGCAGTCAGCCTCGGACCACGTAAGGTGCCCCTTAACACCCCGTGTGCCCCCCCATTTCCACCCAGGCTGGGGGGGGGTGTAAAACTCTACAGATAAACTTTTGAACTCTGGGGCGGCACTGATCAGGGACAGAGACTTTGGGGTTGTTGGACTTTGGGGTGATTGGACTTAAGACCCTGAGGGGAAAAGGACACTGCCAAACTTACTTGGAGGTGGGTCTTTTGCTCATGGTTTGTGTTATGAATCCTGTTTGTGGTGTTTCCCCAACATAATGCCGCATTATTTCCCTCCTTTATTAAAAGGCTATTGCTACACTCAGACTCCGTGCTTGCGAGAGGGGAAGTATTGCCTCCTAGAGGCGCCCGGGGGGTGGTATGTAATTGTCCCAGGTCACTGGGTGGGGCTCGAGCCGGTTTTGCATTGCGTTATTGAAACGGAACCCCTAGATACTGAACCCGGCCCTTGTTGCTGCCAACTCAGAGGGGCAGAAGGGTTACAATTCTATTGAAGGAAAGAAACAGAAGAGCAATAAAAATAATCTTCAGATACCTGCCCAGATTCTCAGCTGCTGTTAATCAACCTGGCTCCATTGACTTCAATGGAGCTACTCTGATTTACACCAGCTGAGGATCTGGCCTGTAATGTTTTTTCGTACAAGAAGTTTTGTTAAGGCTGCCATCCCCTTTCGAATGCACTGCAAACCTCTTAGCTTTTGCCTTAGTTGTTATACATACCGCCTTAGCCCGTTCTCTTTCCTTGTCTCTCAGTAAGAAGATATCAGTATCCGAAGGGATTTTAAATGGGTTTTTCCTCAGCTGAAACTCATCATCATCTATGCACACAGGAAGAAACAGAACTCGATTAGCAGAGCCTCAGTGTGGGGAGAGCTAAAAGGGACAATTTCAACATATAAAATTCATGGGCTATGTTTTAATTTGAGTTACCTCAGCACTATCCAACATATTTTAAAGGGACACTGTCAATGTATAACCTTTTGCTAGTGGAGACAGGCATTTTAAGAGTAAACTGTTCTTGACGTGGCGAATTCACTATGGGCCAAATACTGGGTTTTGTCCTGCGGTTCTACTGTCCTTACTGATTGTTTTCAACGGACGTTTTGCCTTGAGTAAGGGCCTCAGGATTTGGCCATATTAAAGGAATTTCACTCTATCAGAGATCACTACTGATGGGCCCTACTGGGTATAGTTCTGGGAATTAGCACATTTGCAGCAGTTGATCTTTTGGGGAGGCTGTGTTGACAGAGCAGAGATTTTACTGTTCACCTACACCCACCTCGCGCTCTCACCCAGTTCCATTGGGCCAATTCCTGAAGGCCTTACTCAATGTTTTACTCAGCTAAAGCTCCCCTTGAAGCCATTAGAACCTGCCAGACTAAAGGTTGTACAGCAGCCTGAATAAGCACCTGTAGATTTGGCCAATGGTTAACAATTAAAAACTGAAAAGCCTATCAGGACCTTACCTGAAAGTGGAGACTTTGTTTCCACTGTAAAGTTGGTAGAGGGAACCCCAGAGGTTGGCACTGTTTGCTGAGGTAATGTCCTAGCCCCTGGTTCAATACAAATCAATACGCAGCCATCAATAAATCAATAGTAGTAAGCAACACTGGTAAGAAAGCAGAGCAATACTTGAATCCATAGACTTAATCCTCAAGTCTTGGTATTTCCTTGCTTTTACAGACATCAGAAAGGGGGCTTTTGTTGCCTTTTAATTTCTCATTGAAAGATGCAGCAGTAAAGCTTCTTCCTATCTTCTGCAGGATGCTTGGGTTGAGCATGTTTTTCAAACATTGATAGTAGGGCTTTTCCAAAGGGAAATTATCACAATACCCTGTTGTCAAATCAAGGCCACTTTCTGATCAGAGAGGGGTTATTTCTCACATCTTGTGCTGAATCTTGGGGTGACTATCAAGTCTCCATAAGAAAGGAAAAAGAAAGCATTTCTCACTCTGTAATATCCTCTATTTCACACCCCTTACTGTCCCACTCCCGGCAGATGGTTGGGCAGACTTCTTACATTGAAAAGGTGGAGTATCATGATCCAATGGGTGAGTCCTTGATAGTGGGGAGTGAACCCCCTGGCCTCTAGAGATAAAAGTTTGCACCGCTACTGCCTAAACTAGCAAACTCAGCTCTCTTAGTCAACACCTGTAGAAAACTCAAACTTCCGTGTGATCCAGCCACAAGAGGAGGACAGAGAGACACACACAATAGAGTCCAAGGCCTGGTCTACACTACATGGTTAGGTTGATGTTTGCTGCCTTGCAGTGACCTAGCTGTGGAAGTGTCTCCACTTAAAATTGTCTCCCGCCAACGTAAGTGCCTCTCTACACCGATGTAGTAACACCACCTCCCCGAGCGGCATAGAATCATGGTCAATGTAACTAGGTCGATGCAGTGTCAATGTAGACACTGCGTTGCTTACATCAACTGTTAGACAGCTCCTGAAAGCGAGTAACAGTGCCCCACACTAACAATACACAAGCACTCCTGGTGAGAAACTGCACTGCTGACACGGGGAGCCAAGTGTGCATACCCCCAAGCGATTTAACAACTGCACTGGCTGAATGCCGATGTAAGTTAGGTCGACATAATTTTGTAGTGTAGACATGGCTTTAACTATATATACCACTTTTGGGAAAGGAGGGACAAAATAAAACATAATGGTTTGTTAGTAATAAGCTTTATGGTCTCTGTCTTTCCTTAAAGACAGGAAAATTCCCACACATGCCATACACCACACTTCTGAGTGCTCCAGCCCACACCCACATTTCATCATTAGATTTGTGCTTTGCAAGCAACAAGTTACAAATTAAAATTCTTACTGGAAATGGCTCCAGAGCTGGATGTTTCCTGGGACCCAGTCGAACGTGTATAGGACAGCACAGACATGCTGTACGAATTCCGTTCTGATGAATTCTAGGGAAAGGTTTAGATGAGCAGTTGGTTGAGTTTTATATTTTCTGCTATAGAACCTAGGGGGAAAGCATAATTATCACAACACACTTATCTGTAATGTGCAGAGAGAAGAACGATAGTAGTTTATTAAAATTAACCCACGATCAACAGACACAATTGCCATGCCTCCCTTAGGACAAGTTCAGACGGGAATCAGTTGCACTGGTGTAATTCCACTCGAGTCAGTAGGATCACTCCAGACGTGCACTGGCACAAAGGAGAGGAGAAAATGTCGACTGCCTTTTGCACTAGTTTTAAGGCTATATTTTAAGCAGTTTCATTTGCATTGCCACCTACGCTTAGAACAACCTCCCACTTCCTGTACAAAAAGTGTTCTCCACCTCCCCTTTCCAAGAAGCTTCCCACATCACAGAACTGGCTTCCACTCTCCTTCTGCATCAGGTCCAAACCATGAGTGTCACTGGGTTAGCACCAGCTCAGAAAGAAGAAAGTTCCCTAAAAAATCACCCTTCCTGCAGTATCTGGGTTTTCTGTAGGGCTAACTCTGTTTATCTTGTGAGCCCTAAGCAGATCCCAACTTGGGTGGTGGCTGTGTAATCCAGCTTCTGCTGCATGCTGCAAGAAATATCTTGGTCATGCCTGGCAACTGGGCAAACAAAGCAAACCCCTCGATGCTCACTTGGATATTTACAATCCAGAGCTTTGCTACTACAGAATGCAAAGTGTCGTTTGCCCGATGCTGAGCGCTTTCAATTCCCATTGAAATGCATGAGAGTGGAGAGCACTCGGCACCTTGCAGGGCTATATATGTATGCAGTAACGATTTATCTGTGACATTCTTTGAGATAAAGGTGCTTCATAATATAGTGTTACACTGAGAAAGACTGATGAGTGCATGGATCATGAGCCTATTTGAGAGTGGGTGTGAACACACCCATCACTTGAGATAGTTGTAAGAAGCACTTCAACGCCCACTCCTAAAAAAAGAACTAATAGAATCTGCCCAGAAACTAACAACACGGTGGGAAGGGGTCCACTGGGGATTGTGCCAGGTCTGAGAGAGAGAGGGAAGGCAGAACACGGAGACAGACAGAAGGAGCAGCTGAAAGTGCAGTATCTGACCCTGGAAGAAACCTTGGGTCATGGGTGTAGGCTGAAAATAATGGACTTGGTGCTGTGAGAAGAAGCTGTTTCCTACTGTTGGATTCCCTCTGCATTCAGAGAGACAGGAGGACTTTGTACATAAACAAAACTGCATCAAATAAATGCCTATCACCAATTTCTATTCCCAACTGGAACATCTCCAAAGCTACAAACTTCCACTAGCTGCTCAGGTCAAAAAGGGGCAACAATAATCAGGGTCCTTCTTGAACCCTGTTCCTAAGGTGTGGATACAATTTTTTTCTTTTATAAATCTTATTATAGATTGTTTGCACAGCACTCTGGAAATAATGTATAATGTTACATAAGGGCTAATAAGGTTAATTGTTAAGATCCATAATGGAAAAATGGCATTAAAATCATTTGGTGTATCTTTCACAACCTTTGACATTTTAATGGTTCCACAGGTCTATACCGCCACTCACTGGTGCCAAAGTCAATTGATAAGGAATTACCATTTTTAGTTTACTGATAAATTTATATGCCCCATTTCCCTAGCATTAAGGTGCAGTGCAGAAAAATGCTGAATGAAACATACACAATCAGTCTAAAAATAGAATTAATAAAATAAAATGTAGGATAGTTTCCAAGTTCCCAGAGCACTGGATGGGCTCAAGTCTTCAACCAGCAGCAGGTAATTTAGAAGCAGACGGGTTAGGTTTCTCTGGCTTCCAACAAAACACACATATGCAGACACACTCACCCACACATAGGTAAATCATCAGTGCATGGCATTTCCTAGTGAAACCTACTAATGCCTCCAACTTTCTGTCTCAGTGAAAAGCTGTATTTGCTATTAAAAAACGTAGGAAGGGAAAACGCAATAAAAATTATACCTCCCTTCTTTGGCTTCTCACCCAAATGAGCACCCAACCCTCTCTGATAGCAGCCTTGGTCAATTGCAGCCGGGCAGAGCCATGCACCTGGAAGAGTGGCACAGAACCTTGCAGACTTTGGTTAGCTCCGCGGCTTCTTTTGTTCTCCACTCTTGTTTATGTTGTCAAGGAAGCCTTCTCTCCTGTTGCCCGGCAACCGTCTACGTCATAAAGGAAAGAAAGGCTGCGTCACTTTAGTGCGCTATTCCAGAACGCTGGGGAGGGCAGGCAAATTAGCTAACCGGTTGCACTTGCGGGAGGATGGGTGGTGGTAGTTCTAGTCTTTGCAACACAAGCAAATAAACCGGCGGGAGGGGCAATTTAGTTGCAATTAAGAAGATTGTGCATGACTATGAAGTTGAAAAAAGTAGCGCATAAATCGGCTACAAGTTTCAAGGAAAATCCATTGTAGCTGCTTTTGGAGATCTCTTGAGCTTGAAATTGCAGTTAGCTGCAATTGTGCGGGTCTCTTGCACATAAGCCAACCAAGGGGCTGCACGTGACATGCAACTGTGTTTGGCAGGATCCATTGCAGGTTTCTTTCTACTGATTTTGCAGAGGTTCTTCTTTCCCTGCATAATAACAGCCTAGGGACCGTTTTCATAGGCAAACGAGGGATATTGCTAATCATGCATTTCTACTTCTTATTTTTAGTGGAAAGAATTTAACTATCTCTACAAATATTATACATAGGGAGACAGTATATCTAAGAGGTTAGAGCAGGGCCTCCATCCAGGCGTCTAAATCTGACTGCAGTTTTCTGGCTGTGTGACTGTGAGCAAGTCACTTGACCTCTTTGGAGCTCAGTTTCCCCTTTCCCCAGCTGTAAAATATGGATAGTTAAATTTAGTCACCTCAGAAGGGTGTTGTGTGGCTTACTAAACTAACAGCTGTAAAGGACTCGTCAGATGAAAGGTGCTGCAGTAGAGCAAAATATATCATACATTTATAAAGGTGTATTGGAAAAGTATGATTTTGGGGGGTGGGGGAAGGTATCAAAACCCCCTTATTTTCTCTTTGTTGTGCCCAAGGGAAAAATATCCATTCCAAATATATCAGTGTGCTTCTTTTGTGTTCTAGGGATTAGCAGTTGAGCTTTCTAAAACAGCAATTTCTGTGTTACAGTAGATTTCTAGATGGCTTTACCCACCTGAATAAGTCATGCAACATAACAAATAGCAGGATTTGTTTTAAACAAGGGTAAACTCCTATTTAATTGTCACATATGTGTTATTTCCCATTATTGTGGATTATTAAGATATGGGACTCACTGAGCTGTAAAGTCTCTCTCAATAATTCTAGCAAGAGGAGGATGTTGCTTATAAAAGAGGAAACTTCTCTTTACTCCAAACAAATACATCAGCATTTGGCAAAAAAGTACGGGATAATCTTATGTTTCTGTAAAGGAATCTTTTAGTTGAAAATTTCCCAGTTGCAGTAGGAGATTTGAATCATGAGAGAAATTGAAAAATCATTTTGCATATTTAAAAAATCAAGGAACAAATTATACTGCAAATGCAATTCTCCAAATGTAAATAGCCTTTGGAAGTAAGGATTTATAATGGAACTGCAGATACAGAGCATTAGTGGTATGAATAGACATCACTGAAGTGCATTAACATAGGAACCTAGGAGATTAGGACAGCTATAGCTTAATATATGGAGTCATTTCTCATAGTGAATGATACAAATTCTATAGCTATGTTTCCTTCCACGCAACCTTGCTAAACGTTCATTACTTAATACTAGAACATACACGATTTTAAAACTGATCATTACATTATCAGATGGAGAGAAAGTAGGCAGCTTTTCATGAAATATTTTTGGCTCATCACTCACTTCCTGTAAACTCTACAGGTGTTTGTTATGCTTTTCTTTGAGGGCACATAGATTCATAGATTTTTAAGGCCAGAAGGATACTAGGGGGTCTATTGTGAGCAGCTATTAACTCTGTTAATGAATGGAATAAATTACATGTGCAAATCATGGGGAAAACCTGCTTTATAAAGTGGTCTGTGCAACTGACTGGTGGTTTGGCTTGTTAGTTACTTTCACATAGTTTCAAGGTTCCATAGTGTGACATCGGGGTACCATGTCTAGGAGTTTGTTAAATGTTTGACATAAGGGTTATCAATACTGTTTCCTTGTTCTATGTTTGGTGAGAGGAGAAGCCCAGGTGTCAGTGAGGTAAGATTCACTTTTAGTAAGATGCCATTATTCATCTAATAGATGTGATAGCAGGAGAATTGTTACAGCACAAGAGTTCTTAAGGCATGGCTAGAACATGGGATTGGAATGGAAGGATTTGGAGTTCTAGTTCTGTCTTTGTCGTTGGCTTATGTGATCTTTGACAAGTCACTTGATTTCTCCGTGCCTCAGTTTCCTCACCTATAAAATGGGGGCAATTAATACTTACCATCATCACTGGGGTGATGTGAGAGTTAGTTAATTGATACTGGCAAAATGTTTTTAAATTGCTGGCTGAGAAATACTATAAGAGATGGGAGCCATATAAGTATCTACACAGACAGAAAGATAAGACGGCAAAGTAATATATATTTATACCAGGAAGCTGGCATGCATCAAGTACACTGTTCAGCTCAGTGGTCATTAGTCTCCACCATTCCCTTTAACTCTCTCAAGGGTCTCCATTATTCATTTATTTTACTTTAGATATTATAAAATGTAACTGAATATGCACTAGACAAACAGGAAAGGACTAAAATACAAGCCAAAAGACAAGCAGAGAATGGCACAGAAATACTTCAAGGCAGTTTGAGTATTTTCTCTCTGATCTGTTCAGCTTTATATTCTTTGCTGGATTTGGTGTTGTACCACCTGAAACAGCCAAAGAGGGAAATCAAGACCTGATATTAATAAGGTTAAAAAAATTAAGGAAGGAGAAAACCTACAAGCTGATATTCTGTGCTGCACCTCCAGGAGGCTCTGAATTCCAGGCTTCTACAGGGGCCTGAGCAACCTCTAATATACAGTAGAGTAATGACAGGTTTCAGAGTAGCAGCCGTGTTAGTCTGTATCCGCAAAAAGAACAGGAGTACTTGTGGCACCTTAGAGACTAACAAATTTATTAGAGCATAAGCTTTCGTGGGCTACAACCCACTTCTTCAGATGCATATCTCTCTATCAGTGTTATAGAGGGCGAACAATTTATGAATTTGCCCTGCATAAGCTTTATGCAGGGTAAAACGGATTTATCTGGGTTTAGACCCCATTGGGAGTTGGGCATCTGAGTGCTAAAGACAAGCACACTCCTGTGAGCTGTTTTTGGGTAAACTTGCAGTTTTGGGACAAGTAATTCAGACCCTGGGTCTGTGTTGAAGGGGACTGGAGTGTCTAATTCAGCAAGACGGGGTGCTGGAGTCCTGAGCTGGCAGGGAAAACAGAAGCAGGGGTAGTCTTGGCACATCGGGTGGCAGCTCCCAAGGGGGTTTCTGTGATCCAACCCGTCACAGTGGAGTAATGGGCACTGTTAAAAATTTTTGTAGCCTCCGAAGGACTGACTATGGGTAGAACCCACACAGTGCTCTGCATTATGGGCTGCGTCCCATGTAGCAGGACTTGCAGAGGGGCCAGGATAAAACTGGCTAGAGTGGTCCTATGCTGTGCCTGTTCCAGAATACACCCCCCCCCATTCCTTGGGGGGGGGGGGGGGGGGGGCTGTTTTTGGCTACTATATCATGCTGCTATTGCATTGAGGGACTAGATTTTTTTAAACAAAGCTTTATTCACAGTACACAATCATATGAGCCTTTAAATGAGTAATGGTTGCCCACATATCCTGTCTGTCTGATCAAATGCTTCTTAGTAGTTCAAGTTTCTTGCATAAGGGTCACAGAACGTTAGGCACCAAGGGCCTGACCCACAGCCAGAAGACTCTCACTGACATCGATGGGCTTTGAGTCAAGCTCCCAAAAAGGGGTGTTGCTTGAAATACAGGATGGGTGGGTCATCTTCACAGCACAAAAGAATCCTCTTGCTCTCCAGAAAAGCCCCGTGGTGGAGGAAGGTTGGGATGTCTCATGTTTACAGTAGGCTGCCGTTTCTAGAATCCCGATGTGACTCTTTGATTGTGTTGGGCCCCCCCACCTACCACCAATTGCTGCTTACTGTCTCACTGCTCCCAGCTGAGCATCCTCTTACTGCAGGGAACCTGCATCAGTTGCAAAGGGGGAGGCTGATTTCAGGGAACCTTGGAACAATCGCACTGCCAGAGCCCGCCACAGGATGTCATCAACAGTTGCTTTTCAGCTGCTGGGGAGAGAGGGATTTGGTTGAAGGACCCACATTTCTCACTCTTGGTTTCTCATTGCACCTGTGTTTGAATTTCACTTTGTATGTTATGAATGAGGGTTAAACACGATCAGCGCAAAGAAAATCCTGTTCCATCTGCTGGATGTTAATGGTTAAATTTCCCAAGTGATAAATTCTGTAAGCAGTTTTGAAGAGGCCATCAAGATCCTGTGAGCAGAGTTTTAATTCCTGCTAGCAGGGTGAGTCAATAAAAGAACCTTGATTCAGTATGCAGCATTGTAGATCCTACCATCCAGGATGCTAGTAGCCTAAAAACAAAAGGGGCCTCTTTTGACATTGCTCCCCACCAGGATGGTCCCCCATAAGTAGGGCCCTACCAAATTCACGGTCCATTTTGGTCATTTTCACTGTCATAGGATTTTAAAAATTGTAAATTTCATTATTTCAGCCATTTTAATCTGAAATGTCATAGTGTTGTAATTGTAGGAGCCCTGACCCAAAAAGGAGTTGGGAGAGGGGGGTTGCAAGGTTATTGTAGTGGGGGTTGTGGTACTGCTACCCTGCTGCACTGCTGCTGGCGGTGTTGCTGGCTTCAGAGCTGGGCAACTGGAGAGTGGCGGCTGCTGGCTGGGAGCCCAGCTCTAAAAGCAGAGCCGCCGCCACCAGCAGCACAGAAGTTAGGCTGGCAGGGTATGGTATTGCCACCCTTACGCCTGCACTGCTTCCTGCAGAGCTGGGCCCTCAGCCAGCAGCCGTCACTCTCCGGCTGCCCAGTTTCGAAGGCAGTAGTGCAGAAGTAACGGTGGCATGGTATGGTATTGCCACCCTTAATTCTGCGCTGCTGCTGGTGGGGCGCTGCCTTCAGAGCTGGGCACCTGACTAACAGCTGCCACTCTCAGCCACCCAGCTCTGAAGGCAGCGCAGATGTAAGGGTGGCAATACCGCAACCCCCCTAAAATAACCTTGCGACCCCCCCAAACTCCCTTTTGGGTCAGGACCCCCAATTTGAGAAACCCTGGTCTCTCCGGTGAAATCTGTATAGTATAGGGTAAAAGCACACAAAAGACCAGCTTTCACATGAAATCTGTATAGTATAGGGTAAAAGCACACAAAAGACCAGATTTCACGGGGGGGAGACCAGATTTCATGGTCTGTGACGTGTGTTTCATAGCAGTGAATATGGTAGGGCCCTGCCATAAGGGGCTTTCATTTTATTTTTGCAACTGATTGCTTAAACTGGAAACTGTCACCTGCCAAAACTCCAACAGGGAATCTAACAACTGACAAACTAGTGGCTTTTCTATGGTGGTGTTTGTGAGCACTGGCTGTAGTTACTCTGATAAGAGTGGTATGTGCTGAGCTATTGGGTTTTTTTCACCTTGACATAATCAAATCCGTTGCATTCCCTTTCTCACTAAAAGGCATAAATTCTCAACAACTTGTGAGTCCAGATGGCAACAATGTGGAAGTGGGTCAATGGTTTTTCAAACTTAATGCTTATTTTAGTGTCCCTTGTGGAAGAAAAGACTCCACTGTCATGACTATGGGGGAGGGGGAGGGAGGGATAGGTCTAGTGGTTTGAGGATTGGCCTGCTAAACCCAGGGCTGTGAGTTCGATCCTTGAGGGGGCCATTTAGGGAGCTGGGACAAAATCAGTACTTGGCCCTGCTAGTGAAAGCAGGGGGCTGGACTTGATGACCTTTCAAGGTCCCTTCCAGTTCTAGGAGATAGGATATCACTATTAATTTAATATAAACTGGATTCTTTATTGAGGCTGTTGGACACAGACAAACTCTGTGGTTCTCTCTAGCTCCTGACTAACACAGCCTATGCTGTCTAGTGTCAATACATAGGTTCTCCTGAACTCTGGGCCTGGATTAATCAGTTACAGACTGGACTACTGACTACAGCACTCTTAGCAGCAGTATACAGGGCCTGATCCAAAGGCCACTGTAGACAATGGACTGATTCCCATAGAGTTGAATGGGATTTGGATTGGGACCATAATGTTCACTGTTAGATTGTTTTTTATAAATTACATTGTTCGATTGCAATGCAGTTTTTGAGTTTCTAGCTACACCTGGGCCCCAAACAAAGTTTAGATTCATATCCATGTTTCCCTAAAAGTTCAGGTGTATTTGGAAACAGGATTTTGATTTGGCCCATTCTAGAGATAGCCACAAAGATGGGGCCTATGAGACTACTCTAGTCCTGTCTGTTATTCCAGTTCATTTTCAAGGAATAATTATTTTGCTCAGGACCTGCAGAATCTGTCCTAAAAGGGTTTTTGTTCTGATAAAAGTCCCACTCTTCCAGGCTTCATCCTTGGAATTCCCATGAATCTCAATGGGAGTGACACACATGTAGAACTTGCAGCATTGGGTCTGGAAAGGCTAATGAAGTAAAACAATCAGTCATGCTGTTCCCTAAGAAGACATGAAAGAAAAAATAGGTTCTGGTTTTAGATCATTTCTGCTACCATGGAGAAAGAGGGAGGAGGAGGGAGAAAAACAAACAGCTGTTATTGTTACATCTGATCTGTTTCAACCCTGTTGACCCCTTTCTTCAGGGAGGTTACTGGATTTACTGCAGGTGCCATACCTGCATTCTCAAGCCATTTGTATCATATCCCCAGGGTAGCCAATAGGAAATAATTGTTTAGAGCAGTCAGTGGGGTGCAGTAGCCAACATGCCCCCTACACATCCATACAGTTGCACTGGGGTATCCCATCCCAATGGCATGAATATATTTGATCTATCTAATTAAAATGGCTCCTCTTACTGTAATATCTGAACACCTCACAATCTCATCCTAGAAGACCCCTGTGACTTATGCCAGTATTGTTATCTCCATTTGACACTGATGGGGAAACTGAGGTGCAGAGAGGTCAAGTGACTTGCCCATTGAAGTCTGTATGCTGAGCAGGGTCTTGTGTGCAGGTTTCCCACTGACTTCAGTAGCTATTTAGTTGCAATGGAATCCCACTTACATGCTAGGAAATGCATGGACACTGCTAACTCACTTCACATGGGCCACCCAACAGGTGTCAAATGGTAAGAGCTTTCATTCATTACCCCCAACTAGGGACTGCTCAAAAGGCTTCACATCCCATGCCTAATCCCTTAGTCAATCCAGGCCCTCATCTGTTTGGATGTACGTAATTCTATGTACCAAGATGTCAGCAGATCTTGTAGCTTGTTTTCCAGGGAAATGTCTCCTCTTAGGTAAATATTACATTTAAGGTTGCTTTGCCTGTGGTTTTCCTACCTGCGGTTTGTACAGTGGGTCATTGCCCTGCTCAGAGATAAGAGGAATAATTGCTACAAGAGCTGTTTGCTGCAGTAATACGCCAACCTGCTTTCCCCTAAATGGTTAGGTGGCTCATATACCTGTAATTACAAGACTTGAATGCTGCTTAATATCTGGGGAAATTTTCAGTAAGTGGGGAATTTAAGGCAGGGGTTGAGACTTGGCAGACTGGAAGGGCTTATTTATTCACATTTTAGTGGTTCATAAATTATAAATCTGTATGTAATTTAAACATTCAGCCATCAGAAGGTCTTGTGAGAAGAGTAGTGGTGAGGGGGATGATAAATAGACTCTCAGATAATTAAAGGAACACCAGTTGCAGGTCAGCAAGAAAATTCTTGCATTATTATTTTTCTTTTAATAGAGAACCCAGATTTAAGATGGCTGCTGCCACCTCACGGGTAAACAAATAACACAAATGCCACAGCAAATAACAATACACAACAACGTTTCACTTCCGTTAAACAAAGGAAACGTTTCCAAGGAGCGACAGAAATCAGAATAGCAGTCTAAGCAATTCTGCTCAGCAATTCTGTCTCCAGACAAAACCAGACTCAGAATAATTAAAAAGAACAGGTGCAAGCTAGAACATTCATTGGAATAACATCTCTTTTGTACGTTCTCAGGCACTTTTTGCTAACAATCTGTGTTCTGGCTAACTCGTGTAATCGTTTGATAGGAACAGTTAATCGTTTAGATGTTCCATTAATATATCATGCAAAGCATATATCTGAAAGAGCATCGTAAGACCTCTATGAATAGAGCTTTGGACCTTTTTTCAAGGTCCTTTTTAGAATTCTCCAGCTAATAAGTCAGGCCCTTTAAAACAGCATTTTCAAACCTTCCTTCTCACGTTGTTAGTAAAGTGATCTGCTTGGCTTTCAGAGAGTTTGTGAGAAGGTCTGGGCACAGGGCCAGCTGCTGTCCTTAACCAGATGTATTGAATTAAGAATACACCGCTTCTATAACCTGTGCTAATTCATTCCCCTCAGCCAGAGTATTTTCTTGCGTACTTGATGTACAATCTATAGAAACAATTTCGCTGACATCAGATATGCTTATAAATAGAATGTCTGCCCCGCGACAGTTCTGTAGCTATACCAACAGGAACAAAACACCCACAAGTGTTGTACTGTGCTTGGAACTGGGATGCTAACAAACATTTTCCCCTAAAGCATCCAAATTTGACCACTGCTGGAGGCAAAGTACTGGACTAGAGGCACATAGGACTTGCCAAACTGGAAGAGACCAATGTCTCTACCTAGCTGTAGACTCCTTTCTCCTGTCCCCTTTCTTGGGGTGTGTGTGACAGGTTTGATTTGGATGCTTCATCTAAGTCTTCCACCGTTTTCTTCTCTCCTCTGCTTCTTCTCCAGGTCCCGTCCTCTTCTTCCTTCCATCGCAACCGGAATCTTCCCCATATCTCTCTTTTTTTCAATACAATTCCAGGCTCTGCGTCTTTCTGTCCCTTCAAGTATGAGTAACCCTGATCCTCCTGGCCTGGACCCAGTGGCTCCTGTTCCTGACATGTATTACACATTATATAGTACATTATTAACCATAATGAAACCCAAACCAATTATTAATTCATCCTCTATATTGGCTCTCCAGACTTCTTGCTCAAATTCCAGAGGTCCAGTTTTCAAACCCATTTTTCCCAAAATTTGAGGCGTGCACTTCTCCCTTCTGTGACTAACTAGGTGAGTCAGTTTTGGATCCCTTATTCCCCAGCCTTTGTAGCATGCCTGGTTTAATAACTGTTCTGTTGGAGCCAGTGTCCACGGTTTCATAGGTCCTATTGCACACTTAATAGGCAGACTCCCATTCTTGTTTTTTAACTGTCTAGACCAAAAAAAAAAAAAAAAGGTGGGGCTGATCCTTGTACCTCCAAGCTGTGCCCCTTCATCTGGTGCCCCCTCCCCCTTTTTCCAAATCGGGAGGAGGCTTTCACTAGACACTGAGATGCTCTGTCCTGGCCTGCCTTAAATTTAGAACAGTCTTTTTATGGCCATTTTTTTTCAAAGCATCAGCATTTAACTGAACTGCTTCCTTAATTTTTGTATTATTGCCAATTTCCCTTGTTTTATAAACCAAATTTAACACTTTATAATCATTCAAAAATGTCACAAACCAGATTAGAACCCCCCTCTTATCGTACATATTAGACACAGCGCTGTACTTGGAGGGCTCGCGGCAATCCGCTTCCATCTTCCTTGCTGCTGCTGCTTCCCCTTCTGGTGCTCTGCTGCAAGGAAAGAGTCGAGCTGGGTGGCAGTTTCCATAGCCACTCACAGTATCTCTGGCCTCCTTTTGCTGATCTGCAAGTCTGAGTCCAGCGGAGTGTCTATAAATTGGTCCATTGTCAAGGCTTTTGAATGATTTGTATTACCGTAGTGCCTAGGAGCCCTCGTCACGGACCAGTATTCCATTGCACTAGGCACTGTACACACATACACACACAACAAAAAAATGGTCCCTGCCCCGAAGCGGTTACAAACCTGGTCCTCTTCCTGGCTCCAGCAAGCTGTCTTCCCTGGGGCAAGTGGGGACTTTGTCCCTGCACCCCTAGAGTGCTCCTTCCATGTACATCTAAGGATGACCACAAAGTTCTCCATTTACTGCAGGTATTAAAAAGCTCTTAATTCAAGAGAGTCTTTGGCACAGTGTCTTGGTTTTGGCTTTATTTGCTGTCTTAAGCTCAAATGTTTCTATTCATTAAAGGGCTGAGCGGGCAAGGCGCTGAGCACCTCCAGAGGGGCACTGGAGTGCCTTTACCTCTTGCTGAAGTCAGTGGACCTTGTAGGTGCTCAGCCTTTTGCAGGACTGGGCCTTTAATCTGTATTATTTTTTGTGTAAAGCACTTGGGTTAGCTTGGCATGGCAGACACTATGTAAATATGAATGATTAATATCATTTTTTTTCACTGTGCAAGTGGTCAAAGTCACACCTGTCCTCTCCAGCTAGTGAGAGTCAATATATCAACAGATGTGGTATGTCTCCCGCTGTGTAAGAGACGCCACCAGACATTGTTCTCCGGTGAACTTTCTTTTAACATCCCCTCTTGGCACAATATCTCAGCTCTCCAGGGCACTGTGTGCAATCCCCAATTTGGACAAACGGCTGAGCTTGACCCTGCCAGAATGACGTCAAAACCTGCAACATTGCACATCATTTCAACACTGGCAGAGCTAAGGTCTCTGGGCCTGATGGTGTCTGCTGCTGCACAACAGAAATCGGCCCATGACAGTTTGATCCAAGCAGCACAATTAATAGGTTACCAAATGGCAGTGCGGGTAGCTCATGTTGCTTTGTGAGTGGAAGGATATCTGCTTACATGATTGGCCATCTCCTGCAAATTCCAGCTGCTCCAGAGGTCATGAAACCTGTGATTGAAAGTGGATGGAAATTGCTCTTTAAAAGGAACATAAGCTGGCTTCAACCTGGACAGCTGCTGCTGGGGCAGCAGTTGATATAAAAATCCAGAGATATTGCAGCCTTTTCTGGGCTTGGGGTTGAGACTGTGCCCCAGGCTAGTGTGATAATCGTGGAAGGGCAGCAAATGGCTTGAGTGATGGTGAGCCGTAAATCACCAGGGCTAGTAAGCCCCCGGAGATAGACTCTAGACTCATCTCCTTGTGAGCGGTCTGAGGAGCAAAATTCTGTTGTCTCCTAATGAGCAGCTCAAAACAGTCAATGCTGGTTAAGCTCTGCTGAGGGTCATGGTGACAAAGAAAGAGCATAAGATTATAAGCAATGGTTGTGAATTGGCACTTGTGAAAAGTTTTGATAAAAGTGAGGCAACTGCCAAAAGTCACTGTTTCCTAGAGGGAAGATTCATCCCTGGTGGCACAGGGAAGAGAGGGACACGTTCTGACATCAGTGGAGAGACATCTCCTGACCATGCGGAGGAGAGCTGGTGTTTCTGTCACCACCCTCCCCGAGAAATGATGCCAGGGCAGGAGCTGTAGCTAACGAGGAGCCCTGCCAATGTGTGTTGCTAAGTGGATGCAATGAATCAGTGCATCAATGGACCACATTAGCCCTACCAGCACGTCAACCAGTGCCACCCTCTGCTGGCCTTTCACAGCCATGCCATCCCCTGCTTTACACCTGCCAAACCCAGGTATAAAGCAGGGCTGATTATAGCCATCTACCAATAAAAATACTGCATCTGATTCTGTCCCACAGTCAGTTGCATATTTGTCTACTCTAGTCCACGTTGCATTTTGACAGTTCTGAATTTCTATGGAAAGCGTATTTTTCTTTAAACAGATATAAACACTCCCCAGCAGTCCATGCACTCTGAACATGGCAGCACTGTGGTAGTGCATGAGAATCAGAAGGATAAATTGACTAGAAGTTGATTAGAAACAAAAATGAAAATGTTTAGTCTGTTTTCATTGTCCAAGGTAAGAGAAGTGCAAAAAGGGCACACACAGAAGAGTGTAAAGCAAATCTACTAATGTTTTGTGTGTTTAAAGAATCAGTGTTAACAGTTTAGTGTTAAAACACAGGTAAAAAAAACCCCAGAGTTTATATATAACTGGAAACAGAACTGAGCCAAATCCTCAAAACTGATCAGTGTGAACACCGGGGAAATTTGGACTGACATCCAGACTTTGCATCTGGCCCTTATATCCCTATAATGGGCTCCATGCTGAGACTGATAGGAAGATTGCTGATTAGTACCAATTATGTTGGTATTTCTGTGGGTTTGTCTACACATGAAAATGTATCCAGAATAAGATAAGGTGTGAATTTAAAACAGATTAACTATTCCTGATTAGCTCTGTGTGAATGTGCCTATTCTGGAATAAGAATACTTTATTCCAAATTAGTTTATACCAGTTTACAGATGGGGGAAACTGAGGCACAGAGCGGTGAAGTGGCTTGCCCAAGATTACACAATAAGTTAAAACAAAAATAGGGAGAACGGAATCTGGGAATGGAAACGAAAATGCTTCATTCCCAGCAACATTCTCTGATCCCTGGACCATAGCCACTCCCTCTCTAGCAATGTCTCCTGGAGAATTCAGCTCTCAGTTACACCTGTGGAGGCCCACTGACTACAGAGGCACTACAAGAATGCCATCAAAGGGTAGAATTTTTGCAAAGAAAATTGCTTATTCATGGTTCATGACATTCATCATAAGTCGGAACTTGTCCCAAAACAACCTCTCTGATCAGAAAACCCTCAAATTCTGAGTTGAACCAATAACTATCTGAACCTCGAACTCCATAGTAAGTCTAATAATGGACTTGAAAACACTGGATGTGAGCACCACTGACCTTTGGGCAAGAATGGATCCAGATGGTCTGAATCTGTACCTTGTGGATTGACTCAGTTGCTACTAAAGGCTAGTAAGTGGGTGGGTGGGTGGGGGGAGTTTGGAATACAAAATTATATCACAATGTATTTTTCAATAAAAAAATCTGGGATTTTAAAAAAATATTCTACTGAGAATATCCACTCTGTGCCAGGCAATCACCTCTCAATAGCAGCTCAGTAAAAGACTATCCAATATGAAAAAATTGGGCAGAAACTTCAGCCAGTGGTGCTGCTCTGAAACAAGGTATTATTTTGCAAGCTAGTCTGGAAGAATTGGTCTTGCCAAATACTAAAACTGGGCTTCAGAATGACTGCTGAGTGCATAATTAATCCCCCAGGAGCACGGAGTCTGGACAGATGTAAAACAGAGCAGAAAAAATGTATATGAAGAATTAACTTTAAAAAACAAGCGAGGGCATTAGTCTCATTAGAGTTATAGCTCATCATTCATTTAATTTTATTTCTGTGCTGAGTAGAAACATTGTTTTTAACCCCAGCAATGAAGCAGGATTCTTCTTTCTTTTTCAAAGGCAGCTGGAAATTGCTGTGTATAATGTTGTTACTTTGATATGATCCGAAGTTATCTGGTCCATTCCTCACGTGAATGTGAATCCACAAAGAACTGCCAGTCAGAAAAGCAGCTCTTGCTTTCTTGAGAAATCCATGAAGGAATATGCACAATGTGCCCAGACGTTTAATGGCATCATCAGGAGCCAGATGGAGAGCCGGTAGCCCGCCATCAAAATAAGTCAGTGGGCACTCGACAGTGATATGTGACACAGTCTGAAGTTGATCGTGTGACTTCTGACTTTCAAGGGGTTGGTGAGAAACAGGGATAGAGCTGTCTCCCAAATCCTGACCCATGCACAAAGCTTAGTAAATGGGATTTATGCAGGGCTTGGAGAAGCAAAGGACCTCTCCTCTGAGGTTGGGGAGAACCAATGGCTCCTATGGTTCTCCAGGGGAGAAACAGTGTCTGTGGCTCCTGTCCTATCCATCTGCCCATGGCAGGGAGGTTGGCCATAGCTGATGTTCTACCAGCTATGCTTTCTATCTCCCTCCGAGTTCTACGTCTTCACACAATGTTGAGGAAAGAACCATGATAGAGCACTTGCCCAGTGCCCATCCACAAGGTGAAGGATTTGGCTCTTGCTTGTCTTTGGTACTGAACAACATATCAGTTACTAGACCAACTTCTATTGGTGAGAGAGAGAAACTTTTGAGCTTACACAGAAGTTGGTCCAGTAAAAGATATTGCCTCACCCAACTTGTCTCTAATATCCTGGGACCAACATGGCTACAACAACACTGCATACAACATTTCAGCTGCAAGAAGAAAGGTCACTTGTCTCAGGCACTACAGATACCTGGGCATGTCTACTGCTCTAGCCACTCAAATGGATTTTCCAAAGACCCACCAACAGGCAGACTAAGGGTTTGTGGTCTTTTGCTCCCATTGCGATGTTAGCAGCAGCAGTTTACTAATAACACTATTCACAGAGTAGTGCTAGTGTCACTTTGCATGCTTGGTGCTCAAAAAAGTAATGATGAAATAAACCACATTAATTCTAAGAGGAATTGCAGTAATATTAAACAATAAATTACTCCAGTAAAGTATGAAATCAGTCCCCCTGAGTTATTCAGTTGTTTTCAGTGAATTGATTGCCCAGTGGGTTAACAGTCCTGAAGACCAAAGTTCTCTGTTTCTTAGAGGAGGCTCTGAAGCAAAAGCCTCAGATCTGAACATCCTGAATTCTGGGGAAGTTCAAGACTTTGCAATTCAGGCCTATTCCTCCTGTTTAGATGACCCTCCTAAGAGATTCAGCACAGCTTCCAATTCTGCTTCACACTTTAGCTTCAACCCTGACCAGGAGAGGTCAGATCTCCAGGTGAGCGAGGAGTTCAGTTTCCTTGTCCATCCAGTGTTTGGCCTCTCCACTGAGGCTAGGGCTAATTAGTGTCAGTTGCAATGCTGTTTTTTTTACCAGATGTGGCCACATAAACTGGACTAACTTTTTTTGCATCTTGGGCTGGAATTGCATTGGTGGTGAGGCGAGACCCTCTGCACCTCATTTGCCAACCCCTGGAGTTATTCTTACCATTCCTCACTTTAATGTGAATCCACAAAGACCAGCCAGACAGGCAGTTCTTTCTTGAAAATATTTAAACTTGCTTGGGAAGTCCAGGAAAATCAGTTTCCCAGTTAATACCAAGCCCAGTGCTGGCAATGCAGGATGGACACAATGCAGTCATGGCTGCTCAGTCCAGTAAACTTTGTTTCCAAATCCACTGGCCTCTTCCCAGTTTGCAAAAAGAATCAATTCCCCCAACTACCCCAAAGGGATCCTAAACACATGTGACTAGGTCTGGCATATTCTATCCAGGAGAGGGCAGGGAAGCACAGCTTATTACAGACTCACTACTGAACAGGAGTCCGCTATCTCAGTGAGATTGTTCCTTCACATCTTCCAGTCTACTCGGCTTTCCTCAACACAATAGAGTTGATGTAGGCATTGTATAAAAATCCCCCTAAAGTGGTTGCAAATGAGTTTGCATCCACTCCTGAGCTCATTTTCACAAAGGATTGTTCTGACCAGGGCTGGTCTATTAACTGTTAGTTTTGCTTTTTTTGTTCCCTCTTGCATTGGGCCTTACCAGTTACATGGATAAATGGTTCTAGTGCTGCTTGGGAACCAAAAGTTCAAAGAGTTCAGGCTCAGTTTGACATCACTTCAAGTTCAATTCAACAGTGCCAGTGTCAGAACATTTCCACCATTGCTTTAGAAATGGATCCATGTCACTGAGAAGAGCATAAGGGCTCTGTGCCCCAATTTTGCTCTCAGATACACCTATGGAACTCGCATTGAAGCAAAGGAGGGTTTTGTGCATGCAGATATGGGGGCAGAACTGTGCCTAATGTACACCCAGGAAAAAATGGCATCTAGACATTTTGCTCCGATTGTCTCTCTCAGCATCTGAATAAACAAAGCATTTGGGAAACGAAGAACCTTTGCCCAGATACCAAGCCTCTTTGATTTTCCAGAGGGCGCCAATATAACAAGCCCTCTGGGCCTGTGACTCAGACTCCAAAAGGCAACATCATTTCCAAACCAGCAAAATAAAATAAAATAATAGAATGCTGCCCCTGCAGCGTAGATGTCCTTGTGAGGCCAAAGAAATTTGGCCCTGCGGTTATTGTTGCTGTTTCCATCTTGCACTGCAATACTGCAGCAGAGAATAAACACATTCTTTGTGTCAATATTACTGTAGCACTAAGAGGACTTGCAGTTCTTATCTGCTAACGTTCAAGGACTGCAAATTAATGTGATCACAACATCACTGCTGTGCTGGAGGGCTTAACAGTTTTCCATTATTAATCCACTTTATAGCTAGGTTCCAGGATTGAAAAAATATATGTCTTGGTGCTGAAAAATGTGAGCCACAAGATCTCAGCTGTGGAGACCTATTTATTTTGCAGAACATAGAAAGTATTGATTTGGGAACTTTTGAGTTACAAAAGTCCCAAATAAAATCTGAACATTTTTCAGCCTGATTGTTTTGTGCTTTTGTCATGGAAAAAGCGGCTGTGATTCATAAATCACATATAAATGTGTGGGTAATTGATCCAGCATGAGGACCCTTTGTTCTGCTAAATGGCCATTTGCTTCAATTGCTTTTTAGGCATTTGCTGCATTGGCAAGTGGGAAACAGCTGGAGCTGGGAATATGGCAGAAGCAAAATGCGTTACCTTTAGAATTTGTCTACGCTACAGAGCATTGGCTGTCAAGGCCTCCTACCTTAGACTCAGAGTAAGCATGCAGAATGGCTATACTATCTCCCCAAAATACATTATCTACAGAAGCTCTTGTGTCAACATAGTTGCATCTACACCAGGGATTTACCGGCGTAGCTCTGTCGGCTAGGGGATGTGGGTTTTGTTCACAGCCCGAGCCGACATAGCTATGCTAGCAACGCTTGGCTGAGTAGACCAGGACCAGGAATCCAAGGAAACTACGTTGCTCAACAGTGACCTCTCTGGTTGACCATTGTTCGAGTTCAAAGACCATCCTCTCCAGTCCCCCCAAAACTGGAAAGTTGGTGATGGTAACACAATACTTCGAGAATACTCACAGCTCACACACATGCATGGTAAACCTGTTGAAAGAAAGAAAAAAAGCAGTCCACGTACAAACTGGCATGTTTAGCAATATGCAGACACAGCCAAAAAATTCACACTGCAAGGACAACTCCTGACTGCAGGCAGTGCTTAACTTATGCCAGGGCTGCGCCGCGGTACCTCTAAGGTTGGCAGTTCATATCCCCAGCACCTCAGGGCTTGCTGCATCACTTATGAATGTAAAAAAAATTGCTTGAGTCCCAGCACCTAATTGTTTGAGGCGAGCCCTGGCACCTCTTTCATTACAAATTAAGCACTGATTGCAGGGAAGGGACCAGAAAACCGCACCAGTCTTTTCAAAAAAAGCTTCAATCTCTACTTCCATGTTTCTGTGATACATTAGCACTGAGGAAATTTAGACCACAGATTAACTTTTAGAACATGTGATCCTATCATCTGTGTGTCTGTCTATGGGTATGTCTTCACTACCCGCCAGATCGGCAGGTAGCGATCAATCCAGCAGGGATCGATTTATCGTGTCTAGCCTAGACGCGATCAATCGACCCCCGAGCGATCTCCCGTCGACTCTTGTACTCCAGTGCTGCAAAAGGCGCAAGCAGAGTCGATGGGGGAGCGGCAGCAGTCGACTCACCAAGGTGAAGACACCACGGTAAGTTGATCTAAGTACGTCGACTTCAGCTACGTTATTCACATAGCTAAAGTTGCGTAACTTAGCTCGATCCCTCCACCAGTGTAGACCAGGGCTATATGTTTGTCTAGGCATTTATACCAAACTGATCACCAAAGATTGTGACACTCCAGGGAGGAAGGGGTGAAATGAGGAAATTTGCCAAATAAAATCTACATTTAAAAAAGAGGTGAGAGAATGGCAAAACCAATAATCTTTTCAATCAAAGATCATCCAACCCCAAGTCCCAGGTGCAGTGATCATGACTGTTAACTGTTTTCTTGTCATTCCCCATTGTGCTATGGAGGTGCTGAGGGAAACATAACTGATCCGTGATGTTTGTGTAGTGGAACAGCTATTGCCTGTATACAGAAACATCACACCTGTCTTTTTACTTCAGATTTGATTTAACTTCACGCTAGTCACATATTTCTGTTCACAAGGAATGGGCACGATTCTGTGTTGGTTTCTGCCGTTTGGCTAAAATCACATGCTCTCATTCAGCCCAAGTTACTGTGAACTTCAGTGGAGTTGCACAGGTTTACGGCAATGGTGGATTTGTCTCATTATCATCAAGACAAACTAAAGGTCCAATCTTAGTCACTACTCAGGCATTGACTTCAGCGGGAGTTTTATTTAAAGAAGAACAGAAGGTTCCAGGCCTAATACATTAAAACAAGCATGAAATTGACACCTGCACAGAGGGCAAGCACGAGACCTATGAACCACTTAAATTCCATTTAGGTGGAAGTCTGGCTCTCTACACAGTGGTGAATTTCACCCTATGGCAGCAAATATTTATAAAAAGTGTGCAATTATTAATAGTATTATAGTATTTGTGTGCAATTACATGTGCTTTGGAGGATGGGATTAAAATTCAAAATGATCTGGACAAACTGGAGAAATGGTCTGAAGTAAATAGGATGCAATTCAATAAGGACAAATGCAAAGTACTCCATTTATGAAGGACCAATCACTTGCACACATACTAAATGGGAAATGACTGCCTAGGAAGGAGTACTGCAGAAAGGGATCTGGGTGTCATAGTGGATCACAAACTAAATATGAGTCAACAGTATAACACTGTTGCAAAAAAAGCAAACATCATTCTGGGATGTATTAGCAGGAGTGTTGTAAGCAGGACACAAGAAGTAATTCTTCCCCTCTACTCCGCACTGATAAGGCTTCAGCTGCAATATTGTGTCCAGTTCTGGGAACCACATTTCAGGAAAGATGTGGACACATTGGAGAAAGTCCAGAGGAGAGCAACAAAAGTGATTAAAGGTCTAGAAAACATGACGTGTGAAGGAAGATGGAAAAAATTGGGTTTGTTTAGTCTGGAGAAGAAAAGACGGAGAGGGGACATGATAACAGTTTTCAAGATATAAAAGGTTGTTACAAGGAGGAGGGTGAAAAAAATTGTTCTCCTTAACCTCTGAGAAGCAATGGGCTTAAACTGCAGCAAGGGAGGTTTAGGTTGAACATTAGGAAAAACTTCCTAACTGTCAGCGTAGTTAAGTACAGGAACAAATTGCTTAAGGAGGTTGTGGAAACTCCGTCACTGGAGGTTTTGAAGAACAGGTTAGACAAACACCTGTCAGGAATGGTCTAGTTATTACGTAGTCCTACCTTGAGTGTAGGCGACTGGACTAGATGACCTCTCGAGGTCCTTTCCAGTCCTACAATTCTGTGAGTCTATAAAGGAGTCAACTCCATATGATCCCTTGTATAAAGAAACCTATAGGCCAAAATCAACATTGAGCCACCCTTTCATTAAAGCAACAATAGAAACTTCGGATAGCTTCTTTAGAAAGCCAAGCCCATACCCATCACCTCTAATATCCATAGTAGATAATATAAAATGTAACCCCACTAAAAGCCTGGGAAATTTTGACAATTGAGAACTGACAGGTATATCAAAATTCAGCCAGCTGTTTAGAGATAAAATATTTAGATTACTTGATGAAATACAACTTGCAAAAGACACCAAAATTCTATTATATCAATGCCTGCAACAGACATTTTTCAACCTCCTTCCACCAAGGCAAACCAAAATAGAAAATTGATGGAATTTGAAAAATTACTCACTCTATCGTTTCTACATACAGGCTTGCTTTCTGTTCTATACAAAGTAATCTCTAGCTGTTACTTAGAGGAAATAATTACGTTCATGAAAAGTTGGAAAGTTGATGTAGCATAGACACCAAAACTGAGGAATGGGAGAACAAATGGAGCTATAGTCCTTACACCTCAACAAACACATTAATCAAAAATTACATTAAAATTCTTTATCAGTGGTACTTAACTCCCCATAAAATTAAATGAATTTATAGTACAAGGACAGGCAAATTCTGGAGAGCATGTAATGAAATGGGGGGATTTCTCCGGGTACGTTAGATGTGCCCACAAATTAAGACATTTTGGAAAGCCGTAAGAGAACTGGGTGTTAGCTGTCAGAAAACCCCTTAGTATTTTTATTAAATTGTCCTGAAAACCCTGCATCTTATAAAAGTCATAAAGAACTGATCACTCATCTCCTGGCTGCTGCTAGAATTACTCTAGTAAGGTGGTGGAAGAGGAGTGACTCCTCTAAAACTATTAACTGGCATCAAAAAGTGTGGGAAATTCCGGAACTAGAAAAACTCACTTATCAAGTCAGAGATCTACAGGAGACAAGCAAAAAAATATATAACTACTTAGAAGTCTGGTAGAACTTTCTGAAATTTGCTGGAAGAGGGGCATCGCCCGCCATCAAACCTGATAGCTTGAGAACTTTTTTTGAATCCTAAGGAATCAAGAAACCCCTTCAACAATTGTCAACATTAAACTCAAAGTCAAGATATTTAAGTAAGGAAAATAGATAGGAGGAAGAAGGAGAAAAGCATGATATTGTGTAGAGGTTTGATAGGTCAACTAAGTAACAGATTGTGTATTTAAATGTAAGAAAAATAAAAGTTTGGACCTAAACATGAGATAATGAAAGCTTTTAACTAACACTACCAACTGACAAGACAGAAAAGGAAGACAAAGTAGAAATGCATCAACCACAATATGTGATCAGTAGCACTAAGTTGAAGAAAGCGCCAGGTAGCAGGTCTCATCAATACAACTTTAGGGACTTCTATAGGCCAATTTATAATTGTGTGTTTGTGTATATACAAAGTGTATTTCTACTAATGTTGTAGAATAAGGTTTATAAGATTGCTGTTATAAAAAAATGGATCTGTTAATAAAATAAAATATAAAGGAATCATCTTTAGCATCTGGAGGACAGTCCTGAAAGTCCTCTACTGCGTCCCCATCCTTATATTTCAGTCATAATGATGCTAAAATGAAGGCTCTAATAAAGAACACTTGATTTTGGTTGTTCCTAAGATATTAATTACAGTGTGTGTGAATTTCACATCTGTGCAGTGGGGTCCGCAGGAGTCCTATTTAAGTCCCACTTGGATCCTATTTTGAGGTCTTGGAACTTAGATGGTGCAAAAGCATTGTTCCTGGTCCCTTTGCATGGTGGTGTATTTCACCCATTCTCAAGCAGTATAGCACTTGAATTTAAAGTAAACAATGAAGTAGGAAATTTGCAAAGTCTAATGTGGATAAAAATATTTGAGGCCAAGTTCTTGGCTGGTGTAACTCCATTGCATTTAGCCCTTGATATTTTCACATATATCTAACATATATCAAGTGTGTATGTGTATATACTATTCATTGAAATGTGTATACATGTGTGTGTCTGTGTGTATTCTCTTTTTTTTCAATGAAAACACTTTTATTTTTTTAATTTAAACCTACCCCTGCAATGTTGGAAACTGAAACACAGCTGTATGTGTGCAGAACAGCTGGAAAATGAAAGAGTTCAGTCTAGTTTCACTGAGTAAACAGGTGACATGCAAAAAAACTAAACCAAACCAACCAGAAGGAAAACTGATCATAAATGATGAAAAAAATTGATTTTTTTTCACTTTTAACAATGTATTATAATCGTATTAGTAACAAAAATAAGTATTCTTTAAAACTCTTCCTATGAATCCTTCTAGCTCCCCTCCCCACCTGTTTTCGCCACAAGTTTAATCTTATCTTCACCTTCTAGGGTCTGCATAGCTCCACTCCTCTCTGACCTGATTTTTTATCACATCATACCTTGCCCTCTCCTCTCCCCTAATGATGCCAGCCTTTGTGCATTATCCACCCACCCACCCCTACATACAGCTGGCTCCATGTCTTCTTCTACCCCACCCCTCTGATTAGGATATCTTCCCAGCTATTATGCACCAAGCCTTTATCCTCTGTCCATTCATACGCTCCTTCTGAGATGCTCCCAAGAAATGAGTCAGCAAGAGCAATTTCCCACTGAGTTCTCTCTGTTCTGTGTCTGTGTTGTCTTATTTAAGCTATAACCTCTTCAAAGTAGGGACTGTCTGTATTTTGTGTCTGACACAAGGCTGAGCAGATTATTGGCAGGCACTTAAAAACAATTGAGTGGAAGGATGGTCTGGTAGTTAAGACTGGGACTCAGGAGATCTGGCTTTAAATCCTACCTCTACCACAGACTTTCTGTTCTGCCTTGAGCAAGTGGCTTAATCTCTCTGTGCCTTGGTTTCCCCATCTGTCAAACAGGGATAATCAAGCTTCCTTTCTCAGATCCTTTTTCCTGCCTTGTCTATTTAGGAGATAAGCTCTTTGGGGGCAGTGACTATCCCTTGGTATGTGTTTCCACAGCACAGAACAACACAGTTGGGCTTTGATATTGGTGATATTTAATGCAAATAACTGAGAGTATTTGTTGCTGTGATTAATCATTTTAAATTTTGACATGGTCCTTTCCCCAGTGTTCAAACACCTCTGCTAAAAATGGATCGACATTTTGTTGAAAAGAATTGAATCAGGTTCAGTGCATGTTTGTCCTGCATCCTTTCCAAACAGCAGCAGCCCAGGGCCCATCAGAAACCAAGGACAGAGAAGGCAAGAGGGAAATGGATTCAGATCCATTCATAAGACTGGCATGTGTCTTGAACATTTCCAGCTTTGCAGACTACAATACCACTCCAACCATCCTCCTACACACCCCCACCAACCCAAACCTAGCCCTTTTAGAGAAGAATTCTCCATGTGGTTTCTTCCAGGTTTTGCAGTCCTCAAAATATATTTCTCTCTCTCATTCACATGATCTTCACTGTCATGGCTCAGAGATAGAGTAAGCAGGGAAGCAGCCAAACATTCCTGCCTGAGCTTGGCTGGCTGTGATACAGAACAGGAGGGGCAGGCAGGAGAGGGAGCGGAGGCGGAGGGGAAGGCAGAGGCAGAGAGAGGATAGGGTGCCAGATGCTTCCATTGACGACAAAACCCTCCGGCCAGCCCCTTTGCTTCTGCTTTGGCCAATGATGTGAGCAGCTTTGGTCGAGCCTCTTTCAAGCCTTCCCCTGCCTTCACTGTGATAACCTCCCTGGCAGTCATGTGATGGGGATATAGTACTACACTAGGGGAGCTAAAGGACACATCAGCAGCCCTGCCACTGCTGTTGCAAATCGGGACCCTGCCTCCAGGCAGTTTTCAAGGACAACAGTTAACAAGCGGCCAGGCCCCCTCCTTAGGAGCGCTGTGGCGTTTGGTGATTGCTGGGGTGTTGCGCTGGTTCTGAATGCCACGAGGAGCCGTTGCCCGCTGGGATATTGCTTGCCTTTGATCTGGGGTGTTTTTTGGTTTTTTTTGGTGTGTGTGTCTGTGCAGAAAAGTTCAGGTAAGGAGTAAAGACACGTTTCTCACCCGCAGGGCGGGGGCCGAACGGTGTCCCGTAGCGTAGAGCATCCTGCCCGCATGGGGCTGCTGGCCGGGTTAGCGCTGCCCGGGGGGCGCGTGGAGCCCCGGGGTCAAGGGAAGGAGATCTCCGGGGTCGGGGGGGGGGGGGGGGGGGGGGGGGCATGCTGGAGAGAAGCTCTGGGATCAGCGAGGGGGAGGGGGAAGGAGGAGATCCGGACTTGTTGAAGTGCCGTGCAAAGGGGTGTGTGTGTGTGGGGGGGGACACCTTCGTGCCATCCAGTCCCAATGGACTCTGGAAGAGAAGACCCCACAAGCTGGCTGTGTTTACACGGGCTCCTCTTTCTGCTGGGGGGGCGGGGGAGCTGGTCGGGCAGGAGCCGGGGCGATGTTTACAACCATATGTTGGCCGGACTGGCAGAGAAGGGACAATTCGCTCTGCCCAGCGCTGAGACCCGCCGGGAATCACCCCTCTCTCAAAGCCAGGAGCCTGCCCGCTCTCTGCCGATGCAATGCGGGCTCGTCCTGCGCCCCGGCATTAGAGAGCTGCCCCCCTTTGCACCCCCACCCTAGACGCGGAGGACTAGCTCTTTGCAGCAGGATAACGAGTAGATGGTTAAAGCTCCCCCCCCCCCACACACCCACACTCTTTTCTTTGCACGGGGGTGACGGCACGCGGCGTTGCGATGCATGGATGTGGATTGCAGAGGTCGGTTGTTTTGTGGCTCCGGACAGGAGCAAAAGGGAGACACCCCCCCCCACCCCCACCCCAAAGGAGAGCATCGGGCTGCAAAGCTCAAGCCCATCTCCCCCGGGCGCGCTGGGAGGCGCGTGCAGCTCGGTCGGCCGGGGCTGCTCGGGAAGGCGCTGGTGGGGAGCAGGAGGAGGAGGCTGTGTGTGCTCTGCTCGCAGGCTGTTATGGTAATGTTGACAGGAGAAGCAGCGAGGCAGGGTTACTCTCGGTCAAGCAGAGCTCTGGGGCCGAGGAAAGGGGGGGGGGAGCAGTAGCAATGCACTGGGTTCCTTCGCTTCTTAGCCCCGCCAGGTGGGCTAAACACCCCCCAAAGGCAACCCAAAATCCTGGGCTGACCCACAGCCTGGCAAGGCCGAGGGGCTCTGAAATGCAGCATCCCCTCTCCCCGCTTTCTGCCCCGCGCAACGACTCAGTGGCAGGGGATCCATTCACTATTGAGAAATTAGCATAGAAATGCCTGGAACGAATGTGTGATCGGCATGTGTATGCGAGCGAGGCAGCGGATTACTGCTTCCCCAGCGCGGCAGCGGTTGCTCTAGATTAAAGTGTTTCCTCGTTAAGAAGGCAGGGGAAAGTGGAAGAGCTTTTCAGAAGCCTGCTTTCTCCAAAAGGGTTCTGGGGCCTTTGCAAGCTGTGGAATGAGGAAACCAGGCGAGCTGGAAAGCATTCTTCTGAGCTTCCTAATAACGCTCAAAAAACAACAAGGAGTCCGGAGGCGCCTTAAAGACTAACAGATTTATTTGGTCATAAGCTTTCGTGGGTAAAAAACCCACTTCTTCAGATGCTAACCCTTAGGCTGTCCCCCAACACCACCCCTTTAAAAGTAGCGATCACCATATCATGCTGTATCAAATGCATCCTCTCTTTAGTGCACCTTGCGGAGGTAATCCTTGGCATGACTACTCTGTATTGTAAAATGTACTGTAAAGAGGCTCCATACCAGGAAAATTACTTTGGAGAACTCATTTCAGTAATGCAGCTCCCAGGCTGCTAATGGATGTTTCTATTTTAAAAATGCCTTTATATGTTAACTGGCTCCTTTGAAATTCAAGGCCCACTGTGTTTCAAAGTCACTTTATAGTCAGTTTTATGGCCCAATTGGAGCAGGAGCAGGCCCTTACACATTTTTAATCCTCAGAGAAAAGCGATTTCCCTGGAAAATGGTTGTCAGCATATCCACAACTGCTTAGCAAGCACCAATTGGCAAAATATGCTATTGGTGTTATCAGTTGTGTGATATGATATTTCCTATGATGTTGTAAACATCACCAGGAATAACAGGCTGCTAAATTTCTGCCTATCTTTCAGCAAGCCTCTGAGGCCTTGACTCTTGTAGTGGTTACTCTGAAACATTGCTGTACAGGGGCATATGTGTTCCATCCTTTTATTAGCCAGTCACTAAACAGACAACTGTAAAACAGAACAATGTGACTCTGGCATAACATGCAAGAAAACAAAGCTGAGAACTCTTTTGAAACTTGGAGACCATAGTGCTGCTGTGCACTGTTAATCAGCTGCTACATTTCACCCCAGAGGTGGCTGCATTTCAATGGCATAAGAAGAGAAGCCTCTTTTATAAATAGTTTTGGAATGCTTATGGATGCAAATGTTGTATATAAATGTTAGATATATGATATAAGCATTACTTTGTATTAACCTAACTGGTTCTTGTTTCTTTGCAAATGTCTGGCTTGGGCCATATCTTTAGCCAAGGTACTGAGGGTCTTTTGCTCTTTAGATTGGCAAGCAGTGTGGACATTTTGTCATTGATTTCAGTGGGAGCAAGAATGGCTTCCAGATTGAAATGGACATTTAAGAAATCTTTACAAAAAAACTTTTTTTTCTATGCTAAGTTTGCTGTCACTCAGATACTTTCTCTCTCTCTCTCTCTCTCTCTCACACACACACTCTCTCTCTCTCTCTCTCACACACACACTCTCTCTCTCTCTCTCTCTCTTTTTAGTAAAAATGTCTTGTGTGCAAAATCTTTGTGGTCACAGCAACAGCAGTGAGAGGTTAGAGCTGGAGCAAAATGGGAATAGGCAGGATTTGAAGCCATCTGCCATATGGGAATGCACCCTCCCTTCTGCCCCACATTAAACTGTGGTTATCTCTGCTTTTGAGGCAAGCAAGACATTAATCAGAGAACTCTTTTTGGAAGCAATAAAAGATTCACAGAGCCAGATTCTGATCTCTGTTCACTGGTCAGCTCCACTGACTTCTGTTGGAGTAATTGAATTTGCACTGAGATCAAAATCTGATTCGTAATCCCCTAGGCATATTTCAGGTATGCTGGCAATCACTTTTACCATTAGAAATGATCATAGGCTAAGGTCACAGAACATGGACACTAACCTTTGTTTGAACTTCCTCACTTTGAGCACATGTGAGTATTTCACTATCAGTTTGCAGGAACAGATGACTGACAGTGGGTGCAAACCAGGAAAATGTACAACTTGGCTTTTAATTCCCCTTTCTTCAAAACCACCACTACCCTCCTCCACACATAAACATAAATAAGGAAGCTGTAGCTTTAAGAAGTGTGTTTTTACTTCTACTTCCTGTGGAACGTTAATAGACTGATGCTGATGGAGCTTGTGAAGGTTGTTGTGCACTGCATCAGCTATAGATTGAGTGCACAGATTTATTTTTATTTCCTCCTAGAAGACAGAGACAGAGGCAATTTGCAGATCAGGCAGCATAGGTGCCCTGGAGTAATAATAAACATCTCCCACCCTTCCCAAAACTGGATGCTATTGACTATTCATGGCAAAGTGTCTTCAGCACAGCAGCACTGCCTGTGGAAAATGAGAGTGTGCAACAAGCTTGACTGGCATTTCCTTCATGCTAGGTCACATGCCTTCTGATTGCCTCTCTCTCTCTCTCTCTCTCACTCTCAAATACACCCTTATTGACAGATCAAATGATATCTATCTCTGCAATCCACATACCTTCCACAGAGAGGCGTGTTTTATGATGTACATATGCAGCTCAGTTTCCAGTCAGTCACCTTGAGCAGAGCAGAGGACCTAGGGCCAGTGTTCAGCAAAGTCTGCACATCTTCACTTTAGCTCCTTAAGGGTTATATTGTGCAGCTGTTAAGCAGTGTTTTCTCAGATAAAACTCCCAGTAAGATTGTTGTGCCTGAATTGAGGGCTGCAGGAATTGCATTGCCTTCACAGGGAGTTTCGCCTGAGAGAGAACTGCAAAATAAGCGTCTGAGCCTGTAGTTCTTTATTTAAGTGAGTAGTCCCACTGACTTCAACCAGAATGCTCAAGTGAGTAAGAGGTTGAAGGATCAGGCCCATTGGCCCTACTAAATTGCGTGTTCCGAATATAACAAAATGCAGTCACTTGCTGTAGTCACAATGAGTTGAAATCCTACGCAAGAGCTTGGTTCCAAGTTCCCAATTTAGAAGTTGGCACCATGTTTAGATCATCTCAGGGCTGTGTATCCAAGTGACAGGCAGCGTGGAGTGATGCACAATCAGCTGGCCTGCCAGCACATGGTAATTAGCCCAGCATGGTGCCAGTCTTATTAAGGGTGATGCAGGTGATGATGACGTTAGCAAACTGATTCATCACATCTGGAAAGGAAAATCTTACTAGTAAATGCTGAAGCACAATAAATATTTTTGGCTCCTGGCAGATTGGTCCTTGCATTATGCTGATTAGCCTATATTTGAATAACTGAGAAAGTTAATAAAAAGTCAATGGAAAGCTATAAGATAAGAAAAGGATTGTGTTCTTTTATGGACCCAAGTTATAAACTTTATTTTTATTTGTTTTTTGGGTGGTAAAAATTTCAACACTTTTTTTTTTCCATTCCCTTCTTTGGCTCTCTGTTTCCTTGTCAGGCAAAAGATTATAAATGTATTTCCTCTTGCCAGTAATAGTCTGAGGAGGCACTGTAAATCTAAGGAACACATAGTTGTGAAATGATTTCTGAAAGAATTCTTTTGCAAACATGTGGTGCAATCTTGGAAAATGCCAAGGCACTCAGAATCCTTTGGGGGTGATACAGCAATATGAAAGCATGTAGCAACATGTGTTCCCAGTGAAACTGCATGCCATTGACTCTCATTTGAGCTAGAGAGATTTGTAGGTCTTCTAGTGCATGGAGGTGAATGATTAAACCTGACTTCTGACTGTCAATATTTTTGTTCCCTATATGCAGGCTTTCGCTTGAACTTTCACTGTGTGGTATATGCTGGTGGGATATCCGTAACAGATTATCCAGGAATGGTGGATCACTTGCTTCCTGCTGATGAATATTTTTCATCCACAAGATCCCCCATTGGATACTTTGGGGACATGATGGCCGGTGGGAGGTCGTATCAGATGCTGCCCTCACCTGTGTCAGAAGATGACAGTGATTCTTCAAGCTTTTGCTCTTGTTCCAGTCCTGATTCCCAGGTTCTCAGCTCTAGCTATGGAAGCACATCTAGCGCTGAAAGTCAAGATAATATTTTAGACTATTTACTGTCCCAGGCTTCCTTGGGGAACACCCCTGCTTCTTGGTGGGACAAAAGGAGACTTCAACCAGTAGTGAAAGAGGAGTATTTCAGATTGCCTGAGTTCGCAGTGGATATGGAAGATTCTGGACCATTTCAGCCCACACTTGAGGAGATTGAGGAGTTTCTGGAAGAAAACATGGAGTTGGATCTCAAGGAAGGGCCTAAAAGTGAGACCAAGGACTTGAGAGCTTGCAGCCAAGTTTCCGTTGCTTCAGTCCAGCAAAAAGACCATCTGGTACCTAGCGTTAATTTAAAAGAAAGTAAAAGTGAACAATCAAGTAGCTCAACAGAAGGTAGCGATGTTTCAAACGGAGCTCTATCCCTGGAGGGAGGGATACCTGTCATGCTCCAAATTCAGCCTGTACAGATCAAACAAGAGTCAAATACAAGCCCTAGTTCACAAGGACCAGCACAAGAGAATATTAAAATTGCACAGCTCCTAGTCAACATTCAAGGACAGACATTTGCACTTGTGCCGCAGATCGTTCAGTCATCCAATTTGAACTTGTCCTCTAAATTTGTCCGCATAGCTCCAGTCCCTATTGCTGCAAAGCCTATTGGGCCAGGAGGCATGATCCAGGGTCAAACGGGGATCATCATGGGCCAGAAATTTCAAAAGAACCCTGCGGCAGAACTCATTAAAATGCACAAATGTTCTTTCCCTGGCTGTACCAAGATGTACACTAAAAGCAGCCATTTGAAAGCGCACCTGAGGAGACACACAGGAGAAAAACCTTTTGCATGCACGTGGCCCGGTTGTGGATGGAGGTCAGTACTGGGATGCAGTCATACTCTGTATCCAATAAACATATCATTCACTTGACATAATATGCCAGCCAAACAGGTTTGTACCAAGTTCATTTATAAACCATTTTGCTGTTCTCTGAAACCTGTTTGGTTGGTTTTAAAATTAAAACCACTTCTCTTAATGTTAGATAATCCAGGGACTTTGGTGAGTTGAATAGCATAGCATTACTGTTGACATTAACTGTACAAAAGTCTAAAAAAATACCCCAGTGACTGGTATTTCATTTCATAATGGCCAGATTAGACTTGCTACTGCAGGCATTGCTTTGTATATTCATTGGTCCCATTGCAACATACCATCTCCAATGTACCATTGATGCAAACTAGGATACACAAAGCAAATTGGGTCATTGGAGCATAGTCACTTCATCACTAATACTACATGGTTGTATGTATTTGTAGATTCAACTACATGGAGGTCAAATACAATCAGTGAAGGGCTATGAACGACATATATGCTTAATAAGACCCTAATAAAATTTTAAAACATTATAAGCAATTTTGTAATTTCCAGAAAAAAATACTAGCTTGGGAATGCTATCTCATTATAGGATATGCTACTCAAATTTAATCTATGTTTATTTTATGTTCTGGTTTAGAAATGTATATTAGTGCCCATCCAGATGTGCTCCTGAGTATTGTACATTTCAAAAGCGAGCATTGGCCTGCTAAACCCAGGGTTGTGAGTTCAATCCTTGAGGGGGCCACTTAGGGATCTGGGGCAAAATCAGTACTTGGTCCTGCTAGTGAAGGCAGGGGGCTGAACTCGATGACCTTTCAGGGTCCCTCCCAGTTCTATGAGATAGGTATATCTCCATATATTATTTATTATTATAATCAGAAGGGCTGGTTAAAAATTTTCTGTCAAAACTTGTCATCAATGGAAAACTGAGTTTTTGAATAAGTAAAAATTTTCACCGAATTTGTCAGCTTTCCTCAAAATTTTTGATTATTCGTTGGAAAACTGGAAACTGACAAATATTTCTTTTGTGATTAAAAAGTTGAAAATTTCCATGGAAACCCCTTCTCCTCCATTTTTCAATCCGCTCTGGAACCCAGCCAGTTTCTTAACACTAGCAATGAAACATCATACTCTGTGATGAAAACCAAACATCATCTCAAATCCCTCCTGTTAAATTATACCAAAAGTATTCGAAAGACTTGGCAAAAGGAAAAACATCCTGTAGTGCTTTGATGAGCAATGAGTGGTTAGGAAATGTGTCACACTCATTGTGAACTGAAGAGATAACAGGAGAGATATGTGTAAAAATGCAGATATGCGAGATATGAGATCACTAGGGATGGATGAATTTGTTTGAAAGGAAAAGATCTGAACTAGTCTGAATCTTGTCCCTTTCCTCAAACTGATACACTGAGGTTTCCCCATTGCTACTAGGGCTGAGTGGATCATTTGTAGCTAATACTTCCTGTGATCAGTTTCCTCCCTTTTCTAATTCATGGCGGTTCCATGAGCAGATTGCAATTTTCCTTAATTTATTTGCTACCAATGAAATTTTTTACAAGCTTTGTTTACTTCCAGCCTTGCGATTCAAAATGAACTGAAATTCGACTGTGTCGCTCAGTTGTGATTGGTCACATAAATCACATGGCATTTTTCCATGCTCTCATTGCATGAGCATAGTCCTTTCTATTTGGCTTTCAGTGTCAATGCTTGCAAGGAGCATATTTAAGATTTGCTTTTCGCTAGCATCTGTGCAAACTTAACGCTTGCTTTCCATGAGCCATGATACTAGTGAAACTTGATTGTCCACATTTTCGTGGAAAGGGAACAAAACAAAGGGTTGAAATGTGGCCAAAATTTAATTCCTTTAAAAAGCTGAATGAATGTTTGTGGGAAATTGATTTGCAGTATTCAGCCAACCACCAGTGACAATGATCCTGACCCAGGCATATTTGAGGTCAGAAGGTGACTTGCCAGGGCTCTGATTCTGCCTCTCTCTGATTCCCCATTGATTTCAGCAGTCCAAGATCAGACCTCAGGAGTCTGTTTGTGAATTGTTCTTTTGTGGATGATCTTCTGTGGATGTAACTTATGAGAACACTGGTATTTTCCAGAATGTCAGTCAAAGGTGAATGATTAGGAATATATATGCAGCAATATGGTCTAATGTTCTCTTGGATGCCTTCCATGGAGAGACACCAAGGATGAGTTTAGCCTCTGAATGTCCAAAACTTTACAAGGGTTAAAGTCTAGTGTGAATGGTGCCTAGCAAAAGTGCCACAAGGGCAATGGAAGGGCATGTAAAGAGAAGTACTGATCCAGATGGTGAGTGCATCTAGAACCTGTAATTTAAAGAGCCAACTGCGTGGACAGCCACAATTCTTTATGGGCAGAAGCCCAGTAGAGGCTAGGGATTAAATAACTTCCATACAAAAAAGGCTTGTTTCTGGCAGTTGGATATTTTTCCAAACCCGTCATTGTGATTGAATCTTTGCATTTAGCATGACTGAGAGCATAAGCCAGAACCCCGGATCCAAATGCCCCATGACTTTGAATGAGTTCTGATCCCAGTTTGAAATTTTTCAGCTGGGGCCCATCACTAACATAGACGAAGGAGGGGGCAGACTTTCAAAGGGGCTGTTTCCCTCTATCACAAATCTCTTAGAATAAGCTTGAGAGTCCAGCACTCCCATGTGTTCTTCTCAGACATCAAAGTCAGATCTGCAGTGACATACCATAGCCAGAGCCAAGTGAGCACTGAATTACACAGTCCCCTTTCATCAGTAAAGCATGTTTACCTTTTCCAGAAGTTCAGGGAGAGCTGTGAGCTCACATGACTAAGTCAAGTACATCTGGAGTCTGTTCTTAGTATTATATCATCCCAAATGAATTTATGCACTGAGATGCTGCTGCTGGTTTCTTCCACGTTCTGTTCCGTGTGTGTATGGTGTATTTCTTTTTCAACAAAATGAACTTAAAATCGGAGTTAATGGAAAATAACAATTTAGAAAAATGCTCCTTGGTATAATTTGAGTCATAGCGTTTAGCTGCGGGTGGGGTGGCAGGGGGAAAAGCTTTTCCTTCTTCCTGTATGGGCAGAACAGCTGAACTAAAACAAACTGCCAACCAACCCTGTGTAAGCTTTAAGTGTAGCAAAGCAAAGTGATGAGCAAGGTTAAACTTTTGCAAGCCGCATACAGCGTGGGATTCCCAAATTCCTTTCTGAAGCTGACTGCTACCAACTTTTGCCCCTCCGTCACAGAAAGCGAGAGCTGCTCTTTTCAGTCTTAGGCAATATGCAAACAGCAGAGTACAGAAACTGCCAGTGACCCATTTAGTCCAGTATCCTGTTGTATCGGTCAGAGCATTGATCCATGTCAGACCAGGTTACACCTTAGGTTCATCTATGTCAGTCGTTCTCAAAGCCGGTCCGCCGCTTGTTCAGGGAAAGCCCCTGGTGGGCCGGGCCAGTTTGTTTACCTGCCACGTCCACAGGTTCAGCCGATCGTGGCTCCCACTGGCCGCGGTTTGCCGCTGCAGGCCAATGGGGGCTGCAGGAAGCGGTGCGGGCCGAGGGATGTGCTGGCCGCCCTTCTCGCAGCCCCCATTGGCCTGGAGCGTCGAACTGTCGCCAGTGGGAGCCACGATCGTCCGAACCTGCGGATGCGGCAGGTAAACAAACTGACCCAGCTCGCCAGGGGCTTTCCCTGAACAAGCGACGGACCAGCTTTGAGAACCAATGATCTAGGTTAGTGGCTACTGCCTGCCACTTCTGAGAAAGGCAAAACCATGAAACTCACACCTGAATTTCAGTATCTTATTTGGGAAATTTGGTGAAGACAGATGCAAGCTACTGCACTTTGGAAGGAAGAGTTTAAAGGGCTTGTAAACCATGCTGATGAGTCTGAGTTAGCTGTAACTTCTCAGGAAAATGATCTTGGCAATGATATAGTATAGGCAAGTTGCTGGAGTTGCCTGCTCAGGGCACCACAATGGCCCCAAAATGGGAATAAGATTCTTGGGGCTGATTATCATTTACACCAAGGCCCCTCTACACTGTATAAAGACGTGGCTGTGCTAAAGGAAGCTTACTGTATGAGGCTGTGTATTTCTTGAGCACACGGTGCGTTACAGGACACAAAGAAAGTCCAGGTGCTGTAACTCCAGCAGGAGGTGGATGGGGGGAGGAGATCCCTGTGAGGATTCCCTCGCAGAGATAGATCCCTCACAACATCCTGTTAGGTAGGAGGCTTTTCCTTCCAACTTAAAAGGCCACAAGGCTCAAGCCCAAGCTTCTTGGATCCCCAGGGACACCCAGGAGGCCCGGGGCATCCACACAGAGACCCTGTACTTCTGCTCTGGCCCTCATACAATGTGTTGTTTCCCCATCCCTCTACCATATTCCAGCCCCTCCTCCCTCAAACGTGGTTAATCTCTACCCCTGCCCTAGCTGGCATCCCCAGAATGGCATAGAGGCTTCTGCAGGATCTTGAGGACAGGGAAAGGTGCTGTGGAAATGGTTGAGCCTTTCTTCTGCAAGGGAAAGGGAGATGTGCCTGAAGAACCTCTGTGTTTGGATCTTGCGGTCACAAAATGTGGGCCATTATTGTTCTTTACCGTGTGTACCCCAGTAGCTCTCGGGATTGGGGCCACATTGTGGGCACTGCCCCTGCCTGTTTCATAGGAGTGGTACAGAAAGGGCTAGTTGGATGTCCCTTTCCTATAATACAAGACAAAGAAGAGCTAGGGCACACAGTGAAATTTAAAAGGCAACAGAAAGGAGCTACTTTATTATGAAACTTCTAGTTAACTGATGGAACTGGAATGTGGAGGAGTCAGACTAGATGATCATAATTGTGCTCTCTGAATCTCCTTCTCTGGGTTCCAGAGTTTTTTAAACAACATTGTAGTAAATGCCTTTTCATCACAGCTGTTACACCAACTGCGGGGCTACTTTATTTCTGAATTCAGAGGGAAACTGTGAAGGGCTGACCCTCCCAAGTCCCTGGCAGCCTTTGAAATAAATCCCTCAGGTGGAAAATACTCTCACCTGTTCCTGAAGTGAGAATTCTAACAAGATGCAATCACTCCCTTACAAGATAGGTCTCCCTTGAGCAGAAGCTGACAGTCTGGCTAAATAGTGTGATTCAGCTCCCTGACTGAAGCCAGCAGGTAGAGTGGAAGGAAGGCAACAAACTCAGTGTCATTCTGCACTTACGGGGCTACACTCACCCTTGGCCCATCACCATCAAGTGCAGTGGAATTACAAGAGGGGTGAATTTGGCTCCTTGTGTTTGTGTGAGATTTCCAAACGGCCTCTGTCTTTATTTGGGAGGAGCTGTCATTTCTTAGGTGCTGGGATCATAAAATTTGGGCTGGTTATTTGTAAGTGGTGCCTCTTTTGCATTTGCTACCTGCTTGAATTTGGAATTCCATCAATTTTTTTAGACTGTAAGGCAAGACGGGACCTTTACGATCATTTAGTCCAATCTCTGCATATCGCAGGCAATAGAATTCTACCAGCTTTCCTGTTCTAACTTTTGGGTTGTTGTTTTTTTTGTAAACGCAGGGAGAGAGAGGGGGGTTTATTTCTGTGGGCCCAGTAAGGTGATCTTTCCATGAATTCTGGGTAACAGCATTGCAACATTCTTACCTCTTCAATTAAGGGCTTCGTTATGAGGCTAAGTGTATTTTTATCATATTAACTCACATTAGCTTCCAAGGCTCACGTAACACACACATCTCTGACATATGACTCCCTCCCCTCTCCCTTGGTGCAATTGCCAGAGACCCATTGCAGTTGTCTTGCTTTGAGCTTGTTTCAGGTCCCTCCATCCCACTATTCCTTGTGTTTTATAATGATATTGACACCTGGATGAGGCAGCCCTTTATTTTCCGGCTCCTGCCTCTGCCTTGAGGATTGCTCTGTGTTTGTGTCTCAAGGACCCCTCTCCTGAGGTGGATTTCTCTTCCACCTGAGAAAGTGACTACCTTCCCTGGCAAACAAATCAGTTCCTTGTCCAACATGTCTGATCCCATGTCTGTCAACTTGCCACTGTGATATCTTGGTGAGGTCCTAGCAGCTCTCAGTCTGTGAAGTTCTGTACAGTGTATGCTGCCCTTCCCTTTCTCGGCTGTTGAGTTGCTTTGAAAAGTTTCTCAGAGTCCTATGAACTCATGGTTCTTAAAGATAATTCCTTTAAGGACACTGCATCAGGGTCAGCCCAATGAAGGAGTTTCACGAGCAGTTCATGGTCATGTCAGTGTTCCAGGCTCTGGTCATGGCTGGGTACCCACTGCTGGCAAGGGCTAGCAGTGTTAGAGAGAGAAGTGTTCGCATGTGCAGATGGGCCCAAATTCAGCCCTGGATCACAACACTCAAGAACTTTTGGAAAGTTTGGATCTGTAGCAAAATCTAAACTATCCACTCTGTAGTGGACAGTGGAATAAAAACTTAGAATAAAAAAAAAAATCCTAAATCCAAACACACCAAACTTTAGCAAAGTTTGGATCCTGACCATCAACTGGTAGCATGGGATCATCTCTAGTTGCAATTTTAATGTATTTTCTTACATGAAAGGTTTAGAGTGTGAGCGGTAAAGTCTCTTTCCACCTCAAATGGTGCTCTTTATTTCCCCTCCAGAAATATAGTATATTTACACAAGTGGTGGTGTGATGTTTTTGTTCCACAAATGCACATTTTCCCACAGGTCCTTTGCCCTATTTATTCAGCAAATACTCATGACTTCATGTATTTATTGTAAATAAACAGCTGATATCGTTTCTTGAGAACTCTTTTTCTGTACCACTCTTTGGTAGTGTTCTGGCAACTCACATTCATCATCCTTTGTTGATGAAGGAACTGTCTTAGCACGACATTGTTAACACTTGGGCTCCCAGCACTGGGATGGGCTAGAAATAGCACCAACCCAGCTGCTCGGTCCCAAGGATTAGCTGGTTTATCTGAGTTTAAAGTGGGCCTCTGAGATTCACAATGGCTATTTGGGGACTATTCCTTGGCAGTTGCGGGTGGGAGATGTCTAAAAATAAAATGATATTGGGGAATCTAATTTTGGTAACTGAGGGCCAAATCCTTATCTCCATTTGTACCAGTGTAAATCCAGAGTAGCTGCAGTGTAGTCAATGGAGTCATTCTGGATTTACTCCAATATAACTGTGGGCAGGAATTGACAGTGAGACATTAATAGCCCTTTATTTAATCATTCGGGAGAGAAGAAGAAAGGCCAAATTCTTAGGTCAATTCAATAAGCCAAGTGGCTTCAGAGTAAGTATGGCTGACTCTGCCTGGGTAGTCCCTCGCATAGTATCTGGCCACAGTCTCACAAACTAGTCGTGATTGAGGATATTGCTGTTCCTCCAGCATGCTGAGCATGCCAAGGTGAGACTGGCAGAAGCCTTAGCTTTGGAGCATTGGTGGTGGTCTCTGCTCAGGAGAGGCCCAGAACTGGAGTTTAAGGAAGATGCTGTGGGTTAGAATTGATGTGCATTGGCAGAGCTTTGGGAGGTTTGGGATTGGAATAGCACGGGGTGCTGCAGGTCAGTAGTGAGGATGCAATAGCCGGGTTGTGTGTATGTGTAGTCAGGGATTAGGGTAAAGCTTATACACCGGTAACCCCTTTAGGGCCTGTCTCCAGTCAGTGCTATCAGTTATATGAGCACCAAAGAATGATGCAATGAAGTGGGTAGTGTATTACTGCTGCCCTCTGCTGGATAGAATGAGAACTGTTCCAGTGTATGTCATGGGCCTTATACTGCTGACAGATTCTCCTTTAGCTTAAGTGTTTGGGCTTCTGCGGCAGGAGGACTTGAGTTCTATCCCAGCTGCTGTCATGAAGTTCCATGCATGCAGCATGGGCCATGGAAAAGTAACAATGACATAAAAGAATTAGCAGCAAAAATCTGAAGAGGTTTTTCTTTTCTAAACCTCTGCTTGCAGGTTCTCCAGATCAGATGAGCTCTCCCGGCACAGACGCTCCCACTCTGGAGTGAAACCTTACCAGTGTCCTGTCTGCGAGAAGAAATTTGCTCGAAGTGACCACTTATCCAAACACGTCAAGGTGCACCGGTTCCCTAGAAGCAACCGCTCTGTGCGCTCAGTGAACTGATTGGTCCCGCCTACCCCTTGCCACCCGTCCATCGCAGAACAGCCGACAACAGCACTTTGCTCACTATATTTCTTGTGATAATTTATTTGTCTCCATAGAACAGTCAGCGCTGTTACTTCACACTACCACCTCTGAATGTTTTGTGTCCTACAAACATAATTTGAGAACAAGGTTCTTTTTGGGGGAGGGTGGGGTGGGTTTTTTATTAATATTATTATTATTATTATTATTTTATTTTCATTTCCTTCTATCTTTCCCTTTGCTGCTGCTTCTTTTTGGAAATTACAGTGTTTTATTTTTAGCTGTTTTCTGCTGCACAAGGCAAATTTATGGGCTACTTGCTGCTAGTTAATTATAGTCCTGGCATTCCTGAGGGCTTTGCTCCTGTACAGGGCCATTCATTGTGAGTTTTTATTAAGCTGGTCTATTTGTCCAGTTTGGAAACAGTAAATTCCTTTTGAAATGAAAACAGCTCCTTTGTTTTTCAGTCGCCTGAGCCAAGGATTTGTGGGGGCAGGCCAAAGGAGGAGGAGGAACGGTTGGGAGGTGGGGAGTAGTGGGACTGGAATTGGTGTCCCTGATTTCGCGAACACACCGTCCTTCAGTGGTCCTTGCTGTTCATAACTTGGTCAGCAAATCTCGTGCACCCGGAAACTGGAACTGACAATGTCTTTAAAACAAAAAACCCAAACGCTCAGGCCAGATTAAATGGGCTGGAATGAAGGCCTTTCACTGTGGATCAGTGTAAACTGCCTGCATGCCTTCCATCTTATGTGGTCAATGTGTTGAGTGTAGGGGAGATAACCACATATTTAAGGAAACAGTGATTACACCTTGGCTCTGGCTGAAACTGTCCTCTTCATTATCAGGAGTATTGTCGAGTGGTTAGAGCAGGGGGGACTGGATGTTAGGACTCCTAGTTTCTATTCCTGGCTCTGCTGTCGTCTCACGGTGTGACATTGGGCAAGCACCAATCCTGAAAGGTGCTGGGTGGGCATCTTTAGCTCCCCCTGACTTCAGCAGATGCCTAGCAGGCTTGGGCCCTGAAACTCTTCATAGCTTGGTTCCCCCATCTGTACAATGAGGATAATAATATTTATATCCCACCCAGGAGAGATTGTGAGGCGTAATTAATGTTTGTAAAAGCACTTTGAGATCCTTAGCTGATGGGGATCTTTAAGTGCAAAGCATTATTTTATTATTAACAGCCATGTCAGAGCTCCACGCAGCTGGGGTGTGAATGAGTGGGAACAGTAGCCAGTAGAAACAAAGACATATGGTAGCTACCTAAGTGGCTAAGAAGGGAATTTTAAACAATAATCAGATGGTTGCAGCAACGATATTATGTTTGTGTTTCTTGTTTTGTTTTGTTTTTTTAACTCTGCCGATTGTAGGAATCTTTAGAATACAATAGAATTCAAAAATCAGAGACGATTATATAAAGGATATTGCATTTCCTTTCCACTCACAGATGGCATCTGTCTGTCTTCTTGTCAGCCAAATGGGAAATAAAACACTGCAATTCTCACATTAGTCGGTAGAAGTGGAGAACATACTGTATGTAAGAACAATAGAGCTAAAACGACCTTATTTTAGGAATGCATTCCTTTTGTCCTCTAGAAATTAATATAAATGAACTATCTTTTGTTGACTGGTTTATCTCACATCCTATGAATGTATGTAAATAAAACTGTACATAGATGCATATCTATATAAAATATCTTTTAATAACATATCAAAATTTGTGTAAATTGGAAACAAAAATATCTATAAAGCCAGTGTACATAAGTTACAATTCTGTATATTTTCTTTTGTTCTTCATAAAATATATTTACTTTGACAATAAAATGAAAATGGAAATTTTAAATCCCTTTTGAAATGATTTTTTCCCCAATCATGTTTGAGAGAAGAAATTAGTTCTTGAGTTTTGTTTCCCCTGGACATAACTTCTTAGGTATGGGGTGAAAGGGTGAGGCTGGAGTTCGTCCACAGTTAACTTCAGAAGCTTTTGTGATCCTGATAGGCCCAAAGTTAACTGTAGTGATGTTTGCTCTGCTTCATGTGACAGGCATAGGACCAATATTCAGCAGGGATCAGAGCTCAGAAATTATTGGGGGTCCTGAGACGTTTCTGTTCCCCCTTCTATTTAAGTTTTCATGCCATGCCTGTCAGTCACTGTGGTGCCCTCTGTGTAGGGTGACCAGATGTCCCATTTTTAAAGGGACAGTCCCATTTTTTGAGACTTTTTCTTATATAGGTGCCTATTACCCCCCATCCCCTGTCCTGTTTTCTCACAGTTGCTATCTGGTCACCCTACCTCTGTGGTATCTGACTGCCATGGAACATGTTTGCAGTGCAAATGTGGTTAACGAATGAAAAGCTAACAGGGCTCAAGGCAGTGGGGTCTAATGGTTAGTGTGTAAAACAAGGACTCAGGGCTGCAGGGTTCTAGTCGTGGCTCTGTCAATAGCTCACTGTGTGACCCAGGGCAAAGTACTGAACCACTCTATGCCTCAGTTTCCTCATCTATAAAATGGGCATAATGATACACCACAGAAATATTGCAGGGGTTTAATTATGTTTATAAGATGCTAAGATGAAAGGTGCTAAAGAAGAGCCAGGGATTATTAGTAGTAATAATAGTCATAGGGCTAGACTGTGAAATTAAGCAGCCAGTAGGAAAATCTTGCATGACATAACACAGATTTAATTGCTAATTCATTTTGGTCTGATTTTCTTGTGAAAGCCCCATATCCAACAGAATGGTACATGAGATCTGAAAGCCCTCCGTGGGTCTGGGGAGGAAGACAAATTCTGTCCTGCTTTCTTCTCCTCTTTCACAGAATTGGGGCATAACATATGCTGCTCTCACGCTCTGCACAGGAGGACACCTGTACTGCCTGGAGTCTGTCTGTCTTTTCACCATTTGAGGAGGAAATCAAAGATGTATTTCCTGTCAGCATTGTGTCTGCATCTATGCAGGACCTGCTATGCGGGGTCAGACCAGTGGTCCACATAGTCCAGAAACATAACCCTAGCAACAGGGATGGCTCTATGTTTTTTGCCACCCCAAGCACGGCAGTCAGGCAGCCCTCACAGTGACCGGTAGGCCGCCCCCCCGCGGCTTGCTGCCCTAGGCACGCGCTTGCTGCACTGGTGCCTGAAGCCGCCCCTGCCTAGCAATGTCTAATACCAGGCTAACAAGCATTTAGGGACAGTGTGTATTATTTTCCTGACCCACAGGTTACTCCACCAAAACATACTGACATATGACCCAAGTCTTTCTATAACTTTGATGGTGATCTTACAGAATCCTTGCATGACCAACAACATAGCTCAAGAATGTATCAAACCAGGTTCCATTCTCCAGTGTGTGTTGTTAACTCATAAAATGTGGCAAGATCAGAGTCCTAAAAGCACTAGACTGCTGGTTGCGTGCAGGCTTTGAATAGTAAACATTCACCTTTCCCATCTCCTCTCTTTACAGAAGTTATATATTAAACCAGTTACTTTATATTAACAAACACCACAATCTCATCCCCATCTTCCTTGTAGTTCTGATATGAATATAACTTTGCAATCTACTCTAAAATGAACTGGAAGCGGAAATTCTTATGCCACTGCAGTAGAAGGTACTGTATTTAAAGCAGAACTGGAGTTATTAAAAAAAACAACTATTAGAACAGAGCAAAAGTGAACATTTTTTAACCCTAGTCTGGGTCCTGTTGCAACCTGGAATATTTTGTTTTCCATTAAATGGCATTTTTCCCCTTTAAAAAAAAAAAAGTGTATACATTCAAAAATGTGCCTGATTGTTAGGCAAACTGATATCTATCGAAAAGAAATTTGAAAAATTTGAATTTTTTTCTCAAAAATAGGGCCGTTTATGGGGTGCAAGTTGTGCCATTATTGAGTGAAAGTTTATAATGTTTCAGGGGTTTGTCATGAAAATTGGACAATTTTTGAAAATTCCAAATGAAGTTTTTGAATTTTACATAGACTTACTTGCATACATCCACCTATCGTGGACATAGGCCCTGATCCAGTAACGCACTTATGCATGTATTTAACTTTAGATACCTGAGTCGAAGATAATAGGACTACCTATAGGCTTGAATTTAAACAGATGCTTAAATTCTTAGGTGGATTGGGACTATAACTGGAGACACCTTCACCATGTCCCTTATTCAATAAAGCATCTCTATTCAGCAAAACACCGAAACACGTAACCTTTATGCACATGCTTAATTCCTATTGACTTCAGTCATCTATAGTTGCAGCCTAGAAATATAAATAAATTACATATTGACCCTACCATAAATCTATAAGATGATTATCATGATCCCAAGGTTTGTATGCGTCTCTAAAATATTTTAATGGCCATTTTTGGTTGCTGTCATCTTAATTTCTTCAGAGTTTAGCAGAAAAAAACACATTAAATGATAGAAGGTAAGAAATGAAGTCTGATAAAGTCAAATGCAGGTGGGGCATAGCCATAACAATAAACAGATGTTGACATTAACACGCTTGACATACAGGTCTGTCTCATCTTACGCTGGGGTTACGTTCCACAGTCAGTGCCTAAAGCAAAAATCGCGTATAGTCAAAATTACATTGAGTATAATGGCGGGCGGAATCGCCCACACTACAGAAACAGTATTTAAATTGTTTCTCTTTTTTTTTTTGCCGACCGTGTAAAGCTGAAATCGCACATGTTAAATGCGCCTAAGATGCGACAGACCTGTATATCTATTTTACCATTGACTAAATGGAAGCTTAGAATGGTTTAGTGACTTGTCCAAGATCACACAGCAAGGCCGAGGTAGAGCTGGGAATAGAAACAAGAAGTCATGAAACGTAGTCCTATTCTCTACCCACTGGAGCGGACCACATGTAGATTACACACATTCGATTACAGAAGCCAAAGAGTGAAAGAACTTAAGGGCAGGACATCAGATAAGAGAAGGTAAGAACAGGGCACTAGATAAAGTTAGGTTGTACTGATAATTATTACAATGGGAAAAGATGCCAAGGAGAGAAAAAGAACCAGTTTGCCAAGATCCTGATGTCATGGCTCACTACTTAGCCAGGCCAAACTCACTGGGTCTGGCTCTCCTGTTACTTACATCAGTTTTATACCAGTGTAACTCCATTGGCTTCAGCGGAATTACTCCCAATTTACACCCATGTGATGGGAGAATCAGGCCTGGTCTCGGGCTCTGATTTGGCGTGGTCAATATCCATGCACATCAATCCACTAGCTTCAATGGGCTGACTCATGTGATTAAGGGTGGCAGAACTAACCCCCTGTGAGGATTTCAATATTTGTATATATTTTTTTCTCATTGCTGTGGGGACTGTTGCACACCAAGGATTGTTGCAGTCTCTCTGCTTCCTTCCCCTGGGATTTCCTGATTTACAGGGTCGGTGGTAGGAGGAGGTTGGAACATTTCTCCTTTTCTAACATACCACTTGTACATTTAAACCAAACAAGCAGGTGACTTCAGAACAAAGCACCTGGCACTGAGCCGAGGTTAATGACTACAGTGACCTCCTTGCTGTTATGTAAGCCTTTGTGTTTTGTAACACGGGCACTCAGTGCCTCCAGCTCGCTGATCCTGCCATCCCATTTGAGAGAAATAGCAAAGGTGTGGACAGGGATGTGGTTTTCCTTCTCCCACTTAACAGCACCTATTAAATCTTTCCTGTTTGGTTCACTGAGCATTACGCAGTGTAGTAAAATACCAGTTGTTCTCTTATTTAGAAATACCATAGATGTGGCCCTTCTAAGGCGCACAGGCCTGATTGGTGCCGAGGCACACTGACTTCAGTGTGAGTTGTGGGCACTTAGCAACTCATAGGAGCTGCTCCGCACCTGGCCGGATCGTGCCCATAAGGCCTGATCTATCTGCCATGGAAATTAATGGGACTCTTCCCATTGCTTTTCAGGGGAGCCAGAGTGGGTCCTTAATCTGTTACAACAATACTTCCCCAAGTCCATATTGTGATCTCACTTTTTTGTGGTGAAGCTGACATGAACCCAATTAAGGTGGCTCCTCTTTTCTCTAGATCGGGCTAAATCTCCTTGGCACCAAGACGAGCATGCTGCTGAGAGCTTTCATCAGTGTACCTATCCTGCCCTTAATTTTATTCTACTAAGGAATGTGTATGTCTTGGCTTGCATTCTGCTAAAATGGGGTCATTCGTAAGGCTTCCTATGGTTTACAACAACATTAGTAAGGCGTCCTATAGTTTCAAACAACATCCGAGAAGGTTCCAGCCAGCTGGAGCAGAGGGCAGGGTTACATCTTTCTGCTTAGCTCTGCAAGCCAAAGTATTATGTAAAACAGAAATGAAATATGTGAATGACAAGTTAACTCTTCGAAAGACTGGAAGACACGGCCTGATTGTCCTCTCACTTACGACAGGGCAACTAAGGAATAACTGCTCCATGGGTATCAGTGGAGTTATCCCAGTTCTGAAACTGGTATAAATGAGAGGTGAATCGGACCTGTTGTTTTTCTGGAAAAGAAAGGAGAGCAAGAGGCATGTTAACAGGGAGATATTCTCCTGCCTCCTCCAACATGCACAGAGGTTTGGGCCCCATTTATACAGCCAAAGGTACCCCTGCATTACTATTATATAGCACTGCAAGAGGGTCCTTGGTGGAACCATCACAGCAAAACTAGATTAGACCCCAAGAGGGAGAAAAATCTAGTGATTAGAAATGGGGGGTTGGATGAAAGGACAACAGAGGTCTCTTCCTGATGTTGCAACTGCCTTCCTGTGTGACCTCAGGGAAGTCATTTAGCTGCCCCGTGCCTCAGTTTCCCCTAGTGTTAAATGAGAATAATATATCTGCCCCACCTATATAGTATGAAGCTTAATTAATGGGTGCTTTGAGCTCCTTAGATGAAATGTGACATAGAAGTTACTATCCAGGGTTTTTAGCACACCCTTTGACATAGTGTCTGAGCACATACCAGCAGTGCATCTAAGTAAAAGCATAAACTACTATTCTTTTACCTCTCAAAATATTCCAGACAAAATTTTCAAACCTAGATGCCTAACGTGAGGTTCCTAAATCTCTGGATAGGCACCCACATAAGAAAGGCATGATTTTCAAAAGCGCTGGGCAGCTGCAGCCTTCATTGACGTCACTGGGCATTGGATTGGGCTCTCAGAGTTAATATCATGTTCTGATTGGAAAGAGAAGTAGCGGGCTATTGTGCTGAAAAGACTCCAGGCATTTCACAGACCAGCCTCCAATAAGTGCAAGAGTGCCACGAAGGCCGGGTTTGGCAGCTGGAGAGCTGGCTTTTTCTGAGAATTCTAAAAATGGCAGCCAGGTAGTTGCCCACTTTTTGTTTTCGCTGATGCGTGTTATTTTTCCGGAGACAGCGTGTCCCACACCTTGGAGAGCAGAAATTAGATTCATTCACAGGGAAGGTCCCCAGTGGCAGATAATCCAGCTGGGAGGTAAAGTGTTTGCAAATTCGGTTATGCCAGAGAATGGCCATAATGGGGTCAGTGCTGTTCGGAAAGGGGGCTGTGCTAGACAGAGCAGGAGTCACAGCATGTGAGCTGCGGGGTGCGCTGGTTCAGAAGTTCCCCTCATTGGTTGTTTCAGGAGGGGAGCATCCAATAGGGTTTAAGCTGCCCCACTGGAAGACCTGAGAGACGGTGATGATTCTACGTGGTGAATCCCTGCCCAGGATAAGGAACCTACCCGGTGTGTGGGGATTTAAATGACACCTGCCTGCACTGGATTTTCTGTAAATAGCCTCTGAAATGGAAGAGGTGAACGATCATTTTGACTTCCAGAAGCAAATGATGAAACATCTGCCCCCTACCATGAGGTCCATAATCAGTTCCTTATGAGTTTTGAAGTGGGAGTCCCAGCAGCACGCTGAAAGGTGGAGGGGAAGGTCACCTGCCGAGGTTTCTTTATTGATCTCAGTGCTACTCAGGAAAGTTCAATGGAAAAAGAGGGGTGAAGGGCTTTTTTCTATCAGAAAAGAGAGTCTGTAATATGTAGCTGACAAGTATATCTAGTAAACTCTTCCTCTTCTTGTCTCGGGAATGAATGAACCAACTTGAGGGGGGTCATTCACTTGCCATCTGGAATCATTTTTCTGTCCACAATGAATAACTGGTAAATATACATGCTCTAATAACACATTTCTCCTTAAGAGTTCATGGTTTTCTTTGGCTATGAGCTTCTCAAGGACTCCCTGGTTGTGTGAGCCAATGGCGACCCCATACACATTATAGCTGGAAGTGTCCTGTAGATAATCCATGGGTGTATGACACATGTGACACCCATGAAATGTTTAATTCAGATAAGACCCGGCTTCCAAGCTGATAGAAATCATGTGATGCCTCAGGGGATGATCAGCAAAGTGGAGTTGGTCCTGATGGTATAAGGCTTGAAACTTGATATCGGCTGGAGCACCATGGCGTGTGGAGTACTGTGAATCCAGAGAACTCTGAAGTCACCTTCTCCAATTTGCTCCTGCAGTTTCACTTAATCTCAGTGGAATAAATCACTTACTCTAAATTAATAATAATAATACTAAATAGTGGGTGGCACTTCTCTAGCATCTTTCATCTCAGGATCAAAGTGTGCTTTACAGATAGGAATGAATTAAGTCTTGCAGACCCTCTGCAGAATAAGAACAGTCTCCATTTTACAAATGGAAGAAACTCAGAGACAGAGTTTAAATGACGGCCCCACGATCACACAGAAAGCCAGTGGCAGACATAGGAATTTGCTCCCAAGTGTCCTGGTTCCCTGCCCCAGGCCTGTGTTTTAGCCACTAGCCTGTACTTCTTAAAAATCATTGGGTGTTTTTTAACTCCTCTCTGATCTTATAAATACAATTGTCTCAAGCAAAACAGAGAGTGACAGGAATAGAACTTTTTGTTCCTTGAGTTTGGATAGAGGTCTGCCCTGTATATAACCATGATATGACAAAGTCACCAAATGTGAGCTATGTTTGGCCACATTCCCAGTTGAGTGGATGGAAAAAGCTGTATTCACTATGTCCACACGTGGACTATTTGGGGCCCCATTCATTCTTGCCCTGTGGCACAAAGAAGCCTAGGAAAGGTATAACCCATCCAAGAACTGTCCCTCCCACATATTGCAGGACCAACTCTGCTATCTCTGCAGGAACCTGAGGGGCATTCCAAGGAGGCCTGGGGGAAAGACAGGGAGTAGCCAGGGTGGTCCTGCTCCCTAGCAATTCTGAGCCCCTCAAGTAGCTCATAATGGCCATTGCAAGAGGGGCTCAAGTTCGGACCAGCCTGAGGGCTTCTCTGCCTTATGCTAAGGGCTGCATTGGCCCCCACAGTCACCAAACAGGGGACACACCAACTAACTTCCCTCCATTCCTATGCCAGTGCCTATTCAAGGAATGAATCTGGCCCTTGATTTAGAATGTACATTGCACCATACAGCAGCAATAGTTTAATCTTTAATCCCACATGCGATCAAGTGAATGTGGCCGTGACCCTCAAAGGTTTACCTTAGCTAACCTTGGAATCATAACTCTCTTTTCCCTTCTATTCCTTACAGCTACCATTCTCACTCTTCTCCATCTTTGATACTTTCTGCCGATCGCCAGTGCCCCCACATACTTTTCTTTTAAAAAACCCCAACCCCCTGCCCCCCCAAAAAACCAGCATTGGTCATTCATTCACTATGTCTGTGGGCTAAGTTGTTATCTATTAACACAAATATTTTGCTTGAGGAAGAGTTCCCATTTTGAAAGCTAGTACAGAGGATTTCACTGGAGTCAGTTTCTGGTGGTTAGTCTGATCTTCCATTTAATCTCTGTAACTACATAAATTGTGTTAAAATTAACAAATTCCGCCCTTTGTTGTGAACAATTCTAATTGCATTTTTAAGGCAGGTTTATTGGGTCAATAAATAACCAATCGGTGTCTAGAGAGAGATGCTACTTAGGGCCAGATTCTGCCTCTCTTACCTATCATGAGTATTATTATTTTTTCTATTTCAGTAGTACTTAGAAACTGGGGCCTTATTTTGCTAGGTGCTCAATGTGTGCATAGCAAGAGAGTTCCAGACTGCTTACAATATCACTGGACAAGACAGACAAAGGAATTTTTATTATCCCCATTTTACAGCTGGGGAATTGAGTGCCTTGCTCAGGGTCACACAGATAGAACCAGGAACTGAAGTCAGAACTCCTGAGCCCCAGTTCAGTGTCTCAAACACAAGATCATCCTTCCCCTCACAGTAGCTGTCTCCACAAAGTCCCGTTAGGCAACATCATGATTCCATCTAACACAGGTGCCCAGCATGGAGGAGGATGTAAACATTGGTGCATCTAGTGTTAAAGGCCACCTAAAACAGCAGGCCTTGTGCCCGAGGAAGGTACTTCTCTCCTCGAGTGCTCTTCCCACTCATTCTCTGTCCTCAGAGTCAAAGGTCTTTCACTGGTCAAAAATTTTCCATCAAATCAGGATGGTTTTGTTTGTTTGTTTGCAAGATTGTGGGGTTTTTGACAACATGGAGATTTCCAGGGAAAATGTCTCTCTGTGTGGAAGATTTCAGGGAGGGGGGATTGTCAAAAAACTGAAAAATGATCAGTTTTCAGGAACCAAAAAAAAAAAAAAATGTTGATTTTTGACCAAAAAAAACCCCCATGAAAAACTTCATAGAAAATTTTTGCTGAAAGCAGAAACAGTTCTATAGAAAAATTTTCACATCTCTTCAAATAGCCCATTCCTCAGCCCTGTGGCAACAACCTCTCAGGGCAACAACATGGCAAAAGAAACTTGCCTTCAATGGACCAGTTAAGCTGGCTCACATCACTAAGAAAATTCCACAGAGCTCAGCAATGAAGAGGCCATTTGCATACATTGAATGAATACAACTGGACTAAAAAATAGCTCAAAGTCAGCTAAGTGCTCTAGGGTTTTCCAGCAGCAGAGGCAGCAAGAAGAGCACATTATAACTGAAGATTATCACTACCTGTGTGATAAACACCTTAGTTACTAGTGGAAAGGAAACTCCAGCACCACAAGCAGCTTCAGGTGGTGCTGCAGATAGTCAGGGTCCTAATTAGTTTTCATATGTAGGCTGTAGTATACAGTCCCTCCTTGCTTTCCCTAATTCACATATATGCTGTTCAAGTGATATTATCCTCCATTGTACAAACAAGGAAACAAATGCAGTGGTGTGCGTGGGGTACTCCTTGAATCCTAGGTTGAGTTAGAAACAGAACCCAGGTCTCTTAACACCCAGCCCATAATTATTCTGCTAGACCACAGACCCCCACTTGATAAATGGGGCACATTTTGGAGACCATCCCACTCAGGGCATATGTGTGTAGGGCACATACTAAAATATCTATTCAGGATGAAATCCGAGCCTCAGTGAAGCCAATGGCAAAGCTCCCGTTGACTTTAAGGGGGAAGGGGGGGCAGGATTTCACCCTTAGTTCTTACTCAAGCAAAACTCCCATTCAAGGCTTCAGGTTATGGTCTTGTACCACAAGGCTGACCCTTTAGGGGCAGCTTGACCCAGCCCCACCTGTGACTAATCAGCTGCCTCCCAGCTGAGGCGATGAGGCCAGAGATAAGGTGATAGTTTGAAGATTCTTCATTCTCATAAAAGCCAGCAGGTAGCTCAGTTGAAGAGGGAATGCTGCTGGGGGGGATGATAATCATATAGGAGTCTCTGGCTCAGGGGAAAGAACGCTGTTTATATGAGACTCCCAGACAGATGGTCTGCAGAGTGTAATCCTACAGGGAGTTGATAGGCTCACACAGAAGACAGTGGGTCAAGGGGAAAGGACAGGGCTGATGTGGTGAACTTGTATTCAATAGTTTTCTTCCGAAGAAATAAAACTCAGTCTCTGAAGAAAAGGGAGTGGAATCCTACAGCTGGAAAATGTTCTTTGGTATGCAAGTTAGCTCAGTGGCTTACACTGTGTGTAAAGAGCAAAGCAAAGAAGGGACCCAATGGAAATAAGTGAGGGTGGAAATCTACACGAGTGTTTGATCACCAGAGGGGAGGGCAGGTACTCCAGCAGTCATCAGCTTAAAGCAACAACTTCTAGGGTTTGTTGGGCACAAAATGACTTAGCATTTTAGATTATTTGGGGGCACTGGGGGGTTATTTGCACATCTCTCTGTGGCCTGATCTATATTGCTATAAAAGTGAGATGTTTTCCATGTGTTTTTATTTCATTCTTTTAAAAATAAAACCATCAATTATTTTCTGCCGAAAAAAATGCTGGTTATATAAAGTACAGAACACCAGGCACAGCTCTGTCCAACCACATGTGCTGAAAGTCATAAACAAAACTATAAGAGTGGAATAAAAGTCTGGGGCCTCTGAACAGGAGAGATTTCTAGTACATGTCAGGGTCCAGATTTTCCTACTTACAGGCCAAACATCACCATGACAAAATGCAATAACATAAATAAAAATAAAAATAACTTCCAGATGAGATGTATGTAATGTTTTGTTTTGTTTTGTTTTATTGGCATTTATGCTTATTTGGCTACAATTCCCAACCAGATTTGTTTACAGCAACCATGTAATAGTATAATAACAATAACAACAATATTGTTTGTTCATACTGTGTCCTTCACCCTAAAGGACATGGGAAGCACCATGCCATCCGCTGCCAGGCAGCCTTCTCTTGGGTGGAACGTGACAGTTGTTTTATAACAGTGCATGGCAACACTGCACAATAGTTTAGGATAGAAAGCAAAGAATACTATATCCAGTTCAAGGGTGTTGTTTGGCATATGGTCTGTTCATGTGGGTTACGCTTTTCATTTCCTTTTATTAACAGTATATACTATCCTATTCTGGGAAGAGGTCGGTGTCTCTGTTGTGGGGAAGTGGGAGGGGGTCAGAATAGAAAGTGGAGAGTCAATGCATCAGACAGAGTACACGTGCACACATTTGAAATAGCTAGGTCTATCTATGGAGGAAATTCAAGGAATCAAAATGTAGTTACCCAAAGCAGAGTTAGCTAAGGACCCAGTGTTAACACCCCTACTGTTGTGAACATTTCTGAGAGATTATTATTGTGATTTATTATTTGCATTATCATAGCGTCTAGAAGCCCAAATGTAAGCAGGCAGGATCTCTGTTTTTATATCCCACCCCTTAGACATCGTTAGAGCAGTTATACATACTTAGTTCCTTTTGTTGTGATCCTTCCTCATAAATCAATCCCTCAGACTCCTAGGTTATGCTTGATTAGATTTGTACGCTCCTCAGTTGGGGGCAACATGAAGGGGACAGAGTGAGTAGTGCAGTGCTCAGCAACTTTCATATAAAGAAAAATCTTCTGTCACATTTGGCAAAGACTATGGTGTTTTGGCTGTAGGAGTATTGCATGGACTGATACCTGTGAGAGCAGAATTGTTGTTTCACTTCCTAATTTCCCCTGGGTAATAGGAAGATGGTCTTACACAGAATCTAGTGTATAGCAAAGAGAGAGTCTTTTTCTACCACCCTGAGGCTAAAAATAGGGCACTGACTTAGAGTGAGCTTTTTCTGGTTTCCGAAAAATGTTATAAAAATGGACCAACTAGGCTATAATTCAGCTCTCTCAAGATGACAAATTAAAGGCATGATTCCTTCTGCGTAGTCATGGTCTATTGTCCTGCTGGACCTGATTCGCTGCTGATTTACTCTACTGTCAATCAGTCGAGCTGCATCAGTGTAAAACTAGTATGAGATCAGAATCCAGCCCGTTACCCTTATGGGCCCAATCCTAGCAGGTGTTGAGCACTCGGACTGCCCATTGTCTTTGGAGGGTGCTCAGCACATTGGCAGATCAGGCTTTGTGTGTAGTGTAGATGAATTACAGTAGCCACCGCAGATACTGCTAATTAATGTGTCATCTGTCCACAGATCTAAAAATAAATGGATAAATCAGACCAAGAAGACACTCGGCTAATACAGTCAGCCCTTTGTCTTTAATAAACAAATGCATATGAACCTATATTTCAGTGTTGGATCAAGGATCTCTGTGTGTGTGTGTGTGTGTGTGTGTGTGTGTAAAAATACTTAGCAGAGCAGTGTGTGTGGCAGCTCAAGTGCACAGTTTCCACCGCAAACATATTTGTGTTTGCTGAACAAGTGCTGCCTTAGGAAGGCAGGGAGAGGTGGGAGCAGGTGTCAGAGCAGTGACCTGCTGTTGCTGCTCACTTTCAGAGCTTCAGTTTACAAAACACGTAGGGAAATGACTTTTTCACAGTTAAATTTAGGCTTTAAGGGGTGGTTTTAAAGATTGTAGACCAGGCTGGGAAAGGTGCCTGCTCACACCAGCAGCCCATGCAGTCTAAGTCCAAACTGATTTCCCTCCCTGGGGTTTGGCTTTAGAAAATAGCAAGAAGATAACACAACAGCAAAGTTCAGATCAGACTTTCTTTTCAGGCTTCACTGCTCCTAGGGTGCCTTGCTCAGGACTGCTCAGATGTACCCTAGTCTCCTCTCTCCAAAAAGTCACTCCCTTATATCCAGGTGTAGTCGGAGCCACCTGCCTCACTGAGTCAGCAAAACCCTCTTTCTCTTTTTCCAGAAAGATTAACACCAGCTAAAAAAGCAAGGGTGTTTCAGGCAAACATTTCCAACCTGTTGTCAGGCTGTCTGGAGTGGCTTGTGACCATGAGTGCTTACCTCAGGGCAGACTGTCAGAAAACAGGGCAGCCACCCCAAACTGGTGGTCTGATCTATAATTAGATTTCACCAAGCCAGTAACAAATATGAACTCCAGGATCACTATACCAATCTTACCATGGAGTCACAGACAGTCCCCTTAGACTCTCCAGTCCATCTTGCCACTCAGACAAACTGGACTTTGAGATAAGAGATCACTTATACCAAAAATCACATCACATTTAGATTGCTTCCAGTCCCAAGAGACCAGTCACTTTCCCCAGATCAATTGGTACTCTAGATCTTACACAAAAGACAACAATGGAAGCCAATTCTATAGTAAACTAACGAAAAGTTTATTAGCTTAGAAAAGGAAATGAGAGTGATTGAGGGATTAAAGCAGATAAAATATATGCACAGGTGAGCCATAGTTTGTAATTCAAAATGGTGGCAGTGATGTAATAAACTGCCAGTTTCCCAAAAGTCTTCTCAGGGTACCCAGGTTGTCTCTGGGGATCTCCACTTTGCATCTGGTACCCTTCCCTATAAGAGTCCAAACAGTCCGGAGATGTAGGATCTGTCCTTGAATCCATACTTATAGCTGCTTCTCACAGAAACCAAGCAGACAGTGACACTACCCATACGGGCTCTTCCTTTCATGACAGAGAGTAAGGAATGCAGTTACAGTCTTTGACCTCCGACCATCACACACAATGATCACTTGCTTTGAAATTAGCACTTTTCTGTTAAAGTTCTTCATTTGCATTCCACAATGCTGCTTTGTTATTTGATGGGTTATTTAGTTACAGGGTGTGACGTTGCACTCCTTACGTTTATGGAAATATGCTTATGAGTGTAAATATAATGTAACTGGAATATGCTTTATGCAAAAGGTCTCTTGTAAGGTATCATTACAAAACTTATAATCTACTGAGTGTGTTCATCCGATTTGTATGAATGTATCATTCTTGTATCTGAAGCTAGAAATATGAAGTGTTACTCTGAACTCCTATTGTCACTATGAAAAGTGTGGGCCATTAATGGTGGCTTTGAATCTTGATGGCTCCCATCAACTAGGACAATTGGTGGTAAACGGCTCTCTTTACTTGCAAGTCTCCACTGCATACGTGTGGGCCAGTCCTGGAGGAATGGAGCAGGGCTCACAGGACATGTGACCATGTCAGCTGGTACTGGAATTCATCTTTAACCTGGTGCTTTTCCATTTAGAAGGAGGGGTGGGAACCCAGAGAGAGACAAAGGATTCCCGCCTTGTGCCAAAGCTATAAAAGGGGGTGGAACAGAACAAAGGGGGCTGCAGTCATGAGAAATCCCCTAGCTACCACCTGAGCTGGAACAAGGACTGTACCAGGGGAAAGGATTCGTCCCAGACTAGGAAGGAGTCTAGTCTGTGAAAAAAGCGTATTGGAACATCTCTGAGGGTGAGATTTACCTGTATTCAGTTTCATACTGTATTAGGCTTAGACTTGTGTGTTTTGTTTTATTTTGCTTGGTAACTTACTTTGTTCTGTCTGTTATTATTGGAACCACTTAAATCCTACTTTTTATATTTAATAAAATCACTTTTGCTTATTAATTAACTCAGAGTAAGTAATTAATACCTGGGGGAGCAAACAGCTGTGCATATCTCTCTATCAGTGTTATAGAGGGCGAACAATTTATGAGTTTACCTTGTATAAGCTTTATACAGAGTAAAACGGTTTATTTGGGGTTTGGATCCCATTGGGAGCTAGGTGTCTGGTTGCTAAAGACAGGAGCACTTCTTAAGCTGTTTTCAGTTAAATCTGCAGTTTTGGGGCATGTTGTTCAGACCCTGAGTCTGTGTTGGAGCAGACAGGAGTGTCTGGCTCGACAAGACAGGGTTCTGAAGTCCCAAGCTGGCAGGGAAAACGGGCTCAGAGGTAGTCTCAGCACATCAGGTTGTCTGTTACAGCTGTCCCCCTGATGGATTCCTTTTTTGAGTGGCCGCCCCCCCGGCCATGGAACTGACCAAAGTCACAGCCTGGCCCTGCTCATGGAAATGGCTTGTGCAGACTGACTGGAGCCATTGCTCTGCTCAGGGAGGTGGGGGCTTTTTCGCTCCTTTGTCTAGCTTCTTTGTTCGGACCCGGCTTGGTGTAGGGTGCTCTGCCCAGGTATGCAAGACCTAAAGTGGCCACATAGCTGAGCATATGAGTCATACCTGTGACTCAGAACTTGCCCAGACATGTCCTGTGCCTACCTGCAATTTCCCTGCCTTCTCTCCTCCCCTGGATTAAGGGGAACCAATCAAAGTTACTGGCGGGAAACTGCCTGAGTTTGCCCTTAAAACCAGATATTTTCTGATCAGACCCCCGGAGAAGGTCCTTGCTTTGCCACCTGGTCTGATCAGCTAGGGGTCTTTGGGGGGCCCTCTCCCCGCTCTCGTTTGTTTTTGAGTGTACCCCCGTTTTTAAACTCCCCTCCCATGAACAACGAATTTGTGCCTGGAGATCTCCTGATTATTGTAAGTGAATCGAGTCCTCTCTGCGTCCTCTGATGCTGAAACTGCTGTTCCTGCTGCTGCTTTGGGGATTGGTAAGGAAAAACCTCTTGCACACCCCCCTTGTTCTGGCTGCTGGCTTCCTTTCCCCAGCAGGCAGACCCAAGCTAACTCCTTGGTCTGTATCTGTAATCTGCTTCCAGCTCCGCAGCGCCTTTGCTGCTAGAAATAAGCCTGCTTGCAGCCACCAGTAGTTAAACCCCGCCCCCTTGAAGCTGTATCCTGGGCACACACCACTCTGCCCTCTGGAACTACCCCTAGTATAAGGTGCACCCATTAGGTTAGATTTAGCCTTTAGTCTAGATAAATTGTAATTTCATTTTGCATAGCTGTGGTTAAGTTAGGTTTAAAAAATTGCTTGCATTGTACTCTGTAAGTTAGGCTTAAAGAATTGTTGCATTGTGTTTTGTTACTTGCTAATTTGTGTAGTCTTGGTTAAGTTAAATCATAGATAAGATTTTGCTGTGTCTGTACAATTGTGTCTCTGCTGTTTAAACTTGCAGCCTGTCTGCTCTCTGTGTCTCTCTCTCTCTCTCTCTCTTAATCCCTTCCCCCACGTGCTCACCCCGCTCCTACTGCTGCCAAACCTCAATTGTATTACTGAAGTCTAGCATAAAACCCCATTGGTTACCCCTTTTCTCTCTAACACCCCTCACATTTTACATTTACACCACTGTGACACATTTTTACCTAAAGTTGTTGGTTATTTAACACATTTTACCCATAAACTGTTAGTTGGTTATATGCTGCTGTGACATACCCTTTACATAGAAATTGTTAGCTACCTGTTACATTTATACTTCAGTGTTAATTGGTTACCCACTGTATTGTACCCCACTGTATTGTACCCCACTATTGAAACCCCCTATCCTATTTACTAAAAGAAACCCCTCCCCAATTGTCTACCTTAACCAACCCCATACCCCTCACTATTGAATTTTCCCTGTTTTTGCATTTTCTGAATAAAGTTTATTTTGCACCCCACCAGTGCAGTAGTTGTCCCCCAAGATCCCCTACCTGCTGGCAGGGTCACAGGTGACAGTCCCCAGGGGATCTCTGTGACCGAACCCGTCACACAGGGGTATCCACAATGTCAGTGCTTGCTGCTACATTATAAAATGGGATACAGGTAAGTGGAAGCAATGCAAGTAACATCCCACTAGTTTTCATGAAATTTAAACACCAAATATACACTTACAAATTTAACAATCACTTTGATCTATACTAATACACAAGTGAATTGGCCTGGGGCTCTGGAATGAATTGGCATCTAGTCTGCCAGTGTCATATCTGTTACAGATGTATTTTTTGATCATTTCTTTCCCTTTGTGACAGGTTCCTACTACTGTGATGAAGATGTAAAGAACGCATGGAAGGAGACTCCGGAAAGAGCATGCCGAGTGCTTAAAACAAGCCTCATTTAGGGTCCCTGAGAAGGGAAGCCTAAGAGTTGGCATTCAAATATTATGGTGATGAAGATGGTGCATGTGGTTAGAAAGCAAGACAGCTAGATGGATGAGGGGATGTGTCCATGCACTCTCCTTCCCACAGAAAGTAATTAGCAGCATGTATAATAATGACTATCTCCTGTATTTATGATGCAGAAGTCTTATTGAATGGGAGTCCATTGGAATAGTCATAAAGTGCAGCGTAACTTTTTTGTGCACTGTTAAACACCTCTTGTGCTTAACCCCAGAGTGGCAGTAGTCAGTGGTGGGTGAATGATCCTTGAATATATTATATATAGATATAGATATAGATTTGCCCCAAGCCTGAAGCCCTCACTCAGACCTGGAGCTCGTAGACCTATTAGTTACAAATAGTGTTTAGTTATGAGATTTTCCCCCTTTGGGGTTGGCAAGTCATTCACATTTTCTTTGTATGTCTTTATATTTGCCAAATAGTTTGAATGAATAATTATCAGGCCGTTGACTTCCACTATTCAGTGTCTGTTAGTGGTGGTATCCAAGTCAAATGATATTATTTTTGCTCCCTGATCGGGTTACTGAAACATGCTGAACGGGAGGCTCACAAACAACAAAGAGGAAATAACATTTTCAGGCAAATAATGATTTATGTTGAAATTTGTGAAACTTTTGCATGGCAGCTCCAGTTATATTTTGCTCAGACAAAAATAAATGTGTCAAATCCTTAGGGTCAGATCCTTGGTGACAGCTCCACCCATACATCCTAAAAGTTTCCAGGGAATCCAGCACTTCCTCTGTCACCTTCCCAGCTCCTCCCACCTGACTTCCTGCTAAAGTTTTAAAGAAACAGCACATATGTCCTTCCATATGGAAAGGCGAGCTCCATGCATGAAGGCATACACCCTGGCACAATCTAAGCCCAAGTTAGGGGACAGTGGAAAATAAACATGGTTAAACCAGGGTTCCTTCACATATTTGTAACATGCAGGGTGGGTTTTTTTCTATCTGCATTGACAGGAAGGGATCATTTTATAACATGGCTGGGCCTCACAATTGTGTGTCACAGCCCTGTTGCATATAATTTTTCTTTTTTTTTGCAGAGACTTAATGTGCAAAATCTTTGTCCGTGTTGAAATGACTGAACACAGTCTTATCTCCAATTTCCTCTGGGTTTGGTGAACAGAAGGAGAACAAGAAGATGACAAGGACAATAAGAATTGGACATGATTCAGTGGAGTGATGTGGGTGGGCAACAGCCTCAGAGACCCAACAGTTTTTGCCCAGGGTCTGTTGACACTTAGTCAGAGTCACAAGGCAGACAACTGTCATATTTCCATTGAACTGAAATCTTCAGAGGGATTGGGAAACTTGAAATGGAGTGGCAACATCTCACCACTCCCCAAGGAAAGTCTGTGCTAATGTATGCTAGAACATGAATGCATTGTTTCCGTGATGGCACATAGCTATTCTGATGATTTCCAGTATGGATCAATAAATCACCAGACAGAATGAATGTTTAGTGCCAGATGGTGGTACACAGAAAATCAGATCGTTTGAAGAATGTTTTCTTGGGCTGGGTGAGACTTTGCTGGTAGGCTTGGGAGTAGAAGGTGGGCAGTTTTCCTCCTGGATATTTTCATTAAGAGATGGGGTGAATCAGCTCCAGAAGAGATAGGTATCCTAAAAGAAATAGGGGACCAGATGTAAGGCCGCATAGCTCCTTAGATTTCAATGCATCATTGACCTCAGTGACTGATTTACACGAGCTGCGGATCTGTCCGGGGTGAGTGTTAGCTTGCAGGTAACTCAGATATGACCCTCCTTACTACACCTTTAAACTAGCAATGGGCTTGTTAAGCTGGCCAAAGCTACTATGTTCCTACTGGCTTTTCAGAGGTGGTACTTCCTTCTGTGAAAAAAACAGCACGGGGGGTTGGGAAGGCAGCGCAGTGCCAGATCTTTGAGACAGCACTGGTTGAAGATGGCATTTGAGGAAAACACCTGACTGCACTGGAGGTAGGTGGGTCATTTCATCCTGCACCATCTTTAGTTCCAGTCTATTTCCATATACCCTGACCTCCACCAAACTCATCTGCCATCTGTTCCATGTCCTCTGGGCTCAGTGCATAGAGTAATTAATCTCTGGAATTCATTGCTACATGATAGAGCATGGTAAGGTTGAAAAAGAATTAGACATTTTTATAGATACTAAAAATATCATCCACAGTTATATTAATTAGGGCAAACAATATCATTGCTCATGCTTAAAGACATAAACTGACCATCGGACACATAGAATTAGAGGAAAAACTTCCCACATACACGTTATTGCAAAATTGCCCATTATGGTGGTTTTGACTGCTATCAGAGACAGGATACCCAAATATATGGACCTATGGTCTGAACTTCTATGAAAATTCCTATGGTCCACAGTTATTTCTGAAGTAGCTCCGCCAGGCAATTGGTAACATAAATTGAGCTAAAGGTTTTTAAACAAATAGCGGGTTCAAGTTAAATATTAACTTTTGGTCATTCCAGCGCTGATAGCTTTGGCCTTCATGTTGATCATTTAATGTTCTCCTTTTTGTTGCCTCAGCAACTGCAGCCCTAGAAGACCTTGATTTTCAGTCAGCAAAAAAATAAAGTTTGTGCTGAAATTTGTTTAGGCCTCTGTTGATAAGTGTCTGTGCTCCGAGTCAATTTTCAGACAAACAAGGCCTGGAACTGTTGGAAATGTAATGTGTGTTTTAATGCAATTGTTGCATAATATTACCCAGATGTTTGGTTTCAGAGCCTCAACACTGTAAAAATCAAATACCTTCTAATTCATATTCTTCTTCTTAAACAAAATGAGTGACACCCACTGCATGATTTGGCAATCCAATAGTTCATTAATCACACAACACACAATTAATTGCGCAAAGAACATGTATGCCCTCTTTGTTGCACTAGTGAAACATTCATATGCAGAATGGACTGAATTTACAAACGGTGGGCTCATAAATTTCTCCCTCAAAATATGTACTTTCACCCATTGTGTTTCCAAGTATCAGATTTGCATTAGAGATGGGCAGAAAACAAAACTCCAGGTATGAAGGACACACACACACACACACCGCAAGCCAAAATGTGAGGCATTAGAACGCAGTCCTGGATCCAGCACCTACTTTTGCAAATGCATTCTAGGATAGATCTTCAGCATAGATCTTCAGCTGGTATAAAGCAGCGTAGCCCCATTGACTTCAATGCAGCTGCACCAATTTACACCAGCTGAGGATTTGGCCCTCCATCTTTATAGTGCCCCAAAGCAATTCCTCTGACTTTTGATCCAAATGTTGCAGTTTGAGTCTATCTCAATTTTGCAATTATTTGCCCTGCCAATTGTGTAGCGCCTACATCTCTGCTGGCATACTTGATGTAGACCATGGGTACATAGTGTGTACATGCACAACCTACACACTTCTCTTTCAGCCCCTTTGGACATCTCTGATGTAGATGTCGATACCTTTTTGAAACAGAAGGCTACAGATACAGGGCTCAATACTCATTGAAGTCACTGGCAAAGCGTCCATTGATTTGAATGGTGAAGGTTCAGGGCCATGTGGTTTATTCCATGTTTCACATCTGACTTTTAACATAAAGTTTTAGGGCCTGATCCAAAGCCCATTGGAAGTCAAAGGAAAAACTTCGTATGAATTCAGTAGGATTTGGATCAGACCCTTAGTCTTTTGATATTAAAGATATTGGAGCCACATATATTCTGACACTAATATTGCCACTCCTACTGGAGGCTTACATTGATTCTGCTACTGCCCCCAAATACCAAAGAATAGAAAAGGGACCATCTTGGCATCACCAGGCTTCTCCGGAATTTGACGATCTTCAGATCTGGGGATTTGGTTTTGGTTTCTCTCTTCCAAGAGGAGTTTATTGATTTCTTCACTTGGCTGGAACAGACTCTGAAAGGACACCACACAGAGACATCCCTGTCAGATGTGTTTTCACACATATCCACCCTATGATTAAAACAACAAAAATAACCCCCCCCTACACACATTTGGCCCTAAGTTAGCCTTAGCTTTTAAATTAGGTTGGAAAAAGCTCAAAAGGCAACAGCTGTAAAACCACCGTGAAGCAAAATACAAATAAACCGAAATACAATAAAGCCCACATGAAATCAGCTCTTCATGTAACTCTGGCAGATACACAAATGTATACATTGATGGCCAGGCAAGCTTGGTGGAGCACTGGCCTGCATATCACTCAAAGCGCAAAGTGACCACATTCTCCTGGGAAGAAGGGAAAGAAAGGGAGCCAGCTTCCTGCGTCAAGTGAAACAATAATCCTGAGTTGCAAGAAAAAGCTTCCAAGTCTTCAGAGGGTGAATTATTTATCCGCTGACATGGAACAATGCACACACTGTAGTCAATGTGCAAGATTCCCAATATGTGTTGCATTAGAAAGCAAAGAGACTTAGTTATATAATTATCCATTTTTCATTGGGGGGAACATCCACGCTCTCCCTCATCTGCTTAAAAACCTGTTATTACCCACAAGGGACTCTAAATGTCCCCAGGAAGCCCCTTTGTAGGTGATCGATTATTACAATATTAAAACTGAATGATGGTGCTGGTGAAAGGTGCCCAATTCAAGCCCGGGAATCTTCTCTGGAACCACAGAACAGGTCTAGCATAGGTTATATTTAGGCACGTCTCCCCGGAAAACCTCCTGCAGATGGGCGCCTGTTGCTTTTTGTTTCTTCCCATGTCCATTTCTATATGTCTATATAAAGTATAAGCTCTTATGGGCAGGGGCCCTGTCTTCAAATCAGTCTGTACAGCACCTTTCATATGGGTGCTAGGTGAATAATAATAATGTGCCTCATTTCCAGTGCAGAGGGACCCACCTTCTGAAGGTCAGTTTTCCTGCCCTGATGAGTGATGTGCCTCATTGCTGAGATCACAAACAAGGGTGCCTGTTAATGTCACACACAATTGTGGTTTCCATGCTGTGGATTCCTGTCCATTAGGAACTGGACTGAGTTGACCAATCTCAATTCACAGAGGGGTCACTGAGGAGCTGTCAGGTTGTAACGACTTCACTTCCTGCTGACCTGGTCTGGATTGACACCAGTCACCTAGAGGAGAAAAACTTGGTTTCTTGTTAACAAACCTGTGAGCTAGCTCTTAATTATTTTAATCTTTAATTAGAGGTAGGTTACTCAGTTAACCAGTAGAGACACTGCCAGCCTGAGAATAACAAACATGAATGCCTCTGCTGATAGAGAAACCAAGCCCCTAAAATGCCACCTTTTTAGAAGGGACCCAGTGAGCTGGCATTGAGGAGGTGTATGGCATTGCTAGGCAATGGGACATAAAATATCACAGCATCACATGATGTGTTGATCTCAGTCCTCTTCTTGGGGCAAATGTTTAGCACCTGCTTTACCTGCTTCACAACCCATTACTCACTCTAGGCAGCACCTTCGTACGTGTCTGGTTATTTACACACTATTAAAACTGACTGGTGGGGCTGGTGAAAGGTGCCAAAGTCAAAGCCCTGGAATTTTCTTTGAAAACTCAGAACAGGGCCAATTTCCTCTTGATGGGTCTCACTCCAATTCCAAGTGGACTTGTATCCTCATCACAAAAACCACCAACACAGTTAATTCTAATTGACTCTTTGCTGGCAGTCCCAGTAGAGAGGCCTAGGGCTGAATAGAGTGAATTCCTCTTTTAGGCCTACAGAGAGTCCATACAGGTCAGGGTTGAGGCACATTGCATTGCCACTGCCTGTTCTGTGGATCAGTAGAGGAGCTCAGACTCCAACTCACTCATTCTAGCACCTTCCATCAGCATTCCGCTCACAAACATTCGATTTTTTAAATGACGGGGATGCAACATTACAGAAAGCTGTATCCTGAGACCATGTCTAAGGTATTCAAAGGGAAGGCTGGAATTCTGCCTTGTTTTGCCCACATATATCAGTGCACAGGCTACTTCTTATGAGAAACAGTCTCATCAGCACCTGGATGTTATGGAGTTTGGTATAAATCCCAAAGATCTAAGAGACTCCCATGATAATCAGACGCAGCGGGGAACATTAGGGACACAACAACAGTTACATGGATTTTTCACAAAGTGTGCCATGAAGCTAATTCATTCTCAGGCTGAGGATCTATGCAGCCAGTTTGCATGCAGCCATTCTGTGTGAGGCACAACGTGTATCTTAACCAAAACATCACAGACAAGATACTGAAAACAAATCACTCATTGTCCACCTGAGGAAGCCATTGTCAGCTTTTGTTGTGCCTGTCCACCCTAGTAAAAGTACAGTGGACGGGTGCAAATGAAATGGGGTTTTCAGCTGATCGTGGAAAAGACACCATGAACATTACTTGGACTTCAGTGTGGAGAGCAGAGTAGACCTCATTGGGGTTAATGACACTGGAGACTAGCTTCAGTTAGACTGAAAATTGGCTCTGTAGTTAATTAAATCCACTCTCTGCACAAGTTCCCTGGCTTTACGCACTGGAGGCTGCTGTTGTTTTGCAGAAACTACTCTGAATTAAGGAAAGTATTGCTCCCGATAAAAGTATCATAAAACACAACTTTATCTAGTGATAGCAGTTCCAGAAACAAGGGAAACAACACATATGAAACTTTACACTCTCTTTACAATATATAATCAGCCAGATCAGCCAGTCAATGGTAAATAATGTAATAAAGGAACAGCCTGTGATAGCTCCTTTTAGGGCCTTTGCTTGCTTGGTTCCATAATCTGAACTGAATGGCAGCTCCCCTTTCCATTCTTCATTCCCTTTATTATCTCGGGGGTGGGGAGAGGGGAGATTGCCAAACTTGCTCTTTGCCTTCACTTTTCTTGCCCTTACACAATTTTGCTGCTAAGCACATTTCTGAACCATCTGGTTACTGATGAAATACCTTGCACAGATGACAGGCCACATTTCATATCCTCTCACTGCCGTATTATTGCAGCGACCGTTGTTTGCTGGCCTGGCTGTAAGGCAGGGGCATGGGTCCTGGTGCATCTCAGCAATTTGAAAACTTCAGACATGAGTTAGTGACGTGCTGAATAGGAATCCACATCTTCAGCCTGAACAAAACAGCATGTCCAACTCTGCCAGAACTGGATCCAAACACCCTGAACTTGGAGAATTCAGATATGGATCTAGAGCTGACCTTTGCACCTCTGATCCATGTGTGTTAAGAACTTTCCTTCCTAGGAGTTTGGAATCAAATCAATGTAGAGCCATTTTGTGTTGAATTTTCCATGAGCTGCAGTTGTATCAACTTGCACCCACACTTTGCAGTTGCAAACATCTGCATTTGCATTAATACTTGCTTGCACCCTTTAAACATGCTAGCACCAGCTTGCACGTACTGGGGTGGGGCCAAAGTGCGGGTGCAAGGCAGAGACTTGTGTGTGCACAGCTGTTAGACTATTTAAAGGGTGCTTACAAGGGTTGGAATTTTTAACAGGTTTTTCCATCTGCAAAGAGCAGGTGTAAGTAAGTGGATGCGCAATTTAGCACATAGTCCAGTGGAGTAGAGGCTGGATAGAGGCTCAGCTGACAATTGACACTGCAGTGGTCATGGTGAGTTCTATGATTTCATTGCATCCTTTTGTAGGCACTGCCTACAGGCATTGCATCTCCATACAGAGGGCAGGATGCTTGGCCAATGCCTGAGAGCTGTACTGTGGTGTCTGAGAAGTGAGTTCTCCCTAGGTGAAGAGTTAGGGAGAATGAAAAGAAGGAAAGGGCTGTCTCATGTGGCATAACTGCTAAAGTTTAGGAAACGTTAAGGAAATTAGCTTGCTGGCTATTCTCCTCTGTGCCACATGCATTTAAAATGTGGTTAAATGGTTGATAAAATGAAACAGTTTGATGCACGCTATAAGTCTAATGTTAATAACTGTACAGGTGCAATTGTCTGCACAAAACTATGCATGAAATTGTATGCTTAATTTTTGCACACAGTTGTCTTGTTCACACCCCGCTAGAATTGTTGTGTTGCTGTCATCACAACTGCTCCAGTTCCTTTCACAGCCAACACCTAACCAGCCAGAGGACCTAGAGAATATAAGAACATAAGAACAGCCATACTGGGTCAGACCAAAAGTCTATCTAGCCCAGTATCCTGTCTACTGACAGTGGCCAATGCCAGGTGCCCCAGAAGGAATGAACAGAACAGGTAATCATCAAGTGTTCCATGCCCTGTTGCCCATTCCCAGCTTCTGGCAAACAGAGGCTAGGGACACCATCCCTGCCCATCCTGGCTAATAGCCATTGATGGACCTATCCTCCATTAATGTATCTAGTTCTTTTCTGAACTCTGTTATAGTCTTGGCCTTCACAACATCCTCTGGCAGAGTTCCACAGGTTGACTGTGCATTGTGTGAAGAAATATTTCCTTTGTTTGTTTTAAACCTGCTGCCTATTCATTTCATTTGGTGACCCCTATTCTTGTGTTATAAGAAAGAAAGAAAAGTTTTTCTCATTGTATCAGATTACTTTTCCCTGTCACTTATTGATTATATAATCTTACTACGTTATTGACTTCCCTGCTTTCAGCTTCCTCTGCACAAATTAACAGCTCTGCATATTGACTGCCACACCTTGGGTTCAAGTCAGTTCCTGTGCCTGGTTCTCCCATGTAGAAATACCACCTATTGCGTCACCATCACAGCCTGTGTTTACCAGTATGCCTCTAATCCATGAGTGCTTGCATAATGCAGGAGGCCAAATTTATCCCTGGTGTAACTCCATTGACTTCAGAATGAATTTGTCTCCAGGAGCCGTGTTTCCATAGCAGTGCCATCCAACAGGAGATCTTGGGCACCAGTCTGCACTGTGCTTGGAGCATGGCTATTGCTTTCTTAGGCTGAGAGTTTGAAGCCCACCAAGGGGAGTTGGATGCCTGATTCCAAACAAAAATGAATGGGAATTAGGTGTCCAAATCCCTTATCTTTGAAAATCTCAGCCTTAGGCTCTTGACAGTGCACACTGATAGCTACTTAGTTCCTTCAAGCAATTCATTGTCCTGAAACTGTTGCCACGCTTCACTGAACTCTAACGTTGACCCTCTGTAACTTTTGTGTTTGGACCTTATATCTGCTTAGCAAGTCTTTCACTTTAACCAGTGCATTCATGTGGCACACTTTTAATCCCTCACTGCCTCTAAAGAACAGTAATTGTACCTGAAATCCTGTCCCAGTTGAAGTCAATGGTTGTTTTGCCATTGACTTAAATGAGGCTAGCATTTCACCTTCTGTCCCCATGAGAGCACTGAGCCTTCACATGGGAGAAGAGTTTGCATGTATTAAGTGCAAGATAAAAGGGGGATAACCTGGAGAACGAGCACAGGGCAGCCTGACCCTGCCTTAAGGAAAGTCCCATTTCACAGCTACCCAGTAGGAGCCAAGAGGGGAGCATGTAGCTAAGCATCTAATAAACACATTCATTCTCCTCAGACCCAACCATTCTATGCCCATGACAGACTGGAGGCTTTTGCAAGAAAGGTGGAAGGAAACACATGACAGAATAGGAGCAGACTCCAGCTCCAAACCAGCACTTGAGGGTCTTGGTTGGTTGCTCTTGCATTCTCGTCTGTGCTTTTGGTCAAACAAGGCAAAGGGAATAGAACAGCTAACGGGGGCAAAAGGGCAGAAGGAAAAAATCATCCATAAAAGAAACTGAATGCAAACAATTCCCTAGTGTGAGCATGAGTGTTTGTCTTGGCCACTGATCTGACCTAACAACCCTCTCTCACCATGTTGCCTTTTCGTTCTCTTTTGTTGACAAAGCTTTGTGCCATATAGGATGGTTCCTCAGACTGGAGGAAGTAGTGGAGGAGTGCGCTACATCCTTATCAATAAACAGAGGTGAGCTTGGAGAAGCGATGACTAAGGCAGGACATTCTAACCATCTGCAAATATTTGAAGTCTGTAAACATCAGAGAGAGAGAGAAAGTGGACTTAGGGTGTTACAAGTGGAATAATTAAGAGTAATAGGGTAAGACTAACCAATGGAAAATTTAAGCTTAAATATCAGGAAGTTTCCTAACAGTGATTTCTATTAGACTGTAGAATATTCCCATGAGGGAAGTGGTGGAAACAGGAAACCTCATATTTTGAGACATTTTTCAAATTAGATTGGATCAAGGTACTGAAGAATAGACTCTTGCAAAGAGAAATTAAGTAGATAATCTAATATCCTTTTTTCTGTCTCTATAGTATCTTATTCTATAAACCACACAATGCAAGGCAGACAAATCAGTTGTATTAAAAATGGATTAAACACAATCACAGATCTTTTTAAATGGCTTGTGATCTTAAGCATTCAGTTTGTCTGAAAGAATTAAAGTTTCTAGCCCATATAGTGCTGTAAACTAGTTTCATGGAGTATACTTAATAGGCATAAATCCATTTAAAAGGGACTTCTCTGGGTCCTTGTGCTGGATAATAGGAATGGATGTGAACTAATATTTTTAATTTCTATGTAATCTTGAGAAGGAATAAAAAAATAAATGCAGTTTTTAAAGGGCCTGATAGGACAAAGGCCATGAAATTGTTCTTTATATTAACTTTAAAAAGTGTATTTGTGTAGCCATTTGTTTGATGTAGTATAGGACAACTACATTTGTGTTTTAATTATACAAACAGATACAATAACAGAGCAATTAGAACCTGATCCAAAGTCCCTTAGGTCAAAGGGAATATTTCCATCTGAATCCAATGGGCTTTGGATCAGGCCCAGGGCCTGATCTTGCAACACTTCCTCACATGACTAATCCTTAACCCACATGCAAAGCGTGGTTGAAGACAATGGAACTACTCACAAGAGTAAGGATCGCTCACATCTCCGGATCAGTTTTCATTCAGTTTGTATTCGGGCAAAACTCCCATTGACTTCAGTGGAAGTTTTGCTGGAAAAAGACCTCAGGCTTTGGCCAAATAGATTGTAGCCCCATTGATTTCATTGGAGCTACTCCTATTAACAGCGGTGTGAGAGGAGATTCAGACCTTACAAATCTGTGCACAATTCATTTGGACTATTTGGGGGTGAGAGGGTAGAAGTTTCCCTTCCTGAGGAGTTTGCTATGAGTTGTTACTAGGGCTGGCCTTATCACCCAAGGAGGAAAACATTTTCAGTGCCCACCCTGCCCTTCTCCCCCACAAAAGGCGCAAGCAAAACAACAAGTAAACACAAATGGGGATTTGGTGCCCCGGAACATTGGCTCCGAGGATGGCTGCCCTGATTGCCTGACCCTGGTTGTTGTTATAAGTTATTATTTTTATAAAACTAGTGCCCCAAATGGGTGAGGCATTATAGAAGCAAATTGGAAAGCAAAGTCCCTGCCCCAAAGAGCTTACAATCTAAATCACAAATTCTGTTGTTAGGGATCTATCTATCTATCTATCTATCTATCTATCGATCGTGTTTATAGGCCACAAATCACCATCATGTCTAGGCCCAACTAGAACCAGATTTTACACCACTGAACTATTAAAGCCAATTGGATTTTGCCATAGGTACTGGAACTACGGGTGCTGGGGGTGCGGCAGCACCCCCTGACTTGAAGTGGTTTCCATTATATCAAGAGTTTTGGTTCATTGGCTCTCAGCGCCCCCACTATACAAACTGTTTCAGCACCACTGGATTTTGCTACTGATTTCAATGAGATTAAGTTCAAGCCTCTAGTATCTAGGTTTCTCAGTCCACGCAGGTGTCCCTGTTCACTAAATTCTACTGTACCTATTTTTTAAAGAGAGTTTGCAAGAAAGAAATGTTGCTCGAGAGTTTCAGCTGGGGTAAATGGGTATAGCTCCAGTGGAGTGGAGTTGGACTTTGACAGAATGCCACCAATTTTTCCAGTTGAGGATCCTGCCTGTTAAAAATAAAGCTGTCTCTCCTCCTTTCAAGGTAGTGATGGATCAAGGCATAAAAAATTCCCGCCTTTTTTTTTTTTTTGCTGCCCATTCCATTTTCTGTTTGGAAATGTTTCTTTCCATGGCTGTGTTTAAGCAATCAGAGATGATATTACCTTAGTCTCTTGATGATGAATCTAATAAAGAGTGATGAACTGATGTTATAAAATATAATACTCCCAAGAAAACGTATTTCTGATCCAAAGTGGAAAAAAAATAGTTCAGATTGTAATGATAGGTAATTAAAAACTCCCAGAAGCCTAACTCAGCCTTGTTGTAACATTGTGAATCATGGCCTGTACTGGAACAATGAGCAACAACGATCAAGCCCTGCTGAGGAGGAATCACATAAAGGAAACAAACTTTACAGTTTATCATAAACAGCCATGGGAGTTCACCTCTCCCTCCCTCCTGGGTCAGATTCTGATTTCTTGCATCACTGTAAATCTAGAATAGCATCACTGACTTTTGAGCAGAATCTGGCTCTCTGTCTCTGGGTCCTATCATGCATGTAAGAGCTCAGGACCATGCAAGAGTGGGCCCTATCTCGTTCTCTCTTTGTTTAAAACCACTGAGGACTGTGTGTAGGAGGATTAGTGGTGACACAGGGAAATGTACATATGAGGCATTGCTCTTTTGATTAAACATGTGGAAAACAAGCTGAGCCAAATTCTGTTCTCCATTCCACCCCACCAGTAAGTGAAGACGTGGCGTGGCCCTCTCTGACTCTTCGCCAAAGGAAAGGGGGAGGACTTCATCAAAGAGCCACACATAGCACATCACCTTTAACTGGGTTTTATAAAAGGAAGACAAGAAATAGGTCTGGCAGTGAGATGGTGGACAAGGTATCTTCCCATAGCTCTCAGACTTGGCAAATTAGCCAGCTGGTTTTTTTACTTCATAGTTAACTCCAGCCAGGAGCAAAATGTCAGTCATGGCCCCTAACTGCAAATCATCACAGACAACAGAGATCCTGTAAGCGTGCAGAACAAAGGAAATAGGTCACTGTTACATAGGGAAAATATGTGGTCTCTTAGAACAAGGGACTGGGAATCAGGACTCCTGGGTTAAAGTAATAGAATCATAGAAATGCAGGGCTGGAAGGGACCTTGAGAAGTCATCAAGTCCATCCCCCTGCACTGAGACAGGACAAAGTAAATCTAGACCATCCCTGACAGGTGTTTGTCCAGCCTGATCTTAAAAACCTCCATAATAGGGTTTCCACAACCTCCCTTGGAAGCAATTCCAGAGTTTAATTACCCTTGTAGTTAGATTTTTTCCTAATATCTAACCTAAATCTCCCTTCCTGCAGATAAAGCTCATTACTTCTTGTCCTACCTACCCTCCTACCTCCAAATGGAACTTTACCTGAGTTTAGGACTTCATGATTTCTCTCATGGTTATCCTACTTGCCATGCAGATTCCCATAGAAACCTTTTCCAATGGCCTCTGATCAATTTTTAAAAATCACCATGTCTTTTCTTTTGTTAGATATTATTCATAGCAATTCACATTTCAACTTTCCCAACAGTGCCTTCTTGTTTTTTGTTAGTCTATATTTAAGGCAGGAACTTTAGAGGCCTAATCAGCTTTATTGGAATTTTCCTTTGACTGTTGAGCAATTAGATGACAGAACGCTACTCAGGGGAAGCCAGTAAACTGCATAATACTTCTGTCTTTGCGAAATATTACACACAAATGCGTGCCTGCAATTTGGTGCTATCTTCCCTTTCTCTTTCTAGTCAGAGCCCCTGTGGGCATTGAGCAATGCTGCTGATTTATTATCTATGTTGAACATGTAATCAGCTGAACTGGCCAACTCCACATATAAATACATTTGGTCAGATTTCCAAAGCTAAGCTCTCAATTGCTTATGCATATTTGCAAGCAGTGAACTTATGCTTGCAAATGCTGAGTGTGTATGTATACAAATCAGGTTTTTGTGTGCACACAGCCAGCTGGACAATAAATGGTCTATGTTCTTGTGAAAATACCTGATTTGTACATGCACACTGAATATTTGCAATCACACGGAGAGCATGCAACTGTGGGTCCCTAACTTTGAAAATTTGGCCCTCTCATCTCCTTCAGTTCATTCCTATCTAGAGATGGGTGAAATTTTTCAGCTGAAACTTTTTTTCACTGAAAAATGCAGATTCGGGTCAACTGTAATTTTTGTGAATTTGTGACAATACTGGCTAATTGTTTCAGTTAAAATGAAAAAAGAAGAAAACCAGAAATGTTAAAACAAACCGCTTGACATTTCCTGAATGGTTGCATTCACAAGGTGCCATTTGCAAAATTAGAAGGGGTGCAAATGGTCTCCAGATGCCCAATACCACTCACGTTCAAATCCCCATTTTGAAAGCTGGGTTTCCCACATCCCAGGTGAGTACTCTAATGCTCAGATTATTGTGTGTTGTAAAGTGAGTCTCCCTCAATCTCTCCTGTTCAAGCTGATCCAATTTGTATAAATAATTAAATAGTCTTTGGAGCAGGGATTGAAATCCAGGTGTTCTCCCACCTAGGGGTGTACCCAAACCACCAGATTACAGTCATTATCTCTCTCTTTGCTTCAATGACTATTCAGTTCTATTCCTATCCACCTAACCTAGCATTCCACTTTGCCTGAGAAGAATCTGCTAAGAGAGCTTTAGCTGAGCAAAGGGTATTTCCTTCCTAAAACCTTCTAGTGTTTTTCTTAACGCTGCAGAAAATAAGTGAATTCTGTAAATTCATTATCCAGTAGGGTCATTTGGCTTCCTTCACGTGAGACCACAAGGCTCTGTACCTTTGTCAGGGTAAGTAGTATGTACTCCAAAGAGAGGTCAAACAGGCTCAGATAGAACTACATGGAGAAAGATTTTAGACATGAAAAGCTCGTGCTGCCATTCAGAGAAGTTCATTTCACAATCATACAATGGCTTGGTTTGTACGTCCTACGGCATCTTTGGGCCTTTGCTGGCTACACGACAGTGGTGCATGAACAATATGTTACTAATCAAAACTACCTGGCAAAGCTACCCAAAAAGAATACAGCTAGGAATAAATAAATATATGTAGCAAGGGAAATGACGGCAGCAGCCATATTTCAAATAGGCTAATCTCAGTTTAAATGAGACTTTGATGAGCAAAGATTGAAACCAAAGATTGAATGATGAGCTGGAAATCATACGGTATGAAGAATGAAAACATCCATAGTTATATTAGATAGGATAAAATAATCACAAGAGAGAGTAACCCTCATGCATCAATTAACTCATTGGAAGTAGGAAGAAACTTCCCATGTGGGCAAATTACTCCAGTACATGGGGCTTCTTTAACCTTCATTTGAAGTGTCTCTGGCTGTTACAACCATATGAGAGAATTCGGAGATTTAAAACACAGCCTGAGCCCTATTGTTGTCTTAGCCCCATTGGGGTTTCGGGGTGGATAGCTGAAACTTTGGACTATATTATAAGTAATAATAATAATCCTTTGCAGCTTTCTAGTATCTTTCATCACAGATCTCAAAGCACTTTCCAAATATTCAAGCATTAAGCCTCCCAGCCCTTCTGTGGGCAAGGTACTAGTAATAATCAGCAGCAGCCCCATTTTACAGATGGTGAACCAGTGGCATAGAGAGGGAAAGTGACTTTATAAGAGCTCCATAGCTAGTCAGTGGCAGAACTAGGAATGAAAGCAAGTGTTGCTTCTCCATCTAGCACTCTAGCTGCTAGAACACACAATGCATTGATATTGACAGACATGAGTGGTGTTTTCCTTCACCAGGCGTTTCAATGTAGCTGGGACTGTTCTGCACTGTAAGTGGTGTTTTCAAGCCCTGGTAAGCAGCTTTCTGTGCCAACCCAATTTATAACAAAGGAGCACACCAAGAAGGCTACTATAAGTGGACTCAAGGTAAGACAGGCTGGATGGCACTGAGTGCAGATACAATGAAGTATTTTCAGAAGTGCTCTCAGCCAAATCAGGTAATTAGCTTCCTGTCAGATTCAGCCATTTATAGTTCAGTAAAGCGAGCCTAGTTTCACTGTGCTGTGAATTTCTGGGATAGGGCAGCTTCTGCAATGAGGCCTACCGTTACTTGGTGGGACTATGCTGGTAAGATCCGTGCCCTGCATGAGCAGAGCCTGTTTGGATAATGGGGCCTCAGGTATTTGGGGGCTCACAGCACCAGGGACAAGTTGAAATATCAGTGTGATCAGGAGCATGCACAAGGGGGGCAAGCAGGGGCACCCCCAATATTCATCTAAAATACATATTTCTGCTCCAGCCCCAGCCGCTGCTCCAGCCCAGCCACTGACCCAGCCCCTGGACCCTGATCCAGCCCCAGCCACTGCTCTGGCCCCAGAACCAGCTCCAACCGTTGACTTAGCCCACAGCTGCTGCTCTAATGTGCCCCTCCAAAAGCCGTCAAATGTAAATTCCCGCACACACCCCTGGGTGTGACGTTCTTTGTATTGCAGTGGCACCTACAGGCCTAATCCAGGCCCCTGCTCCAGTGCTGCCTGTGGTGGCGTATGAGCAGTTTTTTTCTGACTGAGAGCTGTGGGGGGATAATTAGTGCAGCTCCTCGGAGAGGAAAGTTGGTGCAGTGATAGATTAGCCTGGGACTTGGGAGAGCAGCGTTCAATTCCCTGCTGTGCCACAGACTTCCTGTGTGACCTTGGTAAGTCGTATAGTCTCTGTATTCCTCAGGTGTAAAATGGCACTTCCTGCCTCCCCCAGGGTATTGTGAGGATAAATACATGAAAAAACAGCTTGCAAGGGGCTCAGCTACTGTGGTGATGGGTGCCATATTTAAGTACTGAATATAGATAGAGTGGGTAACGAGGATGCTTTCACTCTATCATAGAGACCTCACAGACTCCCCCTTCCTCCTGGGTAACAGGAAACCTTCGCCCGCGATTAACCTAACTGCTTCCCCAATTTCAACCCTGGACACTACATCACCCAGCTCCCTACCACTACCATCCTCAGGTGGCATTGCAAAGGAATTTAGGGCAGGTGCCGGAGAGGAGATTATCCTGGGCCTTTGCACCTGGCTGAGGGAAAGGGACAACAGAATGACTTAGTAGGAGGAATGCAGATTTGTCTGAACTGTGTATAAACGGCTCGTGCTGTGAGGGAAAAGAAAACAAGGCAATTGGCCTAACGAGAGAGAGAATGACTGGGTGAATCAACTCTACAGGGTGCTGTAAGGAATTGCTTCTCTACACAAATAAAACCAAGGGTTATTGGTTTACCCTTGAACTTTGTCCTTGGCTTCATTTAAGTGGAATTCATTCATTTAAGTGGAGTTCAGATCAGAGGAATGTATCACAAACAGCAGAATCATTTACAGACCTCCAATGGGGTTGCACTGTCAGACTTAGCTATACCACCCCATAGCACCCATTTCAGCTGTATGTTGCAACAGTAACAACCAGCTTGCAAGACTCCAGCAGCGAATGTGCGTTGTTGCAGCTGAGAGCACAAAACCATGTATATAGGCTTATTCTCAGTTTAGGTGGTAACATCTTTAAATTTTTATGTTTAGGTTCAAGACTGGTGTTACGTGAAATGTTTTGCAAGATTTCAGTGTGTATATAAGTGGGTGTATTATGTTGCCCCATTCCACTTTCTTACAAAACCACCAAAATAAAATATCAAGGTCCCAAGTGGAAGCTGTTTGAAACAGGGAACTGAGAGAGTGTCTGCTGCAAAATTGTAGCTGTGCTCTGTGTCATCTTCATGGAGAAATCAGCACTTCAGTATCCCCTTGCGGGCTCCATTTTGCAGCATTTGTGAAGGGCTCTGGAAAGCCAAAGATGAAAAGGTGCTCTGTTTATTGATGCATTTATTCACATAAGTGGATGGAGACCTAATGGAGACCCTCCAGCTGTGCAACTTGAAACAAGAGCTGGCAGAGCATCAGGCATCCTAGAAAAACAATCATTATTGTTATGTATCTCCCCAAGAATGCAAATCTCCCAATTAGACATTTCTTAGGGGGAAAAAGTCTTGAAATTGTCATAACATTCTGCTTTGACATTTTCAAAATGAAGTTCATTTTTTGGTTTGAAATGACTTTTCATTTTGAAATATGAAAAATATTTTTCAAACTATTTTTTGAAATCTTTGAAAGATTGTTTATTTTTTTAAAGGTCCAAATTGAAAGAGAACATTACAATGGACCCAATCTGAAAAACATTTTGGATGATCAGTTTGCAAATTTTTTTTGAGATTTTGACTTTTTGTCCTAATTTGGGATGGAAAAGTCTCAAACTCTCATGGGATGAGAAAACCATTTCCTGCCCAACTCTAGGTATGAGCTTCTCTTTCTGGTCCCACTGCAACATTTAGGGCTTGATCCAAAACCTACTGAAGTCAAAGGGAATCCTTCCAGTGACTTCACTGGGCTTTGGATCTGGCTTTTAAACACGGGGCCCTGTTGCCAGAGTTGTTCATGCTCCTCCTAACATTATCTATGAAGCATATGCCCTTAAAAAGGAAGTAAACGAACTAGAGCTACATTGTTTATCCTGGCAAAAGAAAATTGGTGGAGGGTGCTGCCGGGTAGGAAATTCAAGAGTTTTCAAATGGACAAATTTGATGGGGAAAAGCTTGTTATCTCCAAGCTTCTATTTTGGAGTGTGAAATACACATTTTAGGACCCATTGTTTGACTTGGTGTGAGGCTGGTGTGTCACTGCAACAATGCCCCCTTTGGCTAGGGTGACCAGACAGCAAGTGTGAAAAATCGGGACGGGGGGTGGGAGGTAATAGGACCCTATGTAAGAAAAAGCTCCAAAAATCGGGACTGTCCCTATAAAATCGGGACATCTGGTCACCCTACCTTTGGCCAGGAGGAACGTTGTGCCAGGGTTCACTCAGTCTGGGTTGGTGATCAGTCAGTTCCCCCTGCTAGAGGGTGTGCGCTTTCTCCTTATTCTTGGCAGGATCAGCTGATCCTGGTGCCCAGGGGGTCTGGAAACCCCCTCATTTTTTAAGTCTCTCCGGGGTTGGTAGGGGAACCCAGTCCTGCTCAGTCCACTGTTTTCCTTCCAGCTCGTGGCCCTTAAGCCAGAGAGGCATAATTGGGACTTAAGTCCTCCAGTGCTCTGAGCTCCTTCCTACTTCCCCTGATTTCTGTAGGCTTTCAGCCTCTTGGTCCGATTGTCCCTTCTCAGGGGCTATCTCTGTGTGGCGTCTCAGAAGCTTGCTGGCAGGAGTTCCCTTCTCCAGCCTGCTTGCTCCTTTGGCAGTCGCCCTGTCCCTCTTCTTCCCATCTATTTTATTCTCCCAGCTGCTGTGAGGCTGCCAGTCAGCATAGTGCTCGGCTTAGGGTTACAGACCGGGTTAGAATCAGTGTAGAATTAGTGGACACGAAGGTCCCAGTTAAAGTTAATGATAGGGCTTCGTTTAGGGTGAGGATCTTATTTTTGCTCAAGGGTCCCAGTGATTCTGATGTGCAGAGCTAGAGCCCTGCTTGCTTCTGTGTCCACTATTCATAGTGGGAGCCATGAGACTAAGAGTAAATGTCATCTGTGTTTGCCAAGAATAGAGAGACTATGAAGAACAAACCTATCTGGGGAGGGCACGTTTTTAAAAGCTGACAGTATCTAACCATGAGAGGTAGCATCTCATCTTCTGCACCGCTGTCCTATGTATACTGTACCTAACAGATTGGATTCTAATTTCAAACCCACTCTATCACGGCAAAGAAATATGAGCAAATAGCTCAGAAATGTCTCCCCCACTGCCCCGGACATTGTGCAGAAGTGCTGAATTCAAAACCGCCCTCTTAGTTTTTAAAACTCCCTAGGGATTCACTTCCCCAGTCTCTACCACTACAAAATCTCCATCCTTCCCCTTTGATTGGCCTGTGCATACTCGACTTCTTCAGTTATGCCCTCCTCCCTGTACCCTTCCTATGAATCTCCAAAATCAGGAATCTCCCTTTCAATTGTGCCGCCCCATCTATCTGGAACAGCCCCTCATCCTCTCCCGAAGCCACCACGTCAATTCCATTCTTTAAGGGCCAGATTGTTTAAAAACTGGCCGTTGGTTTTGTGCAGCAGATTGTGTATTCTCATTTACCTGCCTGTGTACGGAACCTGCCTGTGCCCACAAATCAGGTCCTTCGGCAGCAAAACGGTGCCTGGAAATAACTATAGGTTCAAAACTGCACCCGCAAAATTGCAGAGACAGAGAGACATTTAAGACTGGGCTAACTATCAGGCCCTGTCCCCTACTTTAAAATCTCCCTTTGTTTATGATTGACTTTCTCTGTATAGCATTTAGTGGTGCTGGGTAAGAAATTATAGTATATAAAAATAAAAAACACTGCATGTTTGAACACTCTCCAATGTCTTTCTAGGGACATCTTGTTCTCTCCCTCCTTCTGTCCTCAAGGTGTCAGGTTTCCTTGTTTACAATCTGTCCAAACAAGGAGCTGGAATTCCTAAAGAGTAGCAAAACAATATCACGTGACTGAAGGCTTATTTCCAGGAAATGAAGTAGAAGTTCCAGAAAGGCGAGTTAGCACCTTACTCTCCCAAAAAAGAGGAAGGAGGTGAGTTGTTAGGCCCATATGGAGTCTCTTAAAAATCTCACTGCTGGAGCCTTAAATACAGCTGTAAGAAAGAACCATGTGTTTGAATGCAGTTTCTCATACATGTCAGTTTGTTCTTCCTTTATATTGTCTTATTAGGGACATTCTGCATTTAAACAGGATTCCTGTTGCTTGGGCGTTAATCTACTCTTGAATCTGATTCCTCATCTGGGATTATGATCCTGTTTGTGCTATCTCAATCGTACGTCATTGTAAATTAAGACTCTGAGGATGGTTAGCTCTCCACTGGCACAGTAACTGGAAACAAAGACAAAAACCACCGTAGTACCATATGCCTGTGGCATAACTCATACAAGGCAACAAAAAAGCTTCAAAAACAGACTCCAAAGAGAGACTGCTGAACTTGAATTAATATGCAAATTAGATACCATTAACTTAGGTTTGGACAGAGACTGGGAATGGTTGGGTCATTACACAAATTTAATCTATTTCCCCATGTTAAGTATCCTCACACCTTCTATGGGCCATCTTGATTATCACTTCAAAAGTTTTTTTTCTCCTGCTGATGATAGCTCATCTCAATTGATTGGCCTCTTACAGTTGGCCTGGCTACTTCCACTTTTTCATGTTCTCTGTATGTATAAATATCTTCTTGCTGTATGTTCCATTCTATGTATCTGATGAAGTGGGCTGTAGCCCACAAAAGCTTATGCTCAAATAAATTTGTTAGTCTCTAAGCTGCCACAAGTACTCCTGTTCTTTTTGCGGATACAGACTAACACGGCTGCTACTCTGAAACCTGAAATATCACTGGCTCCCTAATGGACTTCCAACTCCACACCAAGTGGAGTTTGGGTGCATAGGAGAACTGAGCCCTAGGACTTACATGCCAGATTCAGCAGGGGAAGAAACTGCACGGTGAAGGAAGACCATCCTTATTTTAAAATAAGTCATAAATATACTAGCAAAGAATGTTGGGAAATACCATCCGAGGCCATTTCTTTTAGCTTACATGTCCCTTTTTTCAAGTTTTATCTGCTGTAGAAGTCACCCTTTAAAAGCCTGATCCAAGTCTTTCAATGGTGTCACGTCATGATTCTCCTACCTGGAATTTGCAGCACAATTGAAAAAATTGGGTGCATAAATGAACCCTTAGGTGAGCCTAAATTATGACTGATCCCGTTGAAGTCAGTGGGAAAAGCTTCCACTGGTCTTCAGGGGGAACAAAATTCTGTCCAATGCACATAGGCTTTGATCCAGTAATGTGCTGAGTATGCTGGCCTGGATCCAGCAAAATGCTTATGCATGTGCTTAACTTGAAACGTGAGAGTCCCACTGAGGTCAATGACACTTTGTGTGTGCTTAAAGTTAAGTACATGACTAAGTGCTTTTCCAGATCAGGGTAGTGCACTCAGCACCTTATCCTACCCTCTGTGTACTTAATAAGCATGAGACACTTTGATGAAACATTATGCATACAGATGCTTGTAAACAGCGATGTGTATTATTGTCTCATTCATAATAAGAATAATGTATATAGCACTGTGAATGGATGTGACACCATACAAACATGCCAGCATGCCCAGGTATATATATGCCAGTTTCTGAGCACGGGTTTGCTAATGCAAATGCAGAGCAATTCCAAGGAAGACAATGGAGTTACTACATTTTTAGGGCTAGATTGAGGCTTTATCCCCAGCCTGTGCTGGGGGCTGAAGGGGTACGAAAGGGCTGTAATACAGCCAAAGCCCCCAGTTGGAATTCTTGCTGAGTCAGTGGGTTATATGCAGCCAAACAATGATTTGGGATTAGTATAAATCAACAAGGCTTTTACTTTCCTTGGGTCTTACGTAACAGACTGCGGGCTTGAATTGAATCCAACATGGTGGATCAATGAAAGGTATGACGCTGTAGGGATTTGTTTTTCAATGACACTGATAAATCAGTGTTGCAAGATACCCAGCTCAGACTTGGAGTTTGGCTAACTGATGGTTGTGAAATTTCCAAAAGCGAACAGATTTTTTTTGTTTTTAAATTGTCAGTGCAATCATCCGCAAAGCAATAATTTTCTAAATTCATTAACACTGGACACAGTGATTCACTTTAGCTGGGGTCCATGGAAAGTCATTTCTAAATATATCAGCTAGACGTCTGACCCTAAATCTGCTTGCGCGAGAGTTCAAAATATAACTTTTTGGCACCAAGAGACCAAGTTCTGTCCTTGGCTAATAAACAGTCTGACTTAATATTGGGATTGTGTCAAGCAATTGGACAGCGGGTGTTGTTCTTCAGAATGGCTCTGTTCATCTGTAAGCTGAAACCAAGCAGCAAGATCCAACTGCAACTGGAATGCTTGATTAATGATCAACATAGAAATGAGGATTCTTGCTGTGAAACAGCTCCCAGGGCTGCATTGGTGCTTCAAAGCATTCTTTGTCAACTTCTCAGGGAACTATGGTTTTAGTTGCTATGTATTGATGAGAGGACTCCATACCCCTCGTTCAGCATTTTAGTTGTACTCTTTGGCTTATGACTTAGGGTTATTGCCTGAGACTTCCAGTGACTAACTGTGTTAATTGGAGTTCTTCCCCAGAGCCACCGTCAGAGACAAACCCACAGGAGCAAGAATTCCTGGATGAAGTCATACCAGTTTGCACTTGCTGCCAGTAAAGAAACTAAGGCTAGGCCTACCTAGCTGTGCCGTTCGGACTATGGGGGTATGAATAGCAGGGCATGCTAAAGTGGTGTGTTGTGACTGACCCATGTGGAAGGGAACTCAGCGTTTCCTAGTTCACACACATGTAATCCTGTTTGAAGAGAACTTCATTAACGTGCACCAGGAACCTTTAAGTTCACATCTGCAGTGTCCACATGGAGGAGTTACAGTGCAGCACTTTGGTGCGTACTACTATTCACACCCCTGTTGTCCAAACTGCAAGGCAGTGTAGACAAGCCTTACTATAAGAATAAGGAAAAAAAGTGGCCAGGATAAAAAGCATTGGAAAATGTTTCCAGCTTAGTTTGTTCCTTATTAATTATTATTATTAATAATAATATTTAACAACACACCTCTTTCATCACATCAGGGCTCAGCGTTTCTCCCTCTGGCATTGGAGAGGCCTAGGCTAAATCAGTCCTACTGTGGAGGTTTAATTCTTCATATTCATTTATTTACAGTATTTACAGGGTAGGCCCCAGGGTTGGGCTGAGAGGGCTTCTTTAAACAAAAACCCAAAAAAGTACATTTCTTAATTCCCATTGGAATTCTGCCTCAACCTGTGCTGGCTACCAATCACCAGCCACCCTTTCTAATCCACTCTGGGCCTAGCTATGCTGGGAACCAAGGCCCTCTCCCCAAACAGAAATAAACACAAGATTTCCCTTAAAGGGAAAAACCAGCTCTTCTTCACTTAGGAGAAGCCTTTTTCCTTCACTGCCCGCAACTCTTCTGCAGTGCTCACTGGAAGAGATTTTTAAAAGCCACAGGCTGCCCTTAATTAGACTCCCACGTCCCTAATGAACCGGAGGTACCCTCTTTCAGTTCATAGGAAAAAGGGCTTTAACTTTTCAAAGACTGGTATACCTACTTTCAACTGATATACCTACTTCCAGAACTGTCAGGTCTAACATTGTCACGAGAATAACATGTACGATGATTTACTTGTATTGCAGTAGCACCTAGAAGTCCCAGTCATGGCCCAGACCTCCATTGTGTTAAGTGCTGTAAAAACATGGAACAAAAAGACAGTCCCTACCTCAAACAGCTTGATCAGAGCTGACCGAAGGCTTTATTGTACCACTCACATCATTGTCCTCCCAGGCCAGCATCCAGCTTCCAGTAGTGACCAATACCTGGTTCTTCTGAGGTAGGTGAAAAACCAACTGTGCAAGGACATACATAGGGGGATATTTTACTTCTGGACCCTTTTACTCCTCTGCAGGTGAACAGAGGCATGACATTGCATTATGACCCTTATCATTTGAGGTACAAATGGTTGGTCATAAAATGATCCCTTCTACAAAGTTTCCCCCCAAAGTTTTTAGCCAATAAAAGCTTCACTTCTGTGACTTTTGTTCCTGTTTCAGGATTCTAAACCCACATGTATCCTGGATACATCATAGTCTAATACTGACGCTGTAAATTCAGATCCTCCTTAAAACCTACATGTCACCATTTGGCCCAGTCCCCCTCTTTGGGTGGCCACCGGTCCGTTATGAGTGGATTCAACCTCTGGATCCCACATGCTTCTAAACCCTCTGTGTCTGGATGGCGTCAGGCCTCTGTTCCATGCTCTGGGTCTCTGAGGTGCAGGTGCAGACCCCATGTCTTCCACCTTTCTTTGGGACATGGAGCTCCATAGCCCAGCTTCCTTGAACCCTGAAACCAGTGCCCCAGCCTCACTGAGCCTCCAGTTACTCATACACACTCATTCAGGCTTCCACCTGAGCTTCTTGATTAACCACTTCAGTTACAATGTGGCAAACAAGCAAGGAACACTGTCTTAGCAAAAGAATTTCTCACCACAGGCACTTTACTCTTAAAAAGCACTAGAGAGTTACAGATCTTTACAAAATAACAAAGTCCTGAGATGCAGCCTCCCAGTCTGATCTCACCCCTTCTCTGAATCCGAGGTCTTGTCAGTGACTCAGGAAAGGCAGAGCCCTCCTGCCTTCTCTCTCTTTATAGCCTAGGTTTCTGGCATGTATTAGTGGATGGCCCCCTTGTTCAGAGATCCCTCTGTTGTTCCCACACACACACCTTAAATAATCTGTCCCTCTTTGTCCATGTGCTCCAGCTGGAAAATCTTAGCCCCTTCCCTCAGTCAGGCTTTTGTGTAGAGAGTCCATTGTCCCATGGCAATGGGCTGGTAGTTGAAAGACAATCAAAGGTGATCACCCTAGATTGCTCCATGATGGTTTCTCAGCCATAGTCCTTCAACCAGGTGCCAGCCCCCTAATACAAAATAGCTGTTCTAATCCAATAGTGTAGGTTACACTGTGAAATGAAGGTCACGGTGAAGGTCACAAGCCAAGATGGAGGTTGCAATACAAAATGCAGTTCACAATTGATACAGCCATGTCCCACTCTGTCACACCAACTTCCTTCATGAAGTTCACCAACAATAATCCATGTCAATAAAAATGCCACCATCCACCCAAACAACCACCATCCTACACTCTGCATCAGGGGTGTTAAATTCCTTCTTTGGACAGGCTCCGAATTCTATGTTTAGTTTTGGTCTATGGGCCACAGTACTACACCTCTACCCTGATATAACGCTGTTCTCGGGAGCCAAAAAATCTTACCGTGTTATAGGTGAAACCGCGTTACATCGAACTTGCTTTGATCCACCGGAGTGCGCAGTCCCGCCCCCCCCCAGGAACACTGCTTTACCGCGTTATATCCGAATTCGTGTTATATCGGGTCGCGTTATATCAGGGTAGAGGTGTATGTGCTGCCCTCAAAGCACAATGGAATGCCTACTGATGTAGATCAAGGGATCAGGTCCCCTTGAATATGGCCTTTTTGTAGTAACAAAATGCTTAGTTATCGCATTCATCACTCAGTGAGAAAATCTACTCCCCTTAAGGCCACCACTATTCCTGCCTTTTATTTCTCTTCCTTTCCCATCCTCCTTTCTCATTTCTCTCCCCCTCCTCTGTCATCATGAGTCTCCACTGTTCCTTTTTCTGCATTTCCTTCCCTGATGCACCTCCCAAGTTCCAATCCATCATGGTTCCCAAGTTTCACCCCCTCTCCCCATTCCATGTGCAGAAATGAGAAATGGCTAAGTAGTTAATGTTAACACCGATGTGTCATCGCTGGACTTTACAGTTGATCGTCCAGTCAGATTCATAGGGGAAAGGGAAGTTCTCTGCTCTGAGTCGTTATTTCAGGTGTTTGCAGTCTAAGGCTGACATCACTGCTGTGGTTGCACCTGGTTGGCAGTTGAACGGTAATCTCTACAGCCCCGAGTGCTAAGAACTTATTTAAAAAAAAACAACAACCCAAAAGCTTAGATTCTGGAGCATCTGGCTATGGCATGTGGACTGGATCCAGTGAACAGGCTGTAGGCTGGACACCTCTGCCCTATAAACATCCTCTGAATCACACTCCCTGGCTGTCTGATTTGGGTAGTTTCTCTATGACCGTGACTTCCTTTGAGGCTAAGCCTATTGTCAGCACTTAATAAATAAATAATAAGAGGAAGAAGATGGAGAGGTGGAGGCCACAGATGGCAGGCCTATGGGGAGGGAAACTGTATGAGTGAGGTTCCCCTTAGAATTCCTCCATGGGGAATGGGTCAGCTTCATAGAGGAGGGGGTTCCATCCCCAAATCCTGCAGATCTCCTAAGATATGAGGCAGATCAATCTATTTATCTCCTCTGTTAGATAGATTTTTCAGTGAAATAGACTTAACACAATCTTTGCTACTTTAGGTTAATTGACAATGGATTTTGGTGTCTCATGTGTGCTGTCCCATGCAGCTCCTGCAATGGGTGAATTATCTGGCAACCTTTAGCAATTGCAATTATTGTTTAATTGAGTCTCTCTGCACCAGGAAATGTTTGTTAATGACAAATGTACTCAGGGATATCCTTGTGAACATTTGCACCATGTTGCTAATGGGAGGCTGGGAGTATTTCAGACTAAGGGGAAACTGCTAATTTGGAGTGGTGTTTCCATGTTCTATTGATGACCTTTATGTAATCACAACCAAAAGCTTCCTTTGCACTTAATTGCTCCATGTCTCAGTTTACCCACTGGTAAAATGGGTCTGACACAGATGGTACAACTTCCGTGGAGTTCCATCTGGGTGCAGAGAACAGCAAGCAGGATGAAGAGCGTTAGGTCCCATTCCTGCAATCTGATCTGCCTGCGTGCATCTAATTGCAAGATGTGGCCAAAGCTTTTTACTATCTTTAAATTGAAGTAAAATGCCTTTAATGGGGATCTGCGTGGGTGCAAGGGTCCATCCTGACTGTGGCAGCTTGCAGGATTGGAGCCTAAGGTTATATAGTTATCATACAAGAGATTCCCATTTTACTTTAGTAAACATGTCAAGCTTCAGTATTTTTTAATTAACATGTTGACATTATTACATATTTCTGTTTTGATGGTATATTGGAATGTGGATATAAAGACTAAAAGGAACAAGAAAGAAAACAATGATGACAAACATTGTATTTTGCATAGTCTGCCATAAAACTAAAAATACTGACCTGCTGCACAGAAGTGTTGTGACGCAATTAGCGAAGGCCAGATTCTGATCCTCTTACTTATGCTGAATATTATCTTGCTCCATTAAGTCAATGGGGCTACTCATGGAGTAAGGTGCTACTCAGCAGCATTAGTAAAAACATCAGAATCTGGTCCTTTCAACTTGCAAAGTACTTTGAGATCCTCAGAAGAGAGGTGCAATGGAAGGGCAAAGAATTATTATTTCCTTTGACATTTTATGACTCCTGTTTGCAAAATGAGATCATGTGCTGTTATTCTGAACTTCACACAGTCCTTGTTCTGGTTCCTAGAGCTGCCTTTGTGATGGCCACTTCAAGGACAATTCACCCTAAAGAGATCTATGTGCAGGCTGCAGAAGTTTAATTTAACCCTACTGCCCCTCACTGAGAATACAGAAGTGTTTTTACCCCTATGTTTTTTCCAGCCCCTCCTAGTTTAAAGATCAGTGAATTAGTTCTGGGTGCTTTGATGTCAACTATTCCATGTCCTCTCTAGGTGATCTATTACTTCCAGGAACCCAAGGATAAAACCACATGTGAAACGTTCCCACTCCAGATGGACTTTGTGTTACCTAGCAAATGGTGAATGGAGTTATAGGGGCCTCTGTTAATTTCTGAGCCTGGGTGTGCAAGCTCAGTGGACAGAGTATTCTGTAGAATTCTGCATGACGTCTCTCCTGATGGTCAAGGAATGATGGTTTAGCTCCACAAGTGGAGTTGCTAAAGTCCTGTATATCAATCAATCACGGAGTATCTAGTGTGCAGGCAGGCACAGTGTCAGGTGGGGAGGATGTGGGCTGGAATTGGGAAAAATGGCAGCCCTAAATGAAGGAATAAATGAAAGCTCTGTGGTCCTATTGAGGCAGAACTAGTTTGCCTCCAAGTCGAAGCACTGACAAGGTGCAAGCTTTGGTGGAGCTTGGTGGATGGTGAGAGAGCCTATGTTTGGATGTACTTGGACACCACAGCACAATAAACAATTTTAAAAAGGAAAAATAAATAGTTTCTAAAGAGTTGAACCCTAGGAAAAACAACTCGATGTCTAACAAAGGCTGATTCTATCTACACGGAAAGGGATGTCTGCCACTTACTCGAGCTGGCAAGACAGAATCCCAAAAGGCAATTAAAATCAAGTTGCATAAGACCTTGGCTGCATGGCAGTAGGAATACAGGGCCTCTTCTCTGAATGCTGGCCACAGCTGTTAAAGAGGCTGAAGGAATTGTCTCTATTTCTGTGAAACATCTGCTTAATAAGCATTTTGTGAGAACAAAAAGTTTGTCAGTGCACACAACTTACTGTAATGTAAGGAGGCAGAGCCAGGATTCAGCAAGCAGCCATTATAAATATGCATGATTTTGATTGACTAATGAGCCTCAGACCCATTGATTTAATTTGATCTGTGGCTTGTCATTCAAAGTGTCTACTAGAAAAGTAGAGACCATTGGTCCTGGCTCCGATCGCAATTACACCAGCGTAAATCTGGTGGAATTCAATTGACTTCAGTGGAGTCAGTCCAGATTTACACCGGTGTAAAGGAGATCAGAATCTGGCCTTACCTCTTTGCTAAATCAGTCTAGAAATGACATAAAATACTCAAGAATACTCTTAGAATAGCTCACCGAACTATGTCATTTTCTCTCTCGTATTTTTCTATTTCATTGGTGCAGCTTTCAAATCTTGAAAACAGGAACATACTGTCCACACAGAGGCCAGGGATCATTCGATGTACAGGTGGGTGTACCTCAAAGGGCTGATTCCAAAAATTGGGATTTGCACTGAACCCTTTGTGGTCACACATCTTCTTTTTCTCCACCTTCCATCCTTCTCAATCCCTCCTTCCACCATGATCAGCTTCTTCATTTTTCCCCACAACCGGTCCTTAGAATCTCTTCCTTGATCCCAACAGATTAGGCCTCACACCACCACTAACATCTCGCTACCCAGCTCCTTCGCTTCAATGCCAGTAGGTGCTCATGACCAACAGCTCCGAGTTCCCAGAGAATAGGTATCATTCTTAATATCCTTTCAGAGCACAATCACACAGAATTCTATATGGAGCTGCAATATGCAAACAGAGTACCCAGTTTGTGTGTATCTACGCTACCAATGGTGTTGTAAGTATACATTGTCACTGCGCATTGAACATGCAAAGTTTGGATGCAGATCTGGATTGGCATCCAGTTTTGGATCTGAATTTTCCCAAAATGTAGGGAGTTTGGTTCTGTACAGTACAGAGATGACGGCCAGCTAAAAAGTGAGGATCTGGATTTTAGCTTTTGTTTTTCAGAGGTGATCCTGCCAGGGCTGGTTTTACTCCCAATCATTGTGAACAGAACTGTGGGTTTCATGTGCCACAGATTCCATGAACTGAACGCTGAAGCCTCTGTGTGATATAACCTACCTCAGGCAGTAGAGGTGTGTGCTTTTACCACAGAAGGTCCTGCGTTCAAGCCCCATGCTCTGTCTAAGAGGGTACAAGGAGTACAACTAATGTGGGACTTCAACTCCAGGAGATCTCAGACACATGGGATAAGCTTTGCCAGCTGGGGGAAATATGCAACCCATATTCCTGGAAGTGGGTCTTCATCACCTTCCAGTGTCTGGTTCACCTAAGAGATTCATGAATCTGCTACTGCTACCAGTTAGGCCATGTAATTACTCCTTTACCCCAGGTGGCAGACACCCATGCTGTTACTGCTGATGATCCCAGGATCATGTCTTGCTGTTGGGCCAAGAGGAACTGGTTACATTTGCAAAGATTTTCTATTTGGGGGCTGCAAATTTGCAAAACCTAACCAGCTTCCCCTCTCCCAGAAATTGGTCCTCATATCTGTAATCTGACTCATCTCCCCGTCGCAGTGTGAAAAACCTCTTAAGAGTAAAAGCAAAGGATTGCGATGGCACGAATGGATGAATGACTGGTTGGATAGAACTTGTCCTGCCAATCTCACCTGTTTTTCTCCTGGCAGAGAGCTGCAGGTGCTCTTCTGTGTGTGCCGGAGCTGTTTATCTGCGTCTTTGACAAAATTTGTTAGCTCACAGTGACGCAACTGCACATTTTTTTTATATAATCAAAGATAAACAATTAAGATTGCCAGATCAGATGTCTGTGCCAAGGGGTAACTACAGTTCAAAGGACCTTTTACTCAGTTAACAACAGGTTGAACTACGTTTCCTCCACACCCTCTGAACAAAGCCACCCAGTGTAATACCTAATAGGCCTATCCAATCAATAACTTAGAGAGTGTGACTAAACTTTACATTCTAGCAAAGCAGATTCACCTTGGAATGTTGACAGCATAGACTAAACACAAAGTTACCAACAGCTGGAAACTTATTGCTAAGCAAGCAACCCTGGTCAAAGTGTTTTCTGTATTATTCTATCCAGCAGATGAGGTGTTGGCAGAAGGAAGGGGAGTCTTGTGGTTAAGGCACAACATTAGGAAGCAGAAGGACTGGGTTTTGTTCCTAGCACTGCCACCACCTCTATGCCTCAGTTTCTTTTAATCTGTAAAATGGGGATAGCAGTACTGCTTTCCAACATTGTAGGAGTGCGGTGAAAATAAACTGATTAATTGCCTCTAACGTGCTTTGAGATCCTGAGGTTCCATGGGGATCTATTCTGGGGCCAATGTTGTTTAACCTCTTTATTAATGACCTGGATGTAGATATAGAGAGCATACGGATCAAGTTTACAGATGACACAAAGCTGGGGGGGTTGCCAATACTTTGGAGGGTAGAGCTAAAATTCAGAGGGATCTTGATAAATTGGAGAACTGGGCTATAGACAACAAAATGAAATTCATCAAAGACAAATGTAAGGTGCTACACTTAGGGGAAAAAACCCAAATGCATAAATACAGAATGGGGGGAAACTGACTGGCCAGCAGCACTGCTGAGAAGGATGTGGGAGTTGTGGTGGATCACAACCTCACTATGAGTCAGCAATGAGATGCTGTTGCAAAAAAAGCAAATGCCATTTTAGGTTGCATTAACAGAGGCATAGCATGCAAGCCACGGGAGTGACAGTACTGCTCTACTCAGCACTGGTTAGGCTCAGCTGGAGTACTGTGTTCAGTTTTGGTCACCATTGTATAGAAAGGATGTAGGGAAACTGGAAAGGATCCAGAAGTTAGTGACAAAGATGATCAGAGGGATGGAATGCAAGTCATCTGAGCCGAGGCTGAAGGAGCTGGCATGTTTAGTTTGGAAAAGAGGAGATTAAGGGGGGACATGATAGCAGTCTTCAAATACTTGAAAGGCTGCCATAAAAAAGATGGAGAAAAGTTGTTCTCTTTTGCCACAGAGGGCAGGACAAGAAGCAATGGGTTCAAACTACAGCAAGGCAGATTTAGATTAAATCTCATGAAAAGCTTCCTAACGGTAAGAACAGTAAGACAATGGAACAGACTCCCTGGGGAGGTTGTGGAAGCTCCTTCACTGGAGGTTTTCAAAAGGAGGCTGGAGCCATCTGCCTTGGATGGTTTAGATACAACAACTCCTGCATCTTGGGAGGGGGTTAGACTAGATGACCCTTGCGGTCCCTTCCAACCCTGATTCTATGACTCTATTATGGAAGCACTGTGCAGGTGCTATCGGTGCATTAGAAATAACATAAGAAATAGGAGAGATCACCTTTTAGTGATGTCTGCTCATGCGCCATCCCTGAGACCCCCTTACAATAAGATTTGCTCTAGTTGTTCACATAACTAGTTGCATTTACCTTGGCTAACACAGGCGGTGCTGTCTCATTGGAAAGATGGGCCATCATCAAATTTAAATTCAAACCGTTAAAAAAAGAAAAGAAAAGTGAAACAATTGGGACAGTGGAATTTTTTGGGAGCTGGCTGGCTTGTGGAATTGGTAGTGGGATATAGAACCTTTCAGCTCCCAAGTTCAAACCCAGCACAAGTTAATAGAAACTGCATTACCGTCTGGCAGCCATGGTAGCTTGTGTGGCATGTGTGGGTGAGTAACCCTGTTAGCCCAGCTGTATCTGTTTCCCCAAGTTACCACTGTAATGCATTAGGAGGGTGGCATGTTTAAGAAGCGTGTGCTGCCTGCCTGTGTCTGCGTTCTGCATGTCCAGTAAATAGGCAGAGAACGTCAGTCTCTGAGGCTGTCAATGTGACATCTTTCACCACGGAACGGTGAGCATGGGCATGGTGTTGGCACGGTTCACAGGGTCCCCCTGACAACTGCTCTTCCTGCATCAAGAGGGAGACTCTAGCACTCACCTGCCTCCCTGTGCATCAGGGCGCAGACCATCTTTCAGCTTCTCCAGAAGTTCCTGCTGAGGTTTCGGTTGCACTTCTCCCTACATCTCTTCCTTTATGCACTCCCTGTCTGTGGCTCCATAGAGACATGGAATCTCCTTGTCAGCCACTTCCTGGCACTGGCCAAGATGGCCACACATTAGTCTAGGAGGAGGAAGCTCAATTTGGAGGTCTTCTGTGACTATATTTGGCCCCTACTCATTTCATGTACCAAGGCCGGGTTCTTCTGTCTGGCGTCCACTGACTCCTTGGGTGAATTTCTTCTCAGAGCAGTGAGCACTGTCTAGAGTCTCTGCTCAGCATCCCCATCAGTTCCCTCATTTGATGCCTGTGACCTGCACTTCTGCTCCTGTCCTTTTCATTCCCCCCACCCCCATGGAATTAACTGATGGTCCTGTTGTCTTGCCCTCAACTGAGGAGGGGGAAGGTCTTTAGTTATAGGTAGACTCTGCCCACCTTTATGGGACATCAAATATGCCAACACCTTTCACTGGCTCTAAATACATTTTCAGAAATTGGCACTACCCATTTTGTTGTTCCAGGAAGATGCCTGGTATTGAATGACAAAGAAAAGGGATGGGACCCTGTGTTTTTTTTCTAGGATATAGCTTTATCTCTACTCTTTTTATCAACATCTTTTGTAAAATATATTCCTTTTGCATTCATAATCTGGGAGAGGGGGAAGGGGGAAAAGAGGCAGAGGTGGACTGATGGTTTGGCAACTTTATCAGTACTGCTAGCAGGACCTAAAGAAGTTCAATGGCTCATGGATTTGCAGTGACATTATAAAACTTATATCACTTGCTTGAACTGTGCACACTGAATGTTAAACAACCCTCTGAAATTCAAGGGGCAATTGCTCAGAAACAGTGCTCCATTCTCCATTACACCAAAGTCTCTGGGGCTGCTACCTACAACCAGCCCTGCATTCTCTGTCATCCTGAAATGTTGGGGGCCAAAAACTGCCCAGGATGAATGCTGCATTCTGTACTAACCTGGGCCCTGATTCTGCAATGACATCCACAAGAGTCCATGTGGGTGGACCCCACTGAAGTCAGGGGCAATTCATAAGGGTGCAGGGGTCCACCTGAGAGCTCTCTGCAGAACTGAGGCCTTGAAGTCTCCAAGACCGTGCTTAGAAATAACCTTGCATTCTCTATTCCAGTGAAATCTCTGTGCCGGCTGCCCAGTTCCTGCTCTGAATTCTCTTGGATATACTCATGTGTTTAGACTTGTTTTCTACACTTGCTGCTGGCAATTTAATCACCCTCCTGGGATTTTCATTCACCATCCGGAACATGAGAGAGGTAGTGAATTTGGAAACCCTCCTTGTCCCCCTTTTAGACTGAAAAATTATTTGAGCTCAATTTTTAAGGCAGTGTGATAAATCAGAAATAATAGCACTTTGCATTTCTATAGTTCCTTTTCCCCAAAGATTTCAAAGTAGTTTAATAAGTAAACATTAGTGAAGGCTCGTGACGAGCTTATCATCAGGGAGGTAAATATTAGAGCTAGGCAAATACTTGTAGCAAAATGTGTTTTCATTGAAATTTTGCCTGCTTTTTAACACTGGGCAGAAGTTTTTTGTCAAAATATTTTTTTCATCAGGAAAAGCTATTTCATTGAAACTGAAATTTTGATTAAATTTCCTGTTGGAAAAATATTTGAAATAAAAAAAATGTTTTGGAAAATTTTGGAACATTTTGAAATTTTGTTTTGAGTTTTTTTTATTTTTTGTTTTTTCGTTTGTATATATTTTTATTAGTTTTATGTTATTTCATGCCATCAGTAATAATAATAATATGCACTAGTATTGGCACGTCATAATACAACATAATATATTAGTTGAAATATTCTGTTATTTTTATTTATTTTATCTTATTTTTAAAACTGTTAATGGCAGCTGCTACTTTGTACTGAGTGAACCATCTTATCTTCTTTGTTAGATGAAAGAGTCGCCTGTTTGTGTGGTAATGAAACAGATATCCAAGTGTCAAACTGTTTCACTCCCACACAAACAGGAGAAACTTTGATCTAGAGAATAAGATAAGTGTACGAATCAGAGGAGCAGCTGTTTTCATTATCCTTGTGTTAGCTTGGATTCATTTTTCTAGGATATTGAAAATGGAAATTCTGAGTTTCAATCAGCTCTGCTGCATTTGAGCTTACTGAGCAGTCACAAAATTGGAGCAATTTTTCAAAATGTGTGTGCAATGAATTCTCACATTAGGTGATTTAGTGTTTGTAGATCTGAAAGCCAGAAGGGACTCACTCCTATGATCTAAAGCAGATGCAGCAATGGAATTCACAGCCACATAGCTTAATTCCTGCAGCCCATGCTAATTCCCAGAACATAGCACTACCTCGCCACACTTCTGAGGACTGTGAACATTTTGTGCCAATGATTTTTTTTTAAATTTTGACTAGGGATGGTTTGGAATCAAATGATCACACCCATCACATGATATTGATACAATTTCCCTGATTGGCTGAACCTAACTCTTGCGGTGAGGAGAGTCAGAAGCCATTTTCTCAGAAGGAGTTATTTGCTGTCTCTGAACTAGCTAGGAAAGAAACCTGAATGCCTGAAGTTTTTCTAGTTACTACTCACAAGGATCTAGGGTCTGATTCTGCTCTCACTTACACTGGAGAAATTTCATGTCAGAGGAGAAGGCTGCCCTTCCACCAAATATGCTGGAGGAGATACCGGCCAACCATCTTTCCCTGCAAGAAGACACCAGGTAGTGTGGAGAGGGGCTCGTTATTTTAATGTTTATTTGTATAGTGCCCGGGTCACAGGGTGTATTGGGTGGATGGAGGGGCATAAAGTGTCTGCTTGGGTCCTCCACAGTTTTGGAAAGCCAGGGGAGCATCCCAATGATGAGCCTTTTGGTTCAGAATCCCCCTTCACTGGATTTATATGTATCTTTGTCATGTGAAAATTGATTGCTGTGTGCTGATACTGCATATCATTTGGCCATGTTAATACCATTTACTTTAGGTTCTTGTTTGGCCTCCATCACCATAGTATCTGAGCACCTCACAATCTTTAATGTGTTTATCCTCACAATACTCCTGCAAGGCAGGACAGTGCTATTATCACATTTTATAGATGGAACAGTTAAGGCACAGAGAGGCTAAAAGACTCGTGCAAGGTTGCACAGGATGTCTGGAGCAGGGACTTTTATCTGGGCCTCACGAGTCCTGGGCAAGTGCCCTAACCCCTGGACTATCCTTCCTCTCTCGATACTGGGGTGATGCTTTTTAAAAAATGCATTTCCTCCTTGTGGTCATGGAAACAAAAATTGCCAGACATAGCTGGTTTGGTGCGCCCATGTGAAATTTTATATGCCTGCGTTTCTGAAAGCCTGATGTTTCTGGGTAGAACTGGATTTCTCATGCCAATTTATGAAACATTTTGGAGTCTTGCATAAAACAGAATGGTAGAAAATCTTGTGCAAAATGTAAAAAAAAATCTAAAAAAATTTCCTTTCCGACCTAGCAAACAAGTATTATCGTTCTCGTTGTACAGCTGGGGAACCTGAGGCAAACCTGGGCAGCACCTACATGTTGAAAACTAGGCATCTTTAAGATGTCTCAGCTGGGCACCCAAAGCCGAGCCACCTAGAATAATTATGTAGTTCTGAAAAATCTTAGCCCTTCCTACTCTAACTCCTCTCACTCCTTTACTAGGGAGGAGCTCCTTCCCCCCGTATAACCCTGATGTGTGGGATCTGCCACTGAGAATCAGATTTTCCTTTCCTCTGTTGGAGCATGCAGGTGAGAATGGAGGCTTGGGGATCTGTAAGAAAGCTGCTCCCCATTTGTCTTCAAGCACATACCCCCTGAACAAGAGATATTACATGTAGCCACAAACTCTAGAACGCTGCCTTTCGCATGCACCTTCCACATGTTACTTTATAACAGACCTTGCCACTCTGCGGAGACCACTTGATAGGCCCATGATGGATGCAACAAGAGAAATTATACTGTGGCATGATTTGCATATTAATATGGGACTCAATAATTATCTTTAATGACTAGCCAAGAGGCGAGTGTTGATGAGCATTTGTGGGTCAAAGGGTGTGTGTTTGGCTACATCCAGAAAAGAATTGCAAGTACAAATTCATTAAAACTTCCATCAGCATGTTGTCTTTCTTCGGGATAAACCTGTTATTCCTTTCACTACACTTCAGGGTGCATGTTGAAACACAATCAAGGTTCCATTTGTTCTTCTTAGGAAAAAGGGAGTGTCCCTATGAACGGGATGGTTTCATTTTGGTTAAGCGTAGATGGTTAGGTTTCTAATGATCTCTGCAACTTTTAGAGCTTTGAACTCCATAGCAACAATCCATAAGCAGAGAGTGGTGTGTGTGAGGGAGAGAGAGAAAGTGCAAGCATGTGCATGCATTTACATGTGTGTGGCATGTAAATGGAGTTCTGTTTTCCCAACCTATAGGTTTCATGATATTGCCCAGTTCACTTTGCATGCTGCTTACAGTATAGCCTCTCAAAATCTTCCTTGAAAGCAAAGCTGGGCAAACATGGAGGTGAAGGTGGGGATTCTACAGAAATCATTGACTTTTTGTTTAAAAAACAACAACCAAAAACCCTTTCATTTTTCAGGTATTTGGCTTTCCAATGAAAATTTTGAGTTTTTCAAAGAAAAGAAACACTTTCCGCAAAAACGTTCATTTTGGCAAAACCCCAATTTCCTATTTAAAAAGTTTCAGCAGAAAATTAGCAACCAGCCCAACTTAGAAATGCCTGAGTTCAGATTTTGGCGTGCTGTTGGTATATTTGGTAGATTGTTGAGCTTCATGGCAGGAGTCTTACCTGACTCCTACAGGATCTCACTCTCTAGTCTGCTCCGTGTCAGAATCCCCTAATAATATTTATGATGAAGAGGGATGTCGCTGTTACAGTTTTAAGACCTAGAATTCTGACCTACTACATGACTGGCTGTTTTCTACCACCTTTACTCCAGTTATGTCTGACCTCACTCTGTGTGGTGTCATCGACTTCAGTGGGACTTCTTGTGGAATAAGGTTCTACTCAACCGGAGTAAGGGTGGTAGAATGTGAACTTAGGCCCTGATTAACAAACACGCATACACTTAGTCTTAGCAAAAAGAACAAAGAGTACTTGTGGCACCTTAGAGACTAACAAATTTATTTGAGCATAAGCTTTCGTGGGCTAAAACCCACTTCATCGGATGCATGCAGTGGAAAATACAGTAGGAAGATATATATACACAGAGGACATGAAAAAATGGGTGTTGCCATACTAACTATAATGAGAGTTATCAGTTAAGGTGGGCTATTCTCAGCAGGAGAAAAAAAAAACTTTTGTAGTGATAATCAGGATGGTCCATTTCCAACAGTTGACAAGAAGGTGTGAGTAACAGCAGGGGAAAAAATTAGCATGGGGAAATAGGTTTTACTTTGTGTAATGACCCATCCACTCCCAGTCTTTATTCAAGCCTAATTTAATGGTGTCAAGTTTGCAAATTAATTCCAATTCTGCAGTTTCTCGTCGGAGTCTGTTTTTGAAGTTTTTAATTGTTGGAGTATTGCGACTTTGAGGTCTGTAATGGAGTGATCAGGGAGGTTGAAGTGTTCTCCGACTGGTTTTTGAATGTTATATATAATCTTGACGTCTGATTTGTGTCCATTTATTCTTTTGCGTAGTCTTACATCTCTGAGCAGTCCTATTGAAATCAGCGGGACTACTCATGATAGTTAAGTTAAGCATGTGCACAGGTGTTTGCAGGATTGCAGCTTTGGTGAACAAAAGCCAAGAATATTCCCGAGCATTCATAAATTCAGGTTTTAACAGTCTGATGTGTTTTACTGTGGATCCCTTCCTGAAATGTAGGGTTCCCCACTCTTGCCACATCCTGTCAGGAATCTTTCTGCAAGGTATTGATTGGAAATGAAAGAGTTAAAAGTGCAGGTGCAGGCAGGAGTGCCGCCAGCTTCTCTGCCGCCCTAGGCGGCGGAAGGTCCCGCCCCGAAATGCCGCCCCCCACAGAGGCGGCGGAAGGTCCCGCCGCCGAAATACCGCCACGGTCGCCGCCCCCCAAATTGTAGCGCCCTAGGCGACCGCCTAGGTCGCCTAATGGGTTGCGCCGGCCCTGGGTGCAGGTCTCGATGACAGTTGCTCTTTGAAAAAATCAATTTTTAATTTGACGAAGTAATTAACTTTATTATTCCTTATGGGCTCCTGTTCAAACTCCTCCTGATGCACTGGAGGCTTATGTACATAACTCCCCAACGCACCAGTGAAATAACATGTCCCTGAGGTGAATGTGGATTGGAGAGCTAATAAAGAGGCCTGCCAAGATGAGCTCTGAAGCAAATGTATGAAAATATGAAATCAACTGCCACTGCTCTCCATTGAAGTGGCTGAAATGCTTTTAAAATTAAATATGATGTGGGAGTATATACATAATATATAAAAGAAGGACTTGCTTAAGAGAGAATGGGCTTCCTGGGCAGAGAAATACTGCACGCTTGAGCTCTAATTCTGCAAGATGATCCTAAAGCCGCAAATGACAAGACAAAACAAAACAAAACAGGCCACTTAGATTCTGGGATACTGTGTCTGTTCTGCCATGTGATCTTTGAACCAGCCCTCTACTCTGTAGTTCAGGAGGAATACTTGAACCTCCAAAGTCTGTACTGTACGTGGTGACTAATGGACAGGGTGGTGATTACAAGCTTAAACTGACAGCATCCCAAGCTGTCTGAAATCCTCTTTAATGTTGTACTCTTTGGTATGTGATTTAATTAGTCGGTTGTGTTCTTTTCCAGCAATGCTGGATGAATCGCATTGTATTTGGTTTTAAATTAAGTGAGTTCTAGCACCAATGAATAGTCACGGGATTGACGCTCTGGGGATTAGAGAGGGGACTTGGTTGCAAAGTTCAGAGCCCCAGGCAAACTTCCCAATGTTTGGGAGTGTGATGGAAGGCCAGGCCAGGCCATTATGGGAAATGAAAGCCCTAATCATGGACCATTGTGCTAGACACTGTATGAACACCTTTCTTCCCCCACTATTCACAAATGTGTGCAAATGAGTGTTTGTTTCCATGGATGGCTGGAGAACAGTGCCTGTTTTCCATATAATTAAAATATTCTTATGTGCACAAGGATAGCTGTACACAGAAGAGTATTTGCTGTTCTCTTTATTTTTTATTCTCTGTTCTGCTTAAAAAGTTTATCATGTTGTCAGGGAGAATAAACAACACATGAGTTAAGTGGCTAGCCACACATCACAAATGAAGTCTAGTGAACGGTCCATGAACACCCTGTAGGCTGGAAAACGTTTGTCCAAATTATTTGGCAGCTACTTAAAGATAAGACATTCACAAAAATATGAACCCATTTGCAAGCAATTTGCAAACAGAAAAAAGGGTCAAATTAATCTGAAATACATAATTCAACCAGCCCCAGCTACTTTGCCTCCACAGAATAGGTTCCCTGCCATTCCCCTCTACACACTTGTTCCTAAAATCTGGGCCCACAAATGACAAGAAGGGGATACATGAAGTGTAGTTGTAGCCCTGTCGGTCCCCAGATATTAGAGAGACAAGGTGAGTGAGGCAATATCTTTTATTGGACCAACTTCTGTTGGTGAGAGAGACAAGCTTTCAAGCCACACAGAGCTCTTCTTCAGGTCTGGGAACGGTACTCTGAGCATCACAGCTAAATGGGAGGTGGAACAGATTGTCTAGCATAAGTAGTGTTAGCACATGTTTAAAGGATCTTTCAGGGTAGAGTGGCCTGTTAACACTTCTGCAGTCATAGGACAAAAAGCAGTGATTCGCTATCAATCCAGTGTCTCTGGTCAATATGAGTCCATTTTAAGCTGTTAAGAACAAACAAGTGTAATGGTACATTCAAGTAGAAGCTGTCTTCCGATTCCTGCTGGATGTGGCTCTTGGAGAAGTGCTTAGCAGATACTTGTGTATTAATTTACTAGGGCTATTTATAGCCTTAGACTAGGTTTACCCTATGACAGATATTCCAGGAAAGCCAATCACATAGGTCAGTAAGAGGATAGCCCAGACTGTCACCTATATGCTGTAGTCTGAAATGCCTACTCCACAGGGGTCAATGTGTGTGAATCCTGAATCCTGGAGCTGTGTGGAACCGAAAGTGGAGGAAAAGCAATGAGGTGCTTACAGGCTTGGTCTGTTTTATTGTGCATATGCTTCTTCCAGTTGCCCCAGGTCTCCCTTAATAAACCATGCATCTAGTAGCTAGTCTATTGCTCTCTTTCAGTGATTCCTACTGGGAAGTTTCCTTTTATTCTAGCAAACCAGCATAAATTAGAGTGGCCTGTAGAAGAATTCCAAAATTCTGTGCCTTTCCAGCACTGTATCTAATCTGTTTCTATTGTGCCCATCGCCATGGTATCTGGGAATTGTATGGCATTTATAGACAATCAATTTGTAAGCACCTAGAAGAAAATTAGGTGATAAATAATAGTCAACATGGATTTGACAAGAACAAATCATGTCAAACCAATAGGGTGACCATATTTTCCCAAAGGGAAAACAGGACACCCCTGGGCCGGCCTGAGACCACTCCCATCCCCGTGCAGGGCCAACCCAAGCCCTCCCTACCTCCCACTGGCACGGGGCCGTACTGAGGTCCCCCTCCCTCCAGGGTCAGCTCCAGCCCCACTGTGCACGGGGCTGCCTGAGCCCTCCCTGCCTTCCGCCCGCCCGCAGCCAGCCTGAGGTCTCCCTCCTCACTGGTGCCCAGGGCTTGCCAGAGCTCTCTCCCCCCCCCGCCCGCTGCCCACCCATGACCCCCCACCTGCCTGCACAGGGGGCTGATCCAAGTCCCCTCCTGGCTGCCCACCCGCGCGTGGGGCTGGTTCTCCAAGCCCATTCTCCCCTGCCGCCTGTCTGTGGCCACCCTTCCCCCATACACATGGGGCTGTTCCAAGCTCCTTCCCCACCCCATGCGGGGCTGGTGGTTCAAGCCCCCCCACCGCCCGCCCACATGCAGAGCCACCTGAGGCTCCCCTTTATCCCCCTGCAGGCGGGGCAGGCTGGCCAGCCCGAGCCGCTGTCCCTTGCCCTCCCTCCAGCACAGGGCTGGCGTTGCCATTTGCCTGTCCCCCGCATATTCCTCTCCGCCCTGCTAGGGGTCCCATCCCACTTTTTTGAGAAAACTGGGCATTTGTCCCATTTGCTCTTGCCAACTGACGATGAGTTGGCAAGAGCAAACAGGACAAATGCCCAGTTTTCTCAAAAAAGTCAGGATGGCCAGGACAGTGAC